>NC_090781.1:13771981-14136981 GCF_040054535.1 Antennarius striatus | reverse complement strand
TTCAGTGTTTGGTGGCCATTACTGGCTTTGGTGAGAGTCTCCACTTTGAGTTAAAGAAAGTAAAACTCTGATCATTTGTCTGCCTGTGTACTCTTTTGAATGTTGCTAGCAGGAGCAAAAGACAGTGCTTTCAATTGTGTCTCAGTGGTGAATGTGAACAGTTGCTGAAACAGTCATATAGTACACCAGGAAACACAAAAAATCTGGTTTATATTGGTTCGACAACTGCTCCCTGTATTGCTAATGAAGGTGAGTATAAAAAAGTGCAACACCTGCTGCTGCTCTGAATTGTGAGTACAGTTTACAGAGGTTCAGCACAGAAACGTCATTTTTATTCTCTTTTCAAATTAATATCTCTGTACACTGTGAGAAAATAAGTATGATTAATAAATTAATCAATCGGTGTGAAATCATCAAAACAAGCCTAAAATATTCCATAATAATAAGGCTAATAATTATCTGGATCTTAACTAATCAATTAATGGGGGGGCAGCAGTGGCTCAGTGGTTCGATTCCTGCTCCCGCCCAAAACAAACCCAGAGGTGGGCTGACAGTGTGAAGTGTCAGCTCACCTCAGGAGCACTGCCAAGGTGCCTTTGAGCAAGGCACCGTCCCCCTTAGAAGTTGCTCATTTGTGTGCACCACGAAGGAGCTGCCCGCCTCCTCTGCATACATATAGGCCCCTTGTGTGTGTTTGAGTGTTCAGGGCCTGTACATACATATATATGCATGATTCAAACTAACTAGCATGGGCCACTAATTTTCCTGCGGCGATTAAAATCCGTATATAAAATTGAAAAAAAACAAAAAAACAATTAACTTTTTTATAAAGCACCTAATCATATTAAAAGACATTGCTAAGCGCTTAAATGTCAAAAATATGTGCACTATATGCACAATTATTAGGCAAGTTGTAGTTTTGAGGATACATTTTATTTGGAGAACATCTACGTGTGCAACATTACAGGGAAAATAATAGTGTGCAGAATTATTATGTAACTAAATAAAAACATGACAACTTTTTAATCTCACTTGTTTCATTTCATCATTGAAGTAAGAATTATAAGAAACTCATCAAATTTACAAATAAAAAATAAAAAATCGGCATCCAGTATCCCTCCATTCTTTTCAGTTGCCATCACAAGCCATTGTTTCTTTATTGATTTGTTTGTGATCAACTTTTCGAGCAGCAGCAACTACAGCCCCCTAAGAACATTTTAAGAGGTGCTCTATATATTTTTTTTTTTTTTCATGGTTAATGTCAAGTTTATGAAGGGACCACAGGTTCTTGGCTTTGTCATCAAAAAAAAAAAGTGAAGATCTTCTTGAAAGTAGCAGACTGGCCTGTCTCACGAGAGTTGCTCTTGCCATAAACCTTTGCAACATCTATCTTCAGACATCTTGATGTTTCAACGCGAGCATCTTGTCAATTGTGGTCGTGTTTCAGCCATGAAGGCTTCATCTGGGCCACATCTCTGAGCACTGAACACCTTGTACTTCTGGAAAATCCAGTCAGAATGCATATATTGAATATGGTAGCACTTGAGGTTGATGCGTTTCTGATAGCTTCACATTTGATTCTTCTCAAAGCTTTGTAAGTTTATTTGATCACAACAATCTTTTTGATTATTTATAACAACAGATGGTTCTGTGATCACATAAGTGTGCAGCATGCCTCTTAAAGCTTCTTGCAATTTTTGACTTCTCTAATTCATATGTCTTTTTTGCCTTAGGAAGAGAAAGCGTCTAATAATAATCCACACTTTGATACAGAATGTTGATCACATTTGGTCCCACCCTTTCTCATTTCACAGACATCACCTAATATGCTCAGATATAATTAGTATTCAAGTTTGTAAAGCTCAAAGTTTGAATTATGCATAAATATGATAATGTGGTCAAAATACTTGCTTGCCTAATAATTGAGCCCACAATCTAATAACAAAACCAACAGTGAAATTACTTTTCCTCTGTAGAATATTATTGCTGTTGAAAATGCATATAGAAAAAACATAAATAAGCCCCGCTGCTGCAAATCGGGTGAACTGTTTCTTAATTACCACGTCCACTATAGAGTCAATACACATTATCCAGCAGCTAGAAAAAACAAACACAGCACAGGGTGTATCCATCCACCCCTAAGAATAGCCCCAACCAGTGCATCATTTTCTCCTGTCCGAAGAACATTCATCCATCCATCCATCCACCCATCTTCTTGAAGACAAGATGACGGTAATCGTCTTGTCTTCAGGAGCTTTTCCGTCTTGCGGGTTCATGGGTGTCACTGGAGCCGATTCCAACTTGCTACAAGCAAGAGGTGAGGTACACTTTGGACGTGTCTCCAGAGCATTCAAGGGCCACATGAAGGACAAATCACCACTGACATACACACTCACACCCACAGACAATTTGGAGTGACCAATTCACCTAAATTGCTTGTTCCGGAGGTGGGAGGAAACTAGAGAATCCTGAGAGACCCCATTGTTGATCTATTGTGTGAAATTATTTTTCTCTGTTAGCCAGTGTGTATTTGTGAGCTGTTTTTAAAATTTTATTCCCTGTTGGATCTAATGAACTTTGGGTTGGGAGACTGAATAGAAAAGATTTCTGTTTGGGATTTTGATGTATTTGTTGACAATAACGACACATATTGAACATCACCAACATCCTATTTTAAGTCATCACATGTTTTTTGTTACATTACAAAACATAATCAAACGGTAAACAAACTATTTATTTGAATTATCTAAGACATTTTAGTCTGTTATATTTTCCTAAAATACATTTAGGAAGGAGTTAAACAGGCTCTGGGTGGTCAGGAGGTGCTTCCTGATGACTGGACAACTACAGCTAATGTGATCAGGGAGACAGGTAGGAGAGTACTTGGTGTGTCATCTGGAAGGAAAGTAGATAAGGAGACTTGGTGGTGGAATGAGGAGGTACAGGAGTGTATACAGAGAAAGAGGTTAGTCAAGAGGAAGTGGGACACTGAGAGGACTGAGGAGAGTAGACAGGAGTACAGGGAGATGCAGCGTAAGGTGAAGGTAGAGGTAGCAAAGGCCAAAAAAGAAGCTTATGATGACTTGTATGCTAGGTTGGACAGTAAGGAGGGAGAGACTGTTCTATACCGGTTGGCAAGACAGAGAGACAGAGATGGGAAGGACGTGCAGCAGGTTAGGGTGATTAAGGATAGGGATGGAAGTCTATTGACAGGTGCCAGTAGTGTGATGGGAAGATGGAAAGAGTACTTTAAAGAGTTGATGAATGTGGAAAATGAGAGAGAACAAAGACTATAAGAGGTGACTGTTGTGGACCAGGAAGTAGCAAAGATTAGTCAGGATGAAGTGAGGAGGGCATTGAAGAGGATGAAGAGTGGAAAGGCAGTCGGTCCTGATGATATACCTGTAGAGGTATGGAACTGTCTAGGAGAGATGGCAGTAGAGTTTCTGACTGGGTTGTTCAACAGGATCTTAGATAGTGAGAAGATGTCTGAGGAATGGAGGAGAAGTGTGCTGGTGCCCATTTTTAAGAACAAGGGAGATGTGCAGAGTTGTGGCAACTACAGAGGAATAAAGCTGATGAGCCATTCATTATGGGAGAGAGTAGTGGAAGCTAGACTAAGGGCAGAAGTGAACATTTGTGAGCAGCAGTATGGTTTCATGCCAAAAAAGAGTACTACAGATGCAGTATTTGGTTTGAGGATGTTGATAGAGAAGTACAGAGAAGGCCAGAGGGAGCTGCATTGTGTTTTTGTAGATCTGGAGAAAGCTTATGACAGGGTGCCCAGAGAGGAACTGTGGTATTGTATGAGGAAGTCTGGAGTGGCAGAGAAGTATGTTAGAGCGGTGCAGGACATGTATGAGGACTGTAAGACAGTGGTGAGGTGTGCTGTAGGTGTGACAGAGGAGTTCAAGGTGGAGGTGGGACTGCATCAGGGATCAGCTCAGAGCCCCTTCTTGTTCTCTATGGTGATGGACAGGCTGACAGACGAGGTTAGACAGGAATCTCCATGGACTATGATGTTTGCAGATGACATTGTGATCTGTAGTGAGAGCAGGGAACAGGTGGAGGAGAAGCTAGAGAGGTGGAGGTTTGTCCTGGAAAGGAGAGGAATGAAGGTTAGCCGCAGTAAGACAGAGTACATGTGTGTGAATGAGAGGGACCCAAGTGGAAGAGTGAGGCTACAGGGAGAAGAGATCAAGAAGGTGGAGGATTTTAAGTACTTAGGGTCAACAGTCCAGAGCAATGGAGAGTGTGGAAAAGAGGTGAAGAAGCGTGTCCAGGCAGGATGGAACGGGTGGAGGAAAGTGTCAGGTGTGATGTGTGATAGAAGAGTTTCAGCTAAAATGAAAGGAAAGGTGTACAAAACTGTGGTGAGACCAGCGATGTTGTTTGGTCTAGAGACAGTGTCACTGAGGAAAAGACAGGAGACAGACCTGGAGGTAGCAGAGATGAAGATGCTGAGGTTCTCTCTGGGAGTGACCAGGAAGGATAGGATCAGGAATGAGTACATCAGAGGGACAGCACATGTTAGAGGTTTTGGAGATAAAGTCAGAGAGGCCAGACTGAGATGGTTTGGACATGTCCAGAGGAGAGATAGTGAATATATTGGTAGAAAGATGCTGAGTTTTGAACCGCCAGGCAGGAGGCCTAGAGGAAGACCAAAAAGGAGGTTTATGGATGTAATGAGGGAGGACATGAAGGTAGTTGGTGTGAGAGAAGAGGATTCAAAGGGACAGGGTTAGATGGAGGAAATTGATTCGCTGTGGCGACCCCTGAAGGGAAAAGCCGAAAGGAAAAGAAGAAGACATTTACAAAATTATTGTCTGTTGCATTTGCTGTGGAGCTTGACAGATCTGTAAACACCTTAAACCTTCCACACTGGGCTTTATTTAAAAGCATGTTCTATATTATTATTATATATTATTATTCCTACACCTCCTAAATTTGCATTCATGATGTGCTTTTTCAATGACTCATATATTTGAGCAACTTTTATTCACTGGAAGAACTGGTTCAGATTTTTTTTTCTTTCTAGCTATTTCAGGTTATTAAACTATCATCTTCAATTTTATGCTGAAAAGATCTGGATGCTTAGTATTAGGAAATTGTGTAAACCAAGGGTAATTTTTAATTTATCTCTCAGGGCTGATAACATGCCACTTCAACTGAAGTTTCTGGCTGCTCTTAAGATGAATGGGGTATCGGCAAGGTTTTCAAAACACTATTTGTGAGACATGCATTGAGCACTGAGTGTTGAGTGTTACTAATGATGATTTTCTAGGGGCAAAACACTATCTGCCAATTTTGAATGCAATGTGGCAGTAATTTTCCCCCTGATTGCACTCTGGTCATGACATTTATTTAAATATCCAGTAAGTGCAGGGAATGAGTGGAGGGGAAATATGCAATGGTGGAGAGATTGCACAGCAGACTTACATTATTAATGTGGAAATTCTGTAAAAATTCAATCATTTTTATGTAATCCTTTCTCAGATGGAAATAAGGTACCCTGATGCAATGGGGTACAACAGATAAAATTTGAGTGTAGCTCCTACCTCCCACCCTGTCAGACACTGTTTATGTAGCTGTAGGGTAGAGCTGACATCTCTGCTTTGCATTAATTTTGTGATGATTCCCCATCTTTCCCTACATTTTCATTAGTAGGAGCAAGAAGATAGACAAAAGGGAGGAAGGTTGAACCACCACTGACATTGTCATGAGTTGTCTTTGCCTCTCAGGAAAGCAAACACAAACACAGCAGAAGCAGCAGAAAACATCCTGGATTTTTATGCAAATAGGAGATTTAATCATTATCTTTTGATTCCTTTCACCATTTAAATGTAATAGTTGTTCTCAGGCATCTGATTCCCATTAGTTATCTTCTATTAATTTTTATTTTATTTTATATACTGTTGTTATACCCGAAGGGAAATTGTGAACACAGACTCTAGTATGTTAGTCATCAATCAATCACATGCATGCATATTAGTGTGTATAGGCCCCTGTAATACACACAACCACACACAAGGGGGCCTGTAAGCAGGTAATGGGAGGCAGAGTGGTGGGCAGCCCCTTTGTGGAGCGCCCAAATGAGAAAAACATGTTTACTTCACCATTTTAGTTGCTCAGAGTGAAAGAAAAATGGCCACATGAGATACTACTTTTCATCATTACGACTAAGTTAAATGTTAACGATACAGTTAACAAGAAGTGTCCGGGGATTTTTGTGTATTTTCAAAAATTTATTTTTCTGATACAAGTATTTTTCACATTTTGTATATCGTGCTGTTTTCTCAGATTATCAGTGACCTCCTTCATTGAGGCTTCCTTTTTAAACACAAAACAAAACTACTAAAAAGTCATTTTGATTTCAAGAACAGTCTTGAATGCTCTCAATGTCATATATTGATTAAGATCATTAACTAAATCATTCACTTGGTCAATCTCTCATCGAGCCAACCACTCACTCAATTGTTGGTGTTTGTGCTGGGTGATCAAATGCACCTTAAAATAAGATCTGTCTCTGTTTACATGCACACTCATATTGTAGTATTAAAGCAATGCATTCAGTGCCTTCTAAAATGTCCTCATAGGTCAGCTGAAGGCATTTATATGATAAACTGTGGCTCCAGTCTTGATCAGCTAAATTAAACCACAGGTAGACCCAATTTCTTTAATAATTGTTTTCGCTGCAAACTAAGCAGAGCCCATTGTGCTTTTGAATTATTGAATTATGGTGATTACTGTCATTTAAATCAAAATTTAAAGTCCCTCAACTCTAAATGTTGCACAATTTCAGAGAAAATGCTCACATCCCAGAATGAGAACAATGGTCATGTACATGTAAACAGAGAATCAAACACTTCATCTTCAGTCTCCTATTTATGGTCTTCTGTTATATTGTGCCTGTCTGTTGTTTTCTACAGAACATCTCCATCATTTTGTCAGCTTTTTCATCTGACATTTTATTAACACATTCCATGCATTCCCATTTTTCTTTGCCTTCCTCTGTAACACTGTAGCTCACAAAGTCAAAATGTTCCCTTAACCATCTTCAATCAATATTTTTTCGTCATCTGTGTCTGCCAGTCTTTTTCAGACAGTCGATCTCACTCTCATATTTTTGGCTGCCTCACTCTTCACACACATTTCGCCTCTCTTGTCTCCAGAACTCTGGCCACAAGGACTGTGATGTCCAGTATGCGGAGCTGGATACTGCAGCTTTGGCCTCTTCTCCCAGCCCACGAAGCTCTGCTCACACTGGCCCAGGGGATCTTGTCGAGTATGCAACCATCCAGCCTAGCTCACACTAGCGCATGCCATTTTAGGCCTTTCCCCTCAGACTTTGGCCTCAAGGTACACAGATTGATGCACTCCTTTCCCTCAATCATTCCCCTTTCACATGCACAAACCTCCCTTCATATGCTCCACATGGTTCCCTTGTATGCCTTCCTCTAGTCTTGGCCATCTTTGGATCTTGCCCCTGCTGCTCTGCAGAAAGTTGGATTTAGGCAGATATTTTCAGGCTGTTATTTGTGCGCTACTTGAGGTGGAGCATTTCATTTACTTGATGAAATAACAGTACAGCATGAACATTTTTAAAAACATTTTATTTTTGGTACACTTCTCAACTTTCAGTAATGGCATGAAACCTGATCATAGAGACACCTTTAAAGATGCTATCAACCATGTCAATGTTAGACATTGTTTAACATAAAAAACATTTACTGTAAAGATTTACTGTAACTGCATGAGCTTCTGCATGAGCATCATGGAGGAATTTCAAATCAATTTACATGCAGGGGTATCTACAATTTAAGTTCAACTGTTTAGGGTGTTGTAGGTTTTTGACAATTGAACGTGTCACAAGCAAATCATTTTATGAGCTGTCATAAAAATAGTTTTTCCAGGCAATAATGCTGTTAGATAAATAAATAAAGCCACTGCTGACAACCTTGATTGATAGCAGGGCAGAAAACAGTTCACATCTGTAAAATGCGTCTTTGATATCTCATCTGAACCCCACAACGTAGCCGGCAGAAATCCTTCCATTATACACACAAACTGCCCTCTGCACTGCTTGAAGTCAGCAATATAAACATACAGTACAGCAAAGTGGGATACAAGGGGCTAAATCGCTGCATGTAACCAGACTGGTTTCTATGACAATTTCTAAGGCTGGTATTGGTAATTCTCCAGGCAATTCAGAAAGCTTTCTTGAAGCAATTTTTGAGACAAGCTGGGGGCGCAGCAAAGTAGGTGTTATTGAAATACTGCAGAACCAATTCTCTTCTCATTTTGAGGTGATTTCATCCCTGGGAAGGCAATGTAGATGTATATGCAATATTGCACATGAAGACTTCAAATCAAATCTATAACTAAAACGAGTTGTTTGAAGGTTTCAAAATCTGCAAGTGCGACGTTGTAAACAGGAGCAAATGCATCCAATGGACAGCAGAACACAATATTATTGTTTCTCATCTTGCATATTTGGATTCATTGTTGAGGACATTTGCAAGTTTATCATCATCACCGGGCATGAAATTGTTTAGTTTGTTTCCACACCTGTAGTTCAGTATAATAATGGATTTCGAGTCTGGCTGAGTTCAACAAACGAACCGTATCAAACAGTGACCCTGATTAACAGCGGAAGTTTGCTTTGTGTTTAGATTAAACCATCTGTTTCTTGACGATTGCAGCAGTTTTATAATAAGTAGCAAAAACCTATGTATAGGACTCAGTGGGATGAAAAAATGTTTGATATTCATGTAAATAAGAGAGCTATTTGTTGTCATCAACCAGCTTCTCTGTCAATTATTTGGCACAGAAACACAGCAACAAAACAGAAAAAACAACACCAAAATTTATTTCAGGCAGCTACCTCACACAAAACACATTTCCTTTAGTTCAGAATACACAGAGCCTGTCGAGGTCACTCCGTCACAACACAAGCTTGAAATAGAAGTGACTGTGGAATAACAACAGCAAACTTTGTAATTATTTTAGCAGATCACGTTAAAGAAGTGTAAATATTATAACGGAAAATAGATTGCTATCTATCTATCTATCTATCTATCTATCTATCTATCTATCTATCTATCTATCTATCTATCTATCTATCTATCTATCTATCTATCTATCTATCTATCTATCTATCTATCTATCTATCTATCTATCTTCTGTAGCCATATGGTTATTATACTGGGTGTGGCCTAAACCTGATGTGGGAGGTGCTTCATCCTAAAGTGGGTGTGACTTTTAGATATCACTTCAAATCTAACATTGAGATGGTTTGATCAAAAGTAACTATACATAATACTCAATAATGGGTAAAGACATTGAAATAGCTATTTTTTCATCTTTTTCCCATTGGTAACGATTATCATCAAAATCTGATTGAAAAATAATCCAACGCAGCAGAACATAAAGCAACTACATATTTTGGTTTAAAATAATTACTGTAAAGGTGAAGTAACTAAAATGAAGCGGGGACATCATTAATAGTTTGGGATTGGAGTTGAACTTTCTCCTCCTGTTGCAGTCACAACCCCCAGGATAACGTCCCAAGCCTTCTCTCCTTCCATCCCAACCATGTCCACTAGATGGCATTAACTCAAACGAACAGAAAAGCTTTATTTTAAAATACAGAAGTGAAGTTTTAAATAAGAAAGTGAGACAGGCATGATAGTGAAATACAGAGATATGGTTTTTAAGCCCTTTTTTTACAACAATAAAACATTAATTCTATATGAAAACAGTGACATAATTATGTATACAAGAAACTGACAGTACTTAAGTAATGCACTGGAAATGTATATCAAAGATACCTTGTGTAATGCAAATTTGTGAACTACTAGTATACATTGAGTACCCTGCTGTTTGCATTATACAGTGTGACCTGAAGAATTTATCAGATCAACAATTCAGACACAGGGGAAAGAAATTCTACTGATTAAATTCCAGTGTCATCTTTCACAAGGTTTTCACTCAGCAGCTTTGTACAAGATGGGAAACTGTAGCTGCAAAAAAGTTTCGGCATGAAAGATTTCCAAGGAATTGCCTGTTGACATTGCTTGTTTGTAATAAAGCTTTAAAGCTCAACTTATCTCTAGCCCTGAGTTTACAATATTCAATAAACCTGCTGTTTGCTGATCCTAAGACTGAACACTGGTTCATTTTATTCTCCAAGAGAATCTGACCTAAACACAATCAGAGGACTTAATCAGCCAATGTTTAATCATAGCCCGACTGTAATTTTCTGGAATCCATTTGCGCTGACGAAATTGTTACACGAGATATAGAACCCTTATTCAAGCCATACTTCTCCAAGGTTATGCTACCTATCTACCTTATTTCTACAACCAATTTCAAGGAGGGCCAGATTCCATTTAGATTATCCATCAATTTCAAATGAATGCATCTAAGTACATCTTTCTTTTCCTTTACTTTGTCATTGTAGTAACTTGGGAAAAATGTAAAACGTTTAAATCAGTAGAAAGAATAAAATCACAACCGACCCAGTCTCACAAATGACCTAAAGTCAGTTTTATCAGAGTTACTGAGCCTGTGGAGTTTGCTGACACCTTGACCTTGGTCACTTAGAATTCATCAGAGTAGCAGAAAAGTCAAAACACAGTGAAGCACCTGTAACCGTATTTTGTATTAGCTCTTTGAATAATTGATCATTCAACTTCACAGAGACATTTTGAGGTGTCGTCCTCTGATCATGGTGTGAAAGTACCTGTTAAAGCAGAATGGACCGCATAGAATTAGTTTTATCTTAAGCTCAATTCTTGGTGCTTTCAGGCTGGCAAAATAAAATACATAACGTCAGAATTGATAGACATCAGGTAGCAATATTGGTATCATAGTCATTTGCACTGTTAATTTTCTACAGCAGTTTTTTTTATATAAAGTATAAACATCCATGATAGGACACAAGCTGCTGTCTTCTGTTACGTTTGGGCAGACAGAAGCAGGCTGTGATATCATTTGCATAATATCATGCTTCTTTCCTAATGAAAGTACAGTATGGCCAAGGCTCTGATCGAGAATCTGCGAGCACTTCTGAGCAAGGGAGGTCTTGAGATCCGACAGTGGGCTAGTAACATGCCTGAAGTAGTTGCACATCTACCCCCAGATGCACAGTCGGCTAGCAGTGAGCTATGGTTATCCAAGGCCAGTGCCAACCTCAACGAGCCCACGCTTGGACTATGCTGGGATTGTTTGAATGACACCTTGAGTTACAAGCATTGTCATGCTGAGTCCTTAGTTGCCACCCTAATTGAACCCTGTCCATATTCTACACATATTAATACTGAATTAGAACTATATAACCAAATTAAGAAGTTTTAGACATACAATGTAAAGGATTACTTCATATCTCATTTCTGTTGATGACTCTTATTTAAGTGGATTCAGAATCCAGTGGAAACAGCAAGTATGATTCTAGATAGTCCAACTGTATCTTAATTTTCTTCATCATTAAATGATATGTTAAATTATGAATATGTCCCATTATAAGGCTGAGCAAGATCTAGGTAGCTGTATACTAGATGAGAGGCCATACAGTACCAACAAGTTTCAGATCAGCATGACTTCATGATGAGAAGAAAGAGACGAGATGTGACTGGACATCCGTCAGCAAACATTGATTCATGCACCATTTCAGTTCAACCAGTCTCTTATTTTTAAATATAAGAAGAGACTTCTTCAGAATGGGACATTCCTCTCATTGATATTGACTTGATAAGAAATTAGAATTTTACATCATACACTTTTCAAGTTCTGTGTTCATAACTTAAATAGAAAAAAAAACAACTTCTTGATCTTTCCCCGTTAATGTGCTTTTAAGACCAACGTTTTACATAAAGGTATATGTGTATTCAAAATCATCACAGTCCTTGGCCCAAGGCCCAGACTTTGATGTTGACAATCTTGAAATGCTCAGAAAAAGAAAGTAACACATTCACTTTGAGTTGAAGTTTTGCCCGGAGTGAATCAGATTACATCGAAATACATCAGTGTATTGAAAACCAAAGTTAAGTATAACTACAACAATTAGTATTTTGGAAGTAGCTGAAAATATTCAAATAAAAGTTAAACATCTGAAGGTTGTAATTACAGATGAATTTAAAATCTATTTTATCATTACAAAGCCAGTATCTTAAAAGGTCTCTCTTCAGTTCGAACAAGGGAATAAAAAATAAATAAAAAAATTCATGAGGTTCTTTTAGTGTGACCTGACCTAAGGGAAATAAACATATTTTTTTAACAGATACAGAAACACACAGACGGAAAGACAGACAGACAGACAGACAGACAGACAGACAGACAGACAGACAGACAGACAGACAGACAGACAGACAGACAGACAGACAGATAGATACTGTATTGTTATCACATGCAGCACAGACAGCAGTGTGATGCTTCCTGGAAATGTAATTGACCTTTCTGTGTTCCCTGTCTGATTGAGAGAATTCATCTGACAACCCTGAACTCTGCTGTGCCCCTGCTGAAACACTGCATCGGTGTTTAGTAAATAATAAATGAAGTGCTTACATCAGATTTGGTGTAAGCTAATAAATGAATCATCATACTGTGAACAAATAAACTTTCTTTTGAAAGTCTGCTTGTGTGATTTGTCAGTCAGTCAGTCATTTTCTAACCCACTTAATCTGCTAACGCAGGTCGCGGGGGAGCCGGTGCCTATCCCGGCAGTCTCAGGGCGTGAGGCGGGGGACACTCCGGGCACGACACCAGTGTACCGCGGAGAGACGAACAATCATTCACACACACACTCACTCCTATGTTCAATTTGGGACCGGCCAATCAACCTGAAGCGCATGCTTTTGGAGGTGGGAGGAAGCCGGAGAACCCGGAGAGAACCCACGCAGACACGGGGAGAGCATGTGAACTTCGCACAGAGCAGGACTCGAACCCAGGTCCGCCGTGTTGTGAGGCGGCTTCGCTAACCACTGCGCCACCGTGCCGCCCTGTGTGATCTGTCCAAATACAAAAATTATTTTGTAGTTGAAAAACTGTCTACAGTCACCTTTAAATATCCTTATTGAATTAGAAAATCTATGAAATTACCAAAATGTCAATTTAATATTTTGGATTTTGTGCTGGGCGGCACAGTGGCGCAGTGGTTAGCGCTGTCGCCTCACAACACGGCGGGTCCGTGTTCGAGTCCCGCTCTGTGTGCAGGCTCTCCCCGTGTCTGCGTGGGTTCTCTCCGGGTTCTCCGGCTTCCTCCCACCTCCCAAAGCATGCGCTTCAGGTTGATTGGCCGGTCCCAAATTGCCCATAGGAGTGAGTGTGTGTGTGCATGGTTGTCAGTCTTTGTGTGTGGCTCCGCAGTGCACTGGTGTCGTGCCCGGAGTGTCCCCCGCCTCACGCCCTATGCTAGCTGAGATAGGCTCCAGCTCCCCGTGACTCGCTATGGCGGATAAAGCGACAGAAAATGAACGAATAAATGGATTTTGTGCTGACTGATTAAATGACCTATACGACTAAAGTGTTGCTTAATTAATTACCTTTTAAAGTCCCATAGATTTGGTTACCTTTGAAAATCTAGCTATGATTATGAACAATGATCGCTTTTTAATCACTGATGTCAGAGAGGCCTGTTTAGGTTCCTTCATAGCGCCGCTATGTATTTTAGATGCTACAGTATGACATTGAAATATCTTGAAAGCAAATCTTGGAATGCTGCTCTTCCATCTGTTGGTTGCAATTTTGCATGAATCACAGGCGTCTTCCCGAAGACCATAGCACTTAATAAGCTGACTAAGTAGAACATTTTCTTCAGCTGCTTCAGCAGCCCTTGATACTAACCTGAGGCAAAAGGAAAATTTTTCTCCGCTTCTGTCAATGTTTCAAGCACGCATGTCAGGAGCGGTTTGCTTGTGTGTCTTCTGCTACATCATTTCACCTTCACCCATCACTGCCTGCCCGTTTGTCTTCCTGAGATCGGCTGTGTTTATCTATTCACATCTACCTAGTCATTCTTGTCATTGAAAATGATCCTTTCCTTTGGGTATTTTTTTTGTGTGTGTGTTTGTATTACTCAAAATGCATGGTGTTGACATTATTAAAAGATTTTTACCAAACATTTTTAGCTTTATTTTTTATAATGCTCCCTTGAAGGGCTTTTGCTAGATACATGATGATCTACGACCTGGTGATTAAAAATTCATCACTTCATTTAGTTTGCATTCTGCATGTTTTACTATATACGTATATATAATGTAGATATATATTATATTTTACACACACGCACGCACGCACACACACACACACACACACACACACACACACACACACACACACACACACACACACAGTATTTGTGCTTTGGAGGATTGTGTAAATGTACCCATTTTGATTTTTTAAATGCATGTAAGACTTTGCAGACAGATTTAAGTTGTTTATGGTTTTGTTGCCCCATTGAAACACTCAGAGTTGGGATCATCGTTTTCGTAGATATAGAGATGCTTGAACAAAATTCGTAAGTTTCATTTTCACTTTCATCCATGTTCTTGTTTGTTTATTTGTTTGTTTGTTTGTTTGTTTGCATGTCTGATCATCATCACTGTCATTTTCTGACCATGGTTCAACCATAATTCTGTGAAAACAGCTAAACACATTAAAAGACCTCCTCCTGAACCTAACCAGTCTCTTAGAGAAGTCAGTGTTTCTTCCTCTTTATCTGTAATATTTACAAATATCAAAACATTTCAAGGCACTATTCATTTCTTTGTTGGAAGAAGCAGGGAACATTCTAGGTAACATGTAATATAAGTTGTTGAACAACACATTTGTGCTGTTTGAAATGTGACATTATATACATTTAGAACACGCACTAGTGTTGCACACTCATATTCACTCATTTAAATGACAGATAATCTCTTATTCCACTGTGTAAAATGTGTGTGGCTATTTTATTTTGATATTCACCTCCATCCATTGCCAGCACACTCTATACACTTGCACTATTGCCACAAAATAAATAGATAGACCTTCTTACATACACACTTGTTGACTCTAACACAGTGATCCCACTTACAGCTGGGTAACCGCACTCCAAGTTGGCATAGCATGATGGGTGACACCCAGAGGACACAGTTTACACAGCCCCATTAAAGATTTTATAGCTTTTAAAACTTTCAAGTGGCAGTAGGAGGACGATGTTTTAAATCCCACTTGATTTGAACAGTGTGTTTCAAATAGCATGATGTAACACATTCACAGCAGAATAATGGCTTCTGTTGTTTTGGTTCAATTCAATGGTGGCAGGAAAGAAAATAACATTTTACAAAGTCTGCCATGACAGAGCATCCAAATAGATATCTATTTGTTTACTTGTCAAGAAAAACTCTGCTCCTTCTTAATAATTGTTTTTAAAAAATTGTCAGGATCAGATGTCAAGGCTGCGTGAACTAAACTCAAAAATGTAAGTCACAGAAAGTATAACAAGCAACAGGTAATTTAATTTGATTACTAAAAGTTATAATTGCCACATTTGAGGAGGCTGATTACAAATCTCATACCCAATATTTCTGCTGTTGCCTGCATGCAACCTCATTCATAACTGCAGACTCACATTCAGGCCAATGAAAATAGTATTACATATATAGAATAGCTCATGTGTAAAAAAAAAAGGAAAACAAGTTTATTATTTAATACAGAGTTTCTAGCATTTGGTCAACGCAAAGGAATATCTGTTTATCAAAGTCAAAGTCAGCTTTATTGTCAAGTGTGCCATATATACACGACATACAGCACAGTTGAAATTGCAGTCCTCTCTGACCCACGGTAAACAGGCAGTACAACAGGCAGGACAACACAGGTAGTACAACAGAGGTAGTACAACACAGGCAGGACAACACAGGCAGTACAACGAAAGCAGGATAACACAGGCAGGACAACACAAGCAGTACAACAGGCAGTACAACACAGACAGTACAGCAGACAGTACAGCACAAAGTATTGGACAAAACACAAGGGATGGTAAACATGTATTTTATGTTTATGTATTAAAGCCATGATTACATATGTGCTGTGAGCATGATTTAATATGTGTTGTACGTAGTTTATTGTACGTATTATGACATTGCATTTTAGAATGTTTTTTTAGTAAATTACTTTAATAATTAAGGAGAGCAAAAAGAAGTCAGCTGGACTTGCTTAAGGTTGGTTGAAGATGTTTCACCTCTCATCCAAGAGGTTTCTTGCATTCTAGCTCAATGGTAATGAGTCCAGATACTTTTTTCAACTACTCCCCATATAAAAGGCTAGGACTCCTCATTGTCTCAGTAGTTTTGGTTGTTTGTTTCTTTTTCACTCCAGCAGGAGTATAAGTATCTGGGCTCTCTGAAGAAGCCTCTTGGATAAGTGGTGAAATGTCTTCAACCAAGGGAAGTCCAGTTGATTCTTTTTGGACTGAAAACTTACACAGACATTATACTGTTTATTTTTACTGATGTGATGACAACCCTTCAGGGGTTCAGTCAACACTCCTCAGTCAACACTAACCCTTAGACCCTGCAGCATCACTGTCTTTCTTGTTGTCTCCTCACAGGACTCTGGGAGGTGTCCAGAAGAGCTGTTGAACCCAGCTGAATACATGACTTACCAGCCTGTCTGCAACATGGATCACTTCCCTGAGTCTCAGCCCGCTGCCCCAGCCTATCCTCCTTCAACTTTCTTGCCTCAGCACCCCTACCAGCAGCAGCCACCCAACGAGCCCATGTACTCCAACACGAGCTTCCCTGCCCCTGGCCCTCGAGCTCCATTCACATTCCCTAAGGAACAATCCGTGTGACACGCCATGCAACTCACCGCTCTCCAAGTTGCAACAAGATAGTGGCACAAATGCTTCATAGTACACAAAGCTCTGCTGAATGGATGTGCATTCAATCCTTCCCTACATCTTTTACTTTATGCATGTCTATCACATTTTCATCCAACTCGATGAAAATGTCTGTAGTTTGTGTTCTGAATCCTCCGTGTACTGTGCTCTTCCTGCTCCACTAAGACTGTAGGAGCCAGCTCACCTTGTGACGTTGGCTTAGCTAACACCAACTCCTCTCCTGCACCACTCCACCTCCACCCTTCACCTCTCACGTGCCCATGCATCTTGTTTTGTGTGTGTGTGTGTGTGTGTGTGCTGTTTCCTTTGCTTTGAATATTTCTCATTTTGCCAGCCATTTAAACCATGTACAGAATCCCACAGTGGCGGTGACCTTTAATAGCAATGTGCATCATTTTGTTTTTCTTTCTAATTTTTTATTATTCTTTCTATCGATACTTGCTTTTTTGAAATGTGATATACTATACTGTATGTGTGATAGAGTGTACTGGTGAACAAATATCCATTTGACTTTTTAATGGTAAATCTATGAAGACACGGATTACCCCTTTAATGACAGGCTATGACATGTGAATTGGCTCTCTCTCAACTATATCCTTCATTCACATTTCATAATGGCTTTGCTGTTATGGAGTTTGATTGATTATTTTGGACTATTTAAAGCGAATGTTATCTTCATTAGCTATAAAGAAAAATAAAGGGCTTGAGATACAACTTATCTACTTTCTTCTATCTCTCCATGTGTTATTATCAACCAAATATATTATTATTATTATTATTATTATTATTATTATTATTATTATTATTGTTAAAGATTCATTAGCTTCAGTCAGTTTTTGTTAATTTGCTCCCTTCCTGACATTTACATCAAAACTATGATGGGAATTAAACATAGCTGATTGGTAACTTGCTAAAATTTCACAATAAATCTTGCCATATTCTGCATTTTCCTTATCTGCCTGTAAAAACATCCTCATAGAAGTTGGCTTGAGTCTCATTGCATTATGGATCCTTTCTGCAGAGTCATCAACCAACAAATATATGTTTGTTTTTTAATGTGGGTGCACATGTAGGTGCTTAAGATGAAGACAATCACATTCCTTGTTTGTCCTGAGGAAAACAGCTTTCATAGATCTTATGTTTTTCAAGTCGTTAATAAAGGGAAAGACTTTTTTCAAGGACAGCTAACACTTAATCTATTTTTTGAATATGATTTCTACTAATATAGCTTAAAGAGTTTCAAATCAGTCTGAGAAACACTGCAGAAAAAAAGCTTGCTATTGTATTTTTTTAGAGAATGCCTCACTTATATATGATGGCACTTGATTTTACATTGTGACTGATGATTTCAGACCGTACATAAGCTCATGTGGTTGATGAGTCAATTACAACATACTGCCTCCTACACTCAAGCCCTGCAGTCACTTAAATTTGCATAAACTGAAAGTTCACTTTTGTTTTGTTTGTTGTTTGTTTTTTTACATGTCAGATATATGTATGGGAAAAAAGGAAAGAAAAATCCATGTGTTTGTGCTCAATGTAAAAAAAAACAGTAGAAAAAAAAACCTTTGAAGGTTTTGAAGGTACTTTAATGTTTACTCTAAATGGTGGTTGGTTAATGAAATAGGGTCAAATTTGTGAAACTTTCTTCTGTGATCACCTTGTTGTCTTGAAATGACTCAATATATGTGTTAGCATTTAGTTTTTGCAACCGCTGAAAGAATTTGATATTGCTGTACCTGCTGTGTGAAAAAAACATAACACTGAAAACACTACTTTTTCTTTTTGTGACACATTTACGAGATCATAATCACACATTATTATTATTATTATTATTATTATTATTATTATTGTTATTATTATTATTATTATTATTGTGTTAATGTTACGACATACTTCATAGTATGTTTAAAGTGGCATTTACATCTATTTTTATTGACAAAATTACATTTAGTTATTTTGAGTGTCTCAAAACAAAAGTCTGCATTGTTTTAATTTTTCATCATGTTATTTTGTGTTCTAAGATCGTAGATTTAGTTTGACATCCTTGAAATATATTGTATGTATAATTTGTATATACACTCAAGGCCTGATGCACATTTCTTTGACATTTAATGGGCAATTGTGAAAGAATAATACCTAAAAAAAAAGTAGGTTTTGAGCTTGTTTTGTTGCCCAGGCTTAAAGTCTGACATGTTGTGAAACCGTTTAACATGTTTTCTTTGGTTTGTTTGTTTTCAGTTTTGTTTGGTGTAAATATTAACAATGTATCTGATGTGTGAGAAAACAAGTCATGCAGTTTAACATTAAACTTCACAAACTACCCATGTAACAACTGTTTTTTCTTTCTACGGTCACTGCTGTCTTACTTTGTTTAAAGCTGTAAAATGTTGATAATGCTAACATGTTCGCATGGAGCTCCTCTTCACTATCATATAGCAACATTAGCTTTCATTTTGAGTAACGTTTGTAACTGATACATACGTATACTGTAACTCAGCGGTGGGCCGTGCATTTCACACTTTGGCCTTTAGGGATGTTCTACTTAGTCAAAATTGCATGAATACTAGGAATGAGTGAGTACACCACTATCTGTATCTGTATCTATTCAACCATCTAAATTAACTGTATCCGTATCTGTACTTGGAATGGGCGGGGCTTAAAGCGGAAGTGATTGTGGATTGACTGGAAATGGGTGAGTCTTAAATCGGTACATTATTTTAAGTCTGAAATTGATATGGATTGATCAGAAGTTGCTATATTTATTGTTTATTTTAAAATTATTGACAACAGCCTCAAAAGTGAGATTCAAATCAATGTTTTTGATCACAAAAGTAAGAAAACTATTTATAGAACAAGTTTTTTATGAACTCAGAAGATGAAATACATTAATGAATACAATGCATGCAATAGGAAATGATGAAAAACAAAGTATGCACCAAAAATCTGCGATGAGGTGGAGTCGCAAGCATTGATGCGCAAATGCGCGAGGGCTCACTGTATATCGGCAACCAAATCTTTGTTTTGTCCTCCTTAACCCATTGGGGCAGTAAAAAGCAAGTACATTTTACAGGTTCAAAACATTTGCAGACTTCCAAAGCTCTACGCTCTAAACATTACTCCACTCTTTTGATCTGCATAGCGCCGCCTTTTTAGAATGAATATCCAATCACACAACGTGTACATATCAGGTGAACATAAGACCTGCTAACAGGCCTTAAAAGCCCAATTCATGATCTGATTGGCTATTGCATCTGTCTATTAACTATATGTGCCCATTTTCTCACAGTGTAGGGACACCTGCATTCTAGATTCTGTCGGGCCTGAACACATTTCATTCAACCTGGCAACAAAAGCTAGCTGAATTCTGTTTTGATGAAAACTTTCTTCACTAAAAATACAAGATTCACCCAGTGTTGACCCACGTCATATTATATCCCAGTGTGTGTGTGTGTGTGTGTGTGTGTGTGTGTGTGTGTGTGTGTGTGTGTGTGTGTGTGTGTTTACACACACATATACATATATACTGTATATGGAAATATATTCATTTTTGGGTTAGGGTTGGGGTTATTATTATGATTTCTGGTCATGTCAGGCCAGCAGAGAAGGCTTTGCTGACCCTGACAACCCACCACTGCTGTTACTCTATTTAGCCTCTCGTTTTTAGCATAGTTGGTCTCCTGAGAATAATCCATACATCTTCAGCTGCTAAATGCTCCAGTGTGCTCGCCTACTAGTCGCTAACTTTACCTGTCCTCTGTTTATGTTCATTTGTCAGAGCTTGGATGGAGGTAGGGACAAGGCTTGTTAACACTCCAATATATAGATACAGAACTATACTATATATCTGTTTCAAAGTTATGTCAGTTGACACCCAAATACTTCCATGTGACAGTTACATTGGCAGATGGATGCAACATCAACTGAGACCGGATCTCATTCCCTTTCGAGGAGGAAAGAGTAGTGGGCCTGAGCTCCTGACTTTTACATTTCTTTTCAGAATGTATCATTTTTTATGTAACTTATATGTAAATTATCATGCACATGGAACGTATGCATGCCAATTGGTTGACAAAAGTTTTATTTCATAATTTAGAGTTTTGGGGCTGGAACAAATGAAAATTATTTGACTTATTTTAAATTAGAAAATGTCCGACTGAAAAGTTGTTTAGCTTACGAGCTCAGTCACAGAACTCCTCAAGATATGAGGTACAAATACAACACAAGCAAAAGTAAAATATTAATTGTGCTTGTACACAAGCAAAACTGGTTTTGTTGTGATTTTGTAATGCAGTCATATTCTTCTTTTCCAGCATCTTTGGTCTAAAAGACACTCTTGCTTTCCCTTACATCGCATCTGTACTCCAGTATTGGACAGTAATTAATTTGGGAACTAACGGTGCTGGCATATGGTATGCCATGCCCAGCCACCTGTCACTCCACGCAGCTGCGTGGAGTCACCCGACCAGTCCGATGACGTAGCTGTTCTGCTGCAGGAGAATGGGGATGGAGTAGATCGCCCTGTCTCGTACTTTTCACCCAAGTTCAAAAAGCACCAGGTCAACTACTCCACCATTGAACAAGAAACTCTTGCTTTGTTTTGGGCACTCCAGCACTTTGAGGTTTACCTCGGGTCCAGTTCTTTGTCAGTCACAGTGTTCTCCAATCATAACCCTCTGACCTTTCTGTCCCACATGTACAACCACAACTAGCGTCTCATGCAGTGGGCTCTGATCGTTCAGGGCTACAACCTGATAATTCAACATAAAAAATGGTCCGAGAATGTGTTCGCTGTGAGTATGTGAGTATGGTTGGTATTTCCTTGAATGCTGAAGCGATCTGAAAGAAAATTTTAACGGTGTTTGTGTAAGTATAGTGGGATTTTGGATGGGCATTTGTTACGTACGCCTACGTGTGTATTTTGTGAGTACTGTGTGTAGGTGTGAATGTGCATGTGGACGTATTTGGGAGAGATGGGTGTAGTGTGTCTGTGTCCTGTGTTTTGTTTTCTCTAGGCCCAGAGAACCCAATCCAGCTCCAGTGCCTGCCTGGAGCTGTCCAACAAGGAGCTTCCATTTTACCTGCTGATCACTCCACCTGCAGCAAGTTACCACAACTACCTGAAATTGCATGTCTCGCCCCAAACAGGCCCGATATATAAGTTCTTTGTTTGCCATTCAGTAGCAGCTACATCTCTCATCTCTCATCTCTAAGAGCAACATCTTGAATCTATCTCATCTCTCAGGTTTCATCTATCTCACATCTCATCTCAGCTCTCCTTCTGTCTATCTTGGTTTCATGTTTTGTGTGGCGAGTACTGCCATTTTAGTTTAGTTATCCTTTGTTAGTTATTTGTATGTTGTTAGTCCATGGCCTAGGGGTAGCTAGACAGAGGCCTCTATACATTACCACACTTAGTATTCCTCTGTCTAGAAACACTAGTTAGGAGGATGTTGTCTTTCTATTGTATTTTTGGTCAGTTTCTGACTGTCTCGGTAGTATAGGTAGGCAGGGTTATTATTTTCTTGTTTAGTTACCTGCATTGTTTAGTTTGTGTTTCTGTTCTAGATTATTTTTGTTAATTTTGACAACATCCATTGCCCTAGACCATGTGACATCATTTTTAATTTGGCAGTCTCACCGGTTTTGTGTTCCAGTCTTGTGTTGAATTATATAAAAACCTCCGTTACAACTGAAAAGTCTTTTGTGTTTGCTCCACTTAATTTCCACTTTCAGCTGCTCGAGTTCCTGTTTGCTTAACATCCGGGTTTTTGGTTTATGTTACTGCCATTTATTCAAATACCATAGTTATATTCGGCAGGGTTGTAACAGTATTTTGTTTATGTAACCCAGTGGGGTTCCATTACGTCCACAGCTCATGTCTATTGGTTATATTGTGTATCCCTCTGCGACCCTGCCTTTGAGCTGCTGGCACTGAAATGCTCCCGGATATTCCGCCCTCCCTCGTCAGTGCCAGGTATGGTGTCTCTAGGACTCCTGGCTACGCCCCTCCGTCATCCCCACCTCCTGATTGGTGTGCCGTCTTCCTGACAGGCCCAAGCCCTGCCTCGTCACCTGCTATGGACACTTTAAAAGCTCTGCAAGCCAATCAGATAGAGTGACTGTCTGACTGTAGAAGCACGCCCCTGAGTCATTTAACTGTGAATGTGACCTTGTGACTTTGAGTATTGAATTAGTGTCTTCCCTCGTTAAGAGGTGGTAGTGCTTTGTTTTCCATTTGTATGTTTTAGTTAGTGAAGTTGGTAATTTTGTATTTTATGGCTAGTCCTCTGTTGCATTTTTGTTTATTTTTGAACAACATCCATTGGCCTCGATCCTTAGTTTGTGTAAAGAAATATTTTAGTCAAACACTTAACGCACTTAACGCAAGATTATCAATACATGTTTTATGTTCCCCCTTTAATATCTGGATTATGTTATTTCCCCTGTCCTCTAGCTGGGTTGTAACAACGATTCTCTTCCCTCTCCTACACTTTCAATGTGTGTGTTTCTCATATTCAATGTGCTGTCCTCCCGTGCCACTGACACCGGTTCATCTTCTTGTTAAAGCTTTTGCTACAGTTAGCGACTCCCCATCACTCATAAAACGGTTCACTCTCCTTGATGGAAAAAGACTGACACTATCTACACCCCTTATCTTGGGGTACTAGCAAGGAAACTGACAAAATCTGAAGCCTGCATTCCTAGTGTTAAGGAAAAATGGACTATGACTGGAAAATGTAGTTTTTTGTGTGGTGATTACAATATGCATGAACATGCAGGTCTTTGTATTCACTCCTAAAGTGTATGATGACAGTGGTGTGATTGTTGCGTTGTGATTAATTTTGATAGTCCGTTTGTGTCACGCATGGCGGGATATGGACCCAAAGGCAGGACACCAAAGGAAAATCTTTCTTCCATGATTTATTCGAGACTCAAAGAATTCTGCAGACAGGCAAGAAACATAACAGACTTCCAGGAACTAAACAAGAGAAAACGAACCAGCACCTAGCGCTCATTGAGCTAGGCTTAAAAAGCCTCATCATGATTACCCCAATGAAGTTTAGGTGTGAACGATCAGAATGGGGGTGTGGATGAGTCTCAGGTGTGGAGCCATGGCTCCACCCATCAGCCTGGCCTCTCCCTGCCACACACCAGAACTGCCACGCCAAACGTGACAGTAACCCCCCCTCAAGGGACGGCCCCAGATGTCCCAAAAACGGTCCCAAGGAGGGTCAGGGTCATGCCCCCGAACCAAATAGAGTCCAGGCCCAGGGTCAGGAACAAGTTCTGGAATTTGGTGGGATCCAAGTGCAGGATCAGACTCGAGGTGGGGTCCAGCAACAGGAGCAGACTCGAAGTGGGGTGCAGCAACAGGAGCAGACTCGAGGTGGGGTGCAGCAACAGGAGCAGACTCGAGGTGGGGTGCAGCAACAGGAGCAGACTCAGACTGGGGTACATGAACAGGAGCAGGAACAGAACCTGGCTCAGGTGCCGGAACAAACTCTGGCACAGGGACGGGAGCAAGCTGGCGTCCGGGTGTGTGGACCGGAACAGGCTGAGTTCGGGACGCGGGGACCGGAGCGGGCAAGGTGGAGCTGGAATTCCAGCATATGCTGCCAGCCATGCCCAGGTGTCTCTTCCCCGCTGTCTCCACTCGGCAGCCTGTTCCGGATTCCAGGCCTTGCTGCTGTTCAGGGCAGCAAGATAGTCAGTGTCCCCTGGGTCCAGTTCTGGCTGGTTCATTCTGTCACGTATGGCGGCATATGGACCCAAAGGCAGGACACCAAAGGCAAATCTTTCTTCCATGATTTATTCGATACTCAATTCTCCAGACAGGCAAGAAATGTAACAGACTTCCAGGAACTAACCAAGAGAAAACAAACCAGCACATAGCTCTCATTGAGCTAGGCTTAAAAAGCCTCATCATGATTACCCCAATGAAGTTTAGGTGTGAACGATCAGAATGGGGGTGTGGATGAGTCTCGGGTGTGGAGCCGTGGCTCCACACACCAGCCTGGCCTCTCCCTGCCACACACCAGACTTGCCACGCCAAACCGTGACAGTTTGAGAATATGGCAGGGCTGAAGTCAGGTTGGCTTCTTAATAATAATTCTAATAATAAAAAAATTGGAGGACTGCCTATCTACTGCAGATGGTGGGATGACAGGAACATTGGAAAGAGAAATCTGATGATTCAAAATAATAGACACAAACTAATGTATGGATTTTAAGAATAAGATATACTTTATTGATCCCCTTAGGCACATTAGTAGCACACTCTAGATCACACTTGTTATTTCAATCGCATGCATATAGTATTGTGAACAGGTCCGTAGCACACAAACAACAAACAACCCGCTCCATCAAACAGAGCCACTGCCGGCCCCTATTTTGGAACATTGCTGTATGGATCGGAGCAGGTGAATGATTACAGTACTTGCTTTGAATTTCTTTTAAATACTGTATGATAGCTATTGTACGTTCTTGTTCACAGATTACAGGCAGAAAATCCTTAAGAAATTCCATCTAATAGCTGTCCATCTAATTGCCGTCAAAAGAATTCCCTTGAAAACATTAAAACGGCTCTCCTCAGCATCTCCAATGTCAAAATCATGTCTGACATGGGTGAATGCTTGTCTTTGGTATGCCTGGAGTCCAGCGCAGCTTTTTGTACTGAAGATTTCAGCATTGTTTTTAAAAGCCTCAGGCAGAGGGTGAGCTTCTCTGAAAGTAAAGTTTTTCAGTGCCTCAAGGTTTTTGTCTTGGGTCCAAGCAAGACACAAGCTCAACGTTTTTGTTTTATCAATTTTTATGTCCTAAAGATTTGAAAGTATGTTTCTCTCAACGAGTCAAAGTGAGCATATCATTAGAAAACAATGGCATCACTTGGAAAAACAAAAATGCTTGTGTTTACCTGGTGTGATGTTTGGTTTGATTCACATGTAAATGAGCTAAAGGTGCAATATCAGTAACCTAAAGATTTAATTGGGTAGTTGATATAATTATATAATTGTGTTGTTCACAGTGTTAGTGACGTTTGATTTGTTTCCTAGTTATAAAAATATTACAGCATTAGCTTTTTCATTTTTACATTCTTATTGCACTTAATGGTGCTCTTGTTAAATTATTAAGGGATATTTTGTACATAAATAATTTGATATCAGTAGATGTTTGAGCAAAGCACCAATATATGTTATACATGAGACCCAATAGAATACTATCATTCTTTGAAATTTGGAAAGCTGTAGAAATAATAGGAAATATACAGTAAAAAGGGAAACCATTTGTGTATAATTACATTCTGTGGTCTCAGAAAATACAACTTTGAGGAAAAAATGTTTCCATCTATCCACCAGTTGGGAATAAAAAAGTCATTGATATGGCAGAACATTATCTATATAGACACTCTTATCAGAAGTGAATTTATTCAGTTGATTTGATCAGAAACTGTCAAAAATACCCTGTCAGTGATACCTACACAACATTTGAAGCAGATCAAAATAAAGCAGTCTTAAAGTATCTGAACCGAAGACTGATTCTGTGGGTTACTCTTACAAAAGCAGTTTTCATTAGCAGCATGTCCCAAGTACACTTTACAAACATGTTGAATATTTTATGCAGTGCAGCGCGCAGGGCTGAATCTAATCTGCCAATCTCAGTGAACAAATAGACAGATACATCAAGAAGCCTTTCCTGTTGCTAGAGTGGAAATTGTTACCACTTGACCCCCTAGTTGTTGGCTGTTTTGAGGGGAAAAAATCTGCTCTCTTGGTGGTACCTATGGTTGTAATGAATCTATGTCACCGGTAAAAAAGCTGCTTAGGCCAGAATAATATCTTGTTATTTGTAAAGATAAAGTGCTAATTCCTCCTTATTAAAGGGCAGGTTAGCTTGAACACTTTCTTCACAGAGATGCAAGAAGACCTTGACAACTCATGTAGAAAAGCCCATTTGATTGGATTGGGTGAAGTCTCCTGGAACAAATCCTCGGTGTCATTTCTATGTATCACATAGCTCTGCTGCTCTGTTGCTCTTCCCTAATTTGCTTTGTCTTGCTGATATCAGAGCATCTCAGTAACACAGAGCTCAGCGGTGTCATCTATAGTTTGACATTAGATCAGAGAATGTCTTGCAGGTGGATAAGCTATTGTGTATGATGCAATTAATTAATATTAATATTGAGATGTTTTTTTTTCTTTACTATCAGATTTAATAAAGAGACGTAATTTCAGATCATCCAGTGGTTTGAGGTCAATTGGCTGGCAATCAAGTGGTGATAATTGGAAACCAAAATAAGAACACACATCTGATGTTGTGTTTCTTCTGCATCATGTATTCTAGAGAGATGGTTTATATATTCCTTGTATCCTTGTTAAAACCTTTTACCTACTTTATTCAATAGGCTGTTCAAGGAGGAGTTCATACTCGCAGCATGATCTAGGCTTAAGTTGCGAGCAAAGATCAGCCGTTGGCCTCAGAGTTCTAGTGAGCTCACCTTTCTGTAGCTCTGTCCTTAAGCCCAAAAGAAATTTATCAGACATGCATTATTTGTTTCAATTATATGGACATTGAACTGCTGCACCTAAGGTTTCAAAAGACTAAAGGGGATTTATTTCCACTTATAGCGCTCCTCAAGACCCGTTAACAGGCTTTAAGCACACTAGTTGGCTGGAATGTTAGCAACAGTCTCCTGCGACCAAGTTTGATGCTTGTATGCCAATTCATGAGCTACTCACTACCACTAAGAAAATGTCTCACATCCCCCACTTTGCAGAGTCATTCGCTCCAACCACACACTAGATAGCATTTAATTCTGACTCCATGAGTGAAAATAAAGAATCACTGTTTATTACCAGGAAGTTGTTGTTTTCTCGTTTCTTGTTTTTTTTTTGTGTTTGTTTTTTTTTTTTTTGTTTTGTTTTTCAAAAATCCTTCATTCAATCATTTTCATATGCCGCCGCTGTATCTGCCGTAGCGGTTCACGGGGAGCTGGAGCCTATCCCAGCTGGCATGTAAAATGTCTCCTACAGCCCTTGTGTATTTGTCTGATATAATTATATTTGTTGTAGTAGAATATTGAACAAAATTCTAATTTACCTGACTCCTGTAAACTGTATATCGTTAAAATTGCTAGCAAAATAGTTAATAACATAGCAAATAGGAAAGCCTGACTCTGTTAAGGACTAAAAGGAAATTACCAGCTTGACTGCAACATGCCTGTGACCAATTGCACCTGGTCTCCAGGCACAAAGAGTGTTTGCAGACTTCAACTGATCATGGTCACACCAGAATGAAAGACAACAGTGACCAGGACCACATTAAAGAACATGCAGTGATTCTTTATTTTATGCTATGTAGAGCAATAACCACGAGAAATAAAAGCACCAGTCATGACATGTGTTGAGACAAATTAACAATTCCATCTCATTATATTCTCCAAATACCTCCTTCTGCTCCTCTGGGGGGATCCCGAGATTTTCCAGGCCAGCCGAGAGACAAAGTCCCTCCAGAGCGTCTTCCCCGAGGTCTCCTCCTGGTAGGACATGCCCGGAACACCTCCCCAGTGTGGCGTCCAGGAGGCATCCAGAGCAGATACTCGAACCACCTCAGCTGGCTTCTCTCGAGGCGGAGGAGCAGCGGCTCTACTCCGAGCTCCTCCCTGGTGACTGAGCTCCTCACCCCATATCTAAAAGTGCGCCCAGCCACTCTGCGGAGGAAACTCATTTCAACCGCTTGTATTCGGGATCTTGTCCTTTTGGTCATGACCCAAAGCTCATGACCATAGGTAAGAGTAGGAACATAGATTGACCGGTAAATCAAGAGCTTCATCTTGCGACTCAGACAAGTCGGGTGACTGGGATCCCCCCGGAGGAACTGGAAGCGGTGTCAGGGGAGAGGGAAGTATGGGCATCCCTCCTGAGACGGTTGCCCCCGCGACCCGGCTTCAACCGCCCCGGATGGGCGGTTGAAGATGGATGGTTTGATGGATATACTCTCCAAATAAGTTGGCTGGAGCAATTTTCTTTGAACACTTGACCTTTCAGACAAGAATATTAAATGTGTCTGTTTTGAGGTGTGTGTGTGTGTGTGTGTGTGTGTGTGTGTGTGTGTGTGTGTGTGTGTGTGTGTGTGTGTGTGTGTGTGTGTGTGTGTGTGTGTGTGTGTGTGTGTGTGTTTAAATCAATCCTGTGTGTGGTTTTGTTTGTCCTAAAACATTAAATATCTGAATCAAGAAATGGACTGCAAATACATGAAACAAGGACAGAGCGTAGGAAGCTGCTCAGGCGGGTATTATACTCATTTTTTTCCCATCAGCTCTTTCACATGTATTATTACTGGAACGCATACTGTAGAAGAGAGAAAGGAAGAAAAAATTGATTGATTTCCTGCCTTCTACAAACACGTAAATTCCATTCAAAACTTCTCAACAGAGGGATATGAGACTTTCTTCAGAGTGGCCAATAATGGGCTATTTCTGCTGCTACAAATTATATAGTAAATCATTTGTCCCTTTCCTAATCACATATTGTTGGGAAAGCATTTCCAGTAAAGCAACTTTGTCTGAAGTTTATTGATAGCGTGGTTGAAGTTTTGCAAAGTGATTCATATTACCTGGGAGAGCTTCTCTTGTCTGGTAAATCTTATGATATGACAAGCCAAATAATGAATATGAGATAACATTTCTGGCCTGAAGGGAGGATGCACAGAAGCACAACACTTATATATCCAGTCTCTTTTTCACGTCAATGAAGCGAAGGCTCATCAATGCGAAATTAAATTCAGTCCCAAGTGTCACAAAAAATGTCTCTGCAATAAATCACAAAAATGCAAAACATTTTTCCCTCATTACAGTTGCAGACAGTAATGGATTTGAGTATCTCCGCTATCACAAGGGTCACTGACTAACAAATGCTTAAAGGTAATCATGACAGTGCGTCTGTCTTTTTCCACCAAACCCAAAATGGACAGCATAGTTAGATAAATATACAGTAGTGCGATGCCTTGAATAACCTCACTTTGATTTAATAATGCAGCTTGGAAATATGAAAGGTATTTGCATATTTTGAAAGAAGGAACTCTATTAAATCATCTTCAACAAAGATACCAATATTTCTAACATTTGAAGGAAGCAAAATAACGTTTACAAAGAAATTCTCAAGAGGCGTTTGCATCATCTACGGGGTTTAATATAAATACATTGCTGTTGAGGGAGTTCTTATTCTTAATCACTTCCCTGTTACATAGAAGCCAACAGGACAATTTATTGCTTTCATGCTGCAAAAATGGAAAAGAAAGTATGATCGCACAACAGATTTATCATCACATATGTATTTTTCCAGCTGAGGAAACATTAAAATGAAATGCAATAAACCAGCACTAATTTCACATACTTGTATGCGCAGTCAAAATTATTTTTCAAAAAAAGGAACTAAATGAAAATTCAATTTAAAAAGAAAGTATGGAATTTATTTTTCAAAATGTACCCTACTGGAGTGAAAGACATGTTTTTGATGACAACACAGTTTTTCTTAGTATCCATGGATTGTGTATTGGCATTATGCTCCAGATCCATAAGGATGTCAGAAAGCCTCACATTCTCATCATTGGATGAAAATGGCAGCTTTAAGTGTTTGTTATTTTTTGGTTTGCTATATCTCTAATTCCAGACATGTCTGAGCCAACAACAGCAACTTAACATTGAGCTAACTGACAAAGCACAAGATAGTTCCTGGTAAAGGGTCTGTTTGATTTAAATTTTGCATGCAGTGATTGCCTTTTTTTTTGTTTTAGCATATTTTTTTTTGAGTTTGTTATTCATTTGTAACATTTCAAAATATTCATTCATATCAGATTGAGATGAGAAACCTAATGGCAATTTTTTTTAATTGCGTATTTACTTATATTCAATTATAACGAAATAAAATGACAAATATACTATAATAAAAAAATGCTTGCTCTTCTGCAATGAGTGTCTGCCTGATTATATCAACTTCTGTCTAGATGTGGTCGCCCCCACCAAGACAGTTTGGTGCTCTCCAAATAACAAGCCGTGGATAACACAGGACGTCAAGGATGTCCTCAACAGGAAAAAGAAGGCTTTCCGGATGAAGGATGAAGAGGAGATGAGAGAAGCACAGAGAGAGGTCAGACGCTGCATAAAGGAAGCCAAAGACGCATACAGGAAGAAGGTGGAGCAGCAGCTGAGCACCAACAGCAAGAGGGACGTCTGGGAAGGTGTGACAAACATCACTGGACACAAAGCCAGGACCAGAACAGGGGTGGAGGGGTGCAGAGAGCCAACGACCTGAACGGCTTCTTCAATCGGTCCAACCAGGCCCCCCCACAGCACCCCCTATCACCCTCCACCCTCACGACCTCAGCAGCAGCTCAGCAGCCTCACCCCTAACTTCTAAATTTGGGACCACCAGTGCTCCCAAGAAAAAAAGTCAATTTCGAGCCCTGGTCTTAAGTATTTCTCAGCTAGTACTCATTTTGCTTGGGTTTTTTAAAATTCAATATAAAGAATTTATATTAATAATTAGTATTTCATTTTACTTAGATATAAAATGAAAGTCTAAAACCTTGAAGACAGGAAGGTATGTGTGTAATTCAAATAGTACAACTACACCATGTTATATATGTATTTATGGCCATGGATGATAAATATCTCCTTTAAATTTACAGGATGTAAAATCAGGATGGCAGAGAAATAAGCATCAATAGAAAACCAAACTTAAAAATCTTACAAATAAAACTGAGAGGGGTCTGAACTTGCTGCTATTCATGTTTTTGGTTAAACAGTAGACTTTTTCATTTTAACCACTTGATAAGATAAAGTAAAACCATTTTCAATATAATTTTCAATGCTGACTTTTACTGGAGGTTGGTGAACATTAAAAGCTGACTTATCAAAGAGTTGTTCCACAGAGTTTAGTCTGTTATAGTAATGAAGATAGGTTCATTAATTAAAACCTCACTAATTATTCCATCACATCCTAATTGCTGAAATAACTCCTCCACTCAATGCACCAAATACACATTTCATTTAACCCTAAGTTCTCAAGTGATATTTTCTTGAAAAAGTAAAATAAAGTAAAGGAGCTATATTAAGTTAAAATGTGCAGTTCATTGACAGCAACACACCAACAAGGTTTGAGATCCACCAAGAATACTTGACTAACATTCAATATTCATGGACTGCGGGCAATTTTGTAATTGTCACGTCTCTGTCTTATGATTTTCCTGTTTGTTTTCCTGCCACTAACAACTCATATCATTCCAGATCCTGTCTCATCTTCAGTCAGTTCATTCCCTGCACCTGCTGTCTCTCCACACACCTGCAGCCACTCCCTAACCTGTCTCCACTCTACATATACCCAGCTCTGCCCTCAGTACTCTGCCAGATTGTTTAGTGTCCGCCCTGACTCTCCAGCCTTCGTATCCTGCTTGCTTTGGTGACCGTGTATGAATCCCGTCTGCTCTCTTGCCCAAGCCTGTTGTCTGCTGCTCGTCTGCCTAGTTTGTTGATTGTTTCATGCCTGACCCTGCTGGATTCTGGACTGTACCTTTTGCCTGTCGTTTTTTGGATACCTCTGACTATCGGACTGATTATTTGGTACCTGACCTCTGCCTGTTCTATCAAACCTGCTCTGAGACTCTTGACCTGCCCGTTTGTCGTGCTTTTGGGTTCCCCGTGCCAGTCGTGCTCAAGCTGTGACAATAATATGACACCAGATATTTCCATCATACTGTATGTGTAGGTAGAGGAAAAACAGCTATTTCCTCTCTTTCACCATGTTAATCATGTTCAAGCCTCTGTATATGCATTGAATCAGCTTATCTTCCCTGGCCCGGACACCACTGCATCCCTGTAATCAGTAGCTCATCTTTGAGATTGCCAGAATTTTACAGCTGCTGCTCTTTCTGTGATTAGCAAATGTGTATGTTAAGGTGTGGATAATCAACATAGCCCATTCATATTAAAACATTTTATTTTTAACTAGGCCAAATTGGGAATTCACTGATGGTCAAAGTTGGTCCCATCTGGAACTTAAACTTGCATTGCAAACCTCCAAGGAAAGCAGGCAGTTGACTCTCTTGAACTGGCAGAGCTGACATCTGCTTCCATTGCAAGGCCTTTTTTCATTTCAGCAGATGCTTCCCTTGTCATCCCTTCAAAAATCTAGCTATTTTATCAAGCTATGTTTGGCATGGCATATTTCCCCAAGTAACTAGAAGAAATTTGAAGTCTTTCAATTAATGCAGAACCCTAGTTTTAATAATTAATAATTTACTTTAGAATAATATAAAAAATTCTGATGTTGCCTTTAAATCTGTGGCTTGTCTGATTTCCTCTTTTTCACTCATATACAAACTAACAACAATTGTATCTTCTTCCTTCCACCCAGAGAAAAGGTTATAAAAATTGTACACGTTTTTGTGTGTCTGTGTGCGGAGTGAAACTCTGGAACAATCTGGACTCGCAACACAAGCAATGGAAAAGTACTAATCAATTCAAACTGTTATATAAACACCGTCTCTGGTCAAAATATAGAGATGAGGGTCGTTAACTCAAACTGCTGTTCTGTTTGTTAACATGTGCTCAGTGTTTCTTGATCATCGTTGGTATTTGTTAATTACTGTTGTTGGCATTTGTCCATTACCGTTGTTGGTATATTGTACATTACCATTTTTGGTATATCGTGCCTTCCTTGCATTGTGTGGAATTGCAATTGCAATGTGATAATTTCATTGTTGCCCATGGTGACCCAATCATGACGCAATTCTTGTGTGGTTATCCTTGAATCTTCGAAATAGGAGTGAAGCCCAGTATGTTGACCTCTCAATCAGGAACTGGGGCGGGATTCTTCTGTGCCAATGACAATAAAAGGAGTGGGGCTGACTCCGATTTTGTCCCATTTGAAAGAAGTTATAAACGTCCTGAATGCTATATTGGTGGCAGTGGTGGGAGCCACTCACAGCTAGGCTTGCAAGAGGAGGTAGTATGACTAAGCCACTGTGGCTCAGCGTAAACAAATTTAGTAAGCCACAAAAAGCCACATTCTGTGTCCAAGACAGTGGCTTGCTATAATAGGAAGTAAAACTTAAAAGTAAACATTGAGTAATACCAAGAATCAAATTTATTAAAATCAAAGTGTCTAAGTCAAAGTTAAAATGTCTTGTAGTCCAAGTAAAATTTACAAGTAAATATTTCACATAGTGAATGCAAGCTTTCAATTGTTGGGGACACGCTCGCTGCGGGGGGGTGTAGGGGGGGTTACCCTCCACAGAGAGGGTCCAGGGGCCCCCACGGGAAATTTTTTAGAAAATTAGGTTGTTTTCCTGCATTCTGAGGGCAAAATCTTCTGTTCAGTTTACCTACAAAAATATACTAAAGCAGGGCTCGAAACTGCGACCATTTTGGTCGCATATACGCCCAAATTTTTATCAGTGCGACTATTAAATATATTTGGGAGCACCGGTGTGACTAGAGAAAAAAATCTGGTGCGTCTTTTTTTGTGAGACCGTGCTCCTGCAGTCCTGCCCGTAAACAATGAGAGCGCAACTGTGGCTGCTGTCCTGAATGAGGGAGAGAGGCGCGCGGAACGGAGCTGGTTATTCCTGCTGGTCATCGAGATCAAAAGTCTAAGACTACAAAAAAATATTGATAATATCTTTCATTTACCTTCTGATCGGTCTGTCATCACTCCTACCGTCTATCAGCATTCACCATTTGTTGTTCAATTAGAATTTTAACGCAAAATCTACTATAAAACACTCTATTCTCATTTTCTTTCGATCGATTGTCTTCGCCTTGTCTTACACCAATTTGTGGGTTTAGCTTGTAAAAAAAGAATCCTGTTTTTCTTCATTGGGCGAGAGGCGGTCATGAGCCGAGTGCATATTTAATGATCGGGAGGGTTCGGGTCACTTCGGCTATTTCCGTTGGCATGCGGAAATAGCCGCATGCTATTGTTTTCTTATGTTATAGCTCGGAGATTTTCGCGAGTCCAAAAATGTTTTAGACTTTTTTTTCTAAAAATAAGAACGCCACTGTGGCTACACAAGCTAAAAACCTTGTAGCCATATGGAATTTACTTTGCCTTTGGCGAAGTGGCGAATGGCTCACGCAAGCCCAGTGCCAGTATTATGGGATGTATTTATGCATGTTTGACTATGGAGAATATAACTGAAGGCCTAGGTGTGAAATGCACGGCCCACCAGTGGTAGAAAGTCATACAGCTCCTGCCAGACAAGACTGGAGTTTCTTATGATAGGTAGAGCAATGAAGATGAACCTTGATGGTAGAGAGCCGATGGATTACATTTGTTACCCCCGAAGAACATGGTGGCATGTAAATGTGAATTAAATACATCTAGCAGCAATCCTTTGCTTATTTAATTTGAATATTATCTACCATGCAGTTGCTGAAGTTTTTTGAAAATGAAATGTCAAACATCTTACCCATTTAATAAGGTCATAAAATCTCCACACAGGTAAGTTAACATGCAACAGCATATTGGAGTATTGTCTTTTCCCAAGAATTTTATTGCATTAGCACAAATACATATGGGAAATTATACTGCTGTTCTGAAATTACATTTTCATTTTCAAATTTTAATTATCCTTTTAATAAAGTCACATGTTGGATTTCACGTTGCTGCTTTTGCTGCGCTGTAAAATCACAGGGGAGTCTTTATTGTGAGAGATGTGTATTGTCTGAAGTAATTATGAGACTGATGTGTACAGGCGGAGGCAGAAGCAGGAGCATTTACAAATACACAATGCCCTCCTGTGTCCAGAACTGGAGTGAGATGTGTTATTGTTTTGATGATGTCCTACAGATGCCGTAAAAGTATTATTACTACATACCTAGTTATTAAGTCAAATATTCAAACATTAAAAACATCAAAAGAATAGATTATTGTAATCCTGTATCATTCATGTTTAAATAGAGTTGCAGGTTAAAATTTACAAAGAATTCACCATGATGGAAAAGCTGTGAGGATATAGGTCTGTGATATGACTTCACTATGCCTATGAAAATAAAACTTTTATTCTTACAAGGATGAACAAGCACTTCATGGACTGTGAACTATTATAGCCCTTAAAGACAGTGTTTACCCGTTTATAAATAATATTTTGTATTGTTATTATCATAATGTCTTGATGATAATGTTTTTTAAACAAATTACTTTTGCAATGATGGAATTATTATCCTATTATTGCAAATTTTAGTTTATTTTTATGACTGTTGTTTTTTATAAAACAAGCTTTTCAGTCCAAATAGAATTAAGAAAAATGTTCATCCATATTCAGCATACGTTTTCATATTGAGAGCTCACATGATGATCTGATTGAATTTCTTGCTTCTACCATTTCCTGGTAAGTGGTTTTGATGTGTTTTATCTCAGAAGCGATCCTTCAGATTGTCACTTAAAGATGTAGCCACAGTGGGGGCCACAGACATGACACTCCCATAAGTTTCTCATCATTCCTATTGCCATTGGGATTTTCTGTGACAGGGGCGGGGGAGGAAAATTGCTTTAACAGAAAAGCCAGAAACTAATTTACACTAGATCAAAACCATGAAAGAGCATTTCTGTAGAGAGATGATAAGACTTCAAGGCCGCTGCCAGAGCCCCAGGACAGAGTTCTGGTCTCAGCCATCTGGATACTTTTCCCAACCACCTGTGTCCATCATTGTCCAAGAGACAAGCCAAAGGGATACTTTAACAGGAATGCCAGACTAACTGAAAAATGAAGACCAACTATGACGAGACAGATAAACAAAAAGCCGACAGTGATAATACATTATATGCATTGTAGTTCAACAGGTAGAAGAAACCTGTGTTTTAGTATAAAAGATAATGTGGGATTAGGACACCCAGTCCAGGTGTTGAGAGGATCCACAGGTGTGGAGACAAGGCTCCGCCCACGTGTTCGGCCTATCCCCCTGCCACACCCCAGCACAGCAGAGCATCAGAGAACCAACACTGAACTGTGACAGATACGCTGGCAACGCATCCAGGGTGTACCCTGGATGCGTCCATAGTCAGGGCAGAATAGAGGTTGAATGTGAAAAGATTGATTGTCTCGTCTACAAGAAGATGATTGGATGGATGGATGGATGGATTTAATGGATGGATGGAGGGATGGATGGATGGATGGATGGATGGATGGATGGATGGATGGATGGATGGATGGATGGATGGATGGATGGATGGATGGATGGATGGATGGATGGATGGATGGATGGGTGAGTGAGTGAGTGAAGGTTCCGATGGGATATTATCAGGGAGTCTGACTCTGACCTTTAGTCCTTCTTTGTCTATTATTCCCATTATTGCTTGTGATTTTAGAGGTGAGGACATCTTAAACAATTTACCTTTAATTCACTGGACGATGAGAATAATAAAGTCAGAACAAATCTGATGATGTTAATGTTGATTTAAAAAAGCATTTCATTATCTTTTATCACCTTTATTTGGTTTTGTTTTTATCATGGATCACACCGTATTACACCAATTATGCCTCACAGAAATATTATCATATTTTCTGCTGTAGCAGAGCAATTTAGAGGTTAGAGGCTAGCGCTGCATTGGGCCAAAGGCAGTTTCCTGTTATGAAGGTGTTGACCTTGCATCTCAATCCAAGTTTAGACTATATTTCCCCAAGAAGATTTTTTTTTTCAATTTGTTGAAGTGAACCAAAAGTCCATATCAAAAAGTTCATTATTTTCAAAATCAGTCTAGTCAGCAGAGGCAAACAAATGAAGTAAATGTAACTGTTTATTACAACAGATGATGTGTGATGGGGAGATTGTGATTGAAAGGTATCTGCCCTGAGCAACAGCAATATAAATCCCCCCAGGTGGTGGCTGATGACTCTGCCCACACTGATGAGGCTGATGAAATGATGATGAACAGCTGATATCTCAATTGACAGACAATGACAGCAGGAAATTTATCCTGAGTGTGAGTGAAATGTGAGTGAAAGGATGGCATGAGAAGTAAACTTTGTTCTGAGAGGGCAAAGAACTGAGTTTTACCACGGATATAGAATTAAGGGCTGATGTGATGTCCTTACTTACTGTCTTACTTACACACACACTCTCTCTCTCGACACAGTTGTCACAAAGACTTTAATGAAAAATGCAGCTTCAGTTAAATTACTGATCTAAAAATACAAAGAATTTAGAAAGAGTTGATTTGTCTGCAACTTGCTCTATGGTTGGAACATTATATTCCCAAGATACAGTCATGCCTTAAGAACTCCATGAACGAGTTGTTTTTCTGTCCACAGGTTTGATCAGTATACGAGAAAAAATCTGAGACACAAAGCTATGCTGCGGGACACCACTGCTAGTTGACAGATGGATTCATCCTCACTTGAGACAGCATCTTGTTCCTGTCGTGGAGTAAAGACGTAGCTTGTGTGTGGTCATGACTTTTGTATTTCTTTTCATACCTTATCATAGTTTACGGAACTTATAAATAATTAGTTATGCACAGCTAAGTGTGCATGTCTATTAGCTGATAAAAAATGTCTGTTTTTTTCCTAATTTATTTTAAAGTTTTGGGGCTTTTTTACAAGGCTGAAACGAATTATAATTATTTTTACTTAATTAAATTGGGGAAAATTTGTTTGTATTGTTTGACTTGCAAGCTCAGTGGGTTCAGCGTCTCCGCCTCGGTGTATTGATGATCACAACGACTGAGGCTGGAGGTTGGAGGAAAGCTGTGGTTTATGACTGACAAAATTGATTCCTTCTGTCTTTTAAGATGTTTCCTGTGAAGTTATTAAAGTGAAGACAAATACATGATGTGTCTTATGAGGAAGCTATAGTGAGCCAACTTTAATTAAAGTGGGATTTGTGTTACTCTTAATTTTCCTCTAAATCCAGCTCCAGGTTCACAAAGGACTGTGGTTTCTTATTTTTTTTTGCACGTTACTGGAATTCCAAACTCTGAGGAAACATCATAATCTTTATCGCTATGCGAGAGTTTTTGATGCTCTAAATATATCCCTTCATAAATGACTTTTGCACATTATGCATCTTCTCTTCCCTAATTGCTGCAGTTTGTTCACAGCGGGAAGAGTAGTGAAAGCTGGTGCACCGTTGCTTTTTTAGATCGCTTCGAGCAAAGATTGTGGCTCATTATGCACACACAGACAAATAATTTGCAATGATTTTCAAAACAAAACTATTTTTTAGGTCTCCACTTATCATTTTAAAATCTGAAGTGTGTCTATTTTACGCTTGTAATTAACAGTAATCATGTAGCCTCTGTTAATTGCAAAAAATGAACTCTGGTGGCTGGTACAGCTCTCATCCTCATCTCTTGAATTGATTTTATTTTAATTTGACTGCATGAGTTTGTGAATCTAATTTGCTTTCACCATCACATACAGTTATGTGTCAGTCTTGCATTAAAATTATTTCAACTTTTGGAACCATACCACCTTTATTACACACTTGTGCCTATTGATTTTGTTAATTGTCAGTTTAAGGGTATAAGTACACAGTTAAAATTCCTTTCACCTCAATAGGGCCACTGTTATTCTTCAGAGTCGAGCAAATGGAAAGTGAAAAAAATGTCTTTTATTAAGTGAAATGGATAGTCAGAGCTGTTACTGGGGAAATGTTAGGCCCACATGTGACCCTTAAGGACTTTCTCCTTGATTTGTTGTTACGGCAAATATGACATTACATTTACACAATGCTGCGGTTCTCTTCATGCCTCTGTGAGAATGATTTCATTCAACAGAGATTTTCCAGAAAGATGAAACTCTAAATTTGGTTTAAAACGTGTTTTCTTTAAGCCTCAAAAAAACCTTGAACCTTGAAAAGGGAAAAATTCTTAGTCTTTCTAATATTTGTTATTAATTTATCCAAGTCCACAACAAATTTGTGCAAAACACAAAAATAATTAACGTTTTAATGGGGTTGCATTTATAAATAAAGGTTAAAGAAAAGTTAAGCAGAAGTAATCTAACCAACTTATTATCATTTCACCAGAGACACTCAATTTTACAATGTCCTGTGAAACTGTCACAGAGTGATAGACTAATTTCCCCCTCTGATTCCTTTTCCTCTCCCCTGTTACTATTTTTGAAGGCTATCCCATCTGGCTGCTCTTCTCAACAATATTGCCAAATGAACTTTCATTTCCTCTGTTGTTAAATAGAAATGAATCTGCTCTCCATCACAGGTGGGAGGCACACTTAATTGATTCGTGTTAACATCTCTCCATGCCTTGTACACCTGGTCTCTTTCTATATGCACATTTTATTAATGCCTTTCAATCCAACCCGGTGATTTGACAGTTTACCCACTGCTGGACAATCAAATCACATCAACACAACATTCTGGCTTCGGATTTGCATGGAAGCTTGAATTATTTTGTTTAGGAAAGCATGTGACCTCATAGGATGGATGCAAATGTGATTTATAGTTTGTGAAGTGTGAAAGTGAAAGGCTAAAAGGATCTCCAAAGGTCCACATCAGGTAAAAAAAAAAAATAAAATTAGATTAGTCTGAGTCCAATTTGTCTTCCTGTGCTCTGAATAGCTTAGGCCGTATAAATGAGAAGCATTGAAAAAAAAGTACAACATTCATTTCTGATTGGCTATCTGTGTATCACGGGTCTTCAATATGAATGTCAATCTCATCTCATCCCCTGACAGAACTTAAATTGGTTCCCAAAGAGAATAACATGATAGAAATGAAATCACCAATCTATTCCATTTTCTACATTTTCCATCAACTTTTTTTTTAAAAATTGCAAGAACATTGTTGGAAAACTTTTTGATCCTAAATTGAGATGAATTCTTCACACACCTTTTCCCATCCATTATCACAAATGTCTGACCAAGTCTGAGTATGTCTGAAAAGACGGGTCTCCTTTTTGATACTGGCTTATGCACCACATCCAAAATATTTATTATTTCTCTTCTTCAACTTCCTGCTCTGGAACAAGCACCACTTTATGTAGAATTCAGATAATATTAAAAATGTGTAGTTCAGAGGAACTACCATACAATATATGGTAGCTGACTTCTATAAAAGTGTTTCCTTATATCCTCCACAATTAACCTTTGGCAATGGTATTTTAAGCCTTCAGGCCCATAAGATGTTTCCTTGAAATGATAGAAAGACAGACTAGAATCAAAAGCAACTAGGAAATAGCAAGACTAAAGAAGCGCAGATGAAGTTTTTCACTACTCTTGAATGCACCGTGACAGATTATTTATTTTTTTACTCTTCAAATATGAGCTGGTTGAAGATTTTTAATGTCTGAGTTTGTTGATTACATATTCTAATGAGAGATGTTTTGTTGATAATTTAGGGGACGGGAATCTTACAAGCCAATGGCTTCTACCCGTTAACCCTTTTTTTTTTTTCTTTCGGATGTTGTTGATGATGTTTCAACACTGAAAGTGAAATATGTTGTAATAACATGTCTGGAAAGAAGAAAAATGAACTAACTAACTAACTAACTAACTAACTAAATAAATAAATAAATAAATAAATAAACGTGTTTGACCCCCCGGGGAGACAAAGCTGAGAGAAAGGAACACTAACAACACGCTGAGCTCTTATCCACTGACTCATGTCAGGTTGCGTAAATCACAGGGGTAATCATTAAAGATTCCTCAGTAGTTCACTGTGGGCTCCCTGATAATGTTGTGAACATGTGGGTAGATTAATTTGGTATTTTTTGATCAGGGGGAGAGAGAGAGTGACCCACAACTTATGTCTTTGATCGGCTGCGATGGTGTTTGTAATGATTTGCACAAACCCTTTGAAGCCCGGTTGCCTGGTCAGTCCTTTGAGCATCATTTTATTTATTTATTCATCTCTGTAAACCCACACAAGATGATCATGATTCATAAGATATTATCTAATTCAAGAGTGTGAGCTGTTTGACGCGTGCTTTAACCCCTTTTCATATTATTGAAAATATTAAATGACAAAAAAATTAATTCATAACCATCATTAATTGAAAAGATTTTTTGAAATGTCAGACAGTGTTTGGGTTGAGATTAATTGTCAAACTACAAAAATAATGATTAATAGCATTATTTAAATAAATCTAAATGTCAAACTATGGGATCCATATTCTCTAGTTTGGTAAGTGTGCCCTTCTCTCTAATATTATTGTTTGCCCATATTTCCATTCATTTATCTTGTTGAAGACGACATGACCGTAAACATCTCATCTCCCTCTTCCAAAGTCATGCATCTTAAGAACTCAGAAAGAGAAATATTTTCTTCTTTCAGGAAGGATCTAACAGAACAAAAATGGAGAAGCACTGTTTTGGGCTTTACCATACTACCCTACCCATATTTAATAATAAAAAAAAAATTCTAAAAATACTGGACAAATTAATTCATTAAAATTAGTTGTAGCTTCAACATCACATGATGAGATGCTACTGACATTTTGCTGTCCACAATGAGGGTTGTAAAAGTTCCCTTGTGTGATAACACAAACTGAAACTGCTGATTTTTTTTTTTTTTTACTGTTATCTTGTCCATGGCTGTGCATGAAGTCAAGTCACTTCGAATTACATCTACTGCTGAAAACATTCAGGGCTTGTCTCATTGATCTGTGGAGCAAAGAGTCACAGAAAACCTTGCAAACACTCAAGACAAAGATCCCACACAAATGAGAAAATAAAGCTTAGCTACCCAGGAGAGTGGCATTAAGGTTGAAAGTGTAATATATAATCAATTCCAAAGCTACATGATAATAAATTAGCTAAGAATAATTTGCAATAATGTTCAATATTCCCCTTTAAAACTGCATTAGCTTCTGGCGGCCCTTCACACTGCCGGTTAGATGTTCTGGGAGATGAGTCACCGATGAGGAGCAGCTTCTTCAGAAGTCTTTGAAAGTTTTCTCTCTTTCCATCAGTGACATGTTCACATCATCCATTGCCCTAGGCATTTTTCTAATACAAATATTCGACAACCAAGAAGACAGTGGATATGTTGGTTGACCGAGAATGAAGCACAAAGTCTAAAAACCACTTTCATCCGTGTTCTTACCAGTGATTTGTTTGAAGAAAACACCTGGCTTTCCTCTCCTGAAGTTTGTTTACATAGTTATGAGGCACGTTCTCCACAAGGACACAAGTATTGACTTCAGCGTTCTTGGACTTGATAATTAGCTTTTATCTTGAGCAGTGGGCTGCACAGGGATCTATCAAAAATAATTTAATTACTATTAAAGTGAGATTAGAATATGTGAGGACTCTGCAGGGAAAATACCTGAGTTACTCTGTTGTCCTTTAACTTGATTAGATTTGATTTATTGAAATCATAAAATTAATGTTGATTGCAGACACTGAGGAGTCTCAAACCAGACTCACTCCTAATGTAAACAGGGGCCATAAAACTACTCAGAACATCTGTTCACCTGTTTTTGTTGAACACCCTTTAGTTGGACAATCGAGCTTATCTTGCATCAACATGTAAAGCTGAGACTTCCCTCAAGTATCTGAGCATGTATCACATTTTTCCATTTCCTTTGTAAATGCCTGGGGTGTTTGTGTATAGCATGTTCATCTAGCACAAAGCTCAGCAAGCAAATGTGTGAGGCTGATAATGAAGGGACCTGAAAACTGTGAGCATTGTATGGGAATGCTCCAAGAAATCTTAGTCATACATTTTATGTCCTAAGCGTCTTGTCTCTAATCTATCCCATTTGATGTGTAGGTGTGTATGGGTGTCAAATATGCTTTGATTCTATGGAAAGGATTCTACATTGTTCTTGCTACAGAAATGAGAAAGTGTTTGGCAAGATTTTGTACAATTTTGCAAATCCCAGGCACCTACAAAGTAGATTCAAAGGAAGAAAATAAATAGCTGTGTTGCTCTGTGCATTCAGTGGCTTTGTAAACACCATGACATCATCATTTTATGGTTATGAACAATTATGTCAACTACAATGCCGGCTTGAGTTGATATATTGACCCTTAGATGGTTACTGTGTTTCCAGACAGGCCTTTGGGGACTAGAAAATAAGTCACTTCATCACATTGGCCTTTCAATTAAATAAAACCCAAATAAATATTATGAAATTTGTATTGCAATGTCAAATCTGAAGACTCATTTAGTCGTTCTCTCAATTTTGAAGTCCACACTCTAAGGTTAGGCATACCAAAATAAAAGCAGGTTTATAGAAATCTATTTTTAATTATATTAATTTAAAAGTATGACAGTATCAATGTTCTGTTACATTGGTACCTCTACTTACGAATGTCTCTACTTACGAAATTTTCTACGCAAGAAATTTCTCAGCAGGAAAATATTGCCTCTAGTTACGAAAGAAATTTTGACTTACGTAAGGTAAAAATAGAGTATCGGCTGATACCCGCAGCTCCCACAGTTTCCTGTACGCAACACTCTCATAGCTGCTCTGCCGTTGGCTATTCAAAAGCTGTTTGAATCGATCCACTGGACGTTAAGAAAATTCTTGAAGACATTTTGTCTCTCATCCAAGAGACTTCTTCAGTTCAGAAGGTGGCTGATCATGTCCCAGTTTTTAAACCCTGTGGGGTGTGGTCAGTGCTATTCACATTCCAACGACTGTCGTTGAAACTCGTCTGGCTCCTCAACGATTGTTGGTGGGGGTGTCAAAGGGGGTTACTGAGATGTGAGTTTCACCTTTGTATGCTAATGAGGGTCATTAGCATGAGACACATCACCTGAGACAATCTACTGAGACAATCTTTTTGGGAGTTTTGAAAGGACATGGCTGTAAATGGGAGAAAGGTGATATCGCAGACCATCCCCCCTGCTCAGAGATGGCTTCTCCACTTTGACGTGGATGGACTCTTTCACTCCTCTCTCAAACCATTTATCTTCCCTGTCCAAGATCTGAACATCGGTGTGCTGATGACTGAGAACCTACACAGACATCTGCCATTGGCTATTACCTAGTATCTTCCTGGCATCCCATTGGCTAAGAGGGATCTCTGTGTGGAGCTAGATCGGTGTTTATACAAGATCGTCGTCATTCGGCTCTCGACCCTGTGAGGTGTTCTGATAGCTTTACGCAAATATACTGTATTAACTTTTTGAGTACAGTGGTACCTCTACTTACGAAATTAATTGGTACCGGGAGAAATTACGTAAGTAGAAAATTTCGTAAGTAGAGACGCATTTTCAATGCAAATAATCTAATCCGTTCCAAGCCCCCAAAAATTCAGACATAAATGTTTTATAAAGCATAAATATGCATCAAAACATGTAACAAATACATGTTACAATTACATTATTACACAATAAATGAGAGTTGTGCATAACATAAAAAACAAAGAATAGAGTAAAGAATAAAAATGATGGTCGTTTACCTTTTAACTGCTGTCTTCATTGTTTTTTGCCATCTTTGGTTCATGCGCTCCTATCTCACCATGCCGAACAACAAAGTGAATTCCAGTCCTCCTTCTGAACTTCTCCAACCACCCACGCAATGCCTTAAACTCCTTAAACTTCCTTTTGTTTTAATAACGTAGCGATTGTAGATGCATTACGGCCATATTCTTTGGCCGTAGATCAACCAAACGCATCGTTTTTTCACGCTTTTCTATTATCTCTTGCTTTGTTTGTATGGTAAAAAGATTTTACTCTTTTTACTTAGTAAAACTGTGCGCAAAAGAAAATGGTTGATTTCATAAATGAATAACAGTCATGAAAGTTTTTCTTTTTTTAAATTCTAAGACAAAGTTTAATGAGCTCCTATTTTGAAGGCTTGACATTTAAAATGCAGACTGTGAAGACTAGAATGGCACTGGGTATACTGCAGTCCTTTGCCGGGGTTCAGGTCCCCTCCCTAATTAAATAATTTCTAATTGAAAATAAAAATATTTGGGGGGTAAAGTCTGAAACCTCTCACCATTTAAGGTTAGTAGATGTGTAAGGGCAAAGTATTTAAAGTGATGGATCTGAAAATCTTCATGTTATTGAAAGGTCACTTGATTCTTTCTCAGAGTGTTCCAACAATATCTAACGGAAATGTTTAGATCAGTGAAAATGAGGAAATGTCTTCCTCAGCTGCAATAACCAAGCTGAGAGTAGTACAAAAATTACCCCAGATACTGGCCTGAGAAAAGGTGGTGAAAACAGTTTGTGCTAGAATTATGTGGCTCTGTTTTTATCCCTCAAATCCAGCCTTACATCTATAAAACCACAGCTCTCTTTAAAAACATTTTGTCATGGTTGTGTGATGTAAAATAAGATTCAAACTCCCTCTCTTCATGTAGAAGTAGTTCTTACCAAGAAAGCTTTCCATTTATCTTCTTGTCTTTGCCCATCGCAGACAGTATGTCCGTGAAAAGGATTGCAGAAATGCCCTTGAGCAAGACACCAAAAGAACTTCCTCATCCTTTACTGTAAGTGAGCATGAGCTAAATGGGTAACACACTATGTAAATGTGAAAAAGGTACAAAGAGATCACCCTTAAAAAATTGTATGTAGTGGAAGATGTAATGTAATATAAAATTTCTGGTCCTCAAGGTAAATCCTATAGAAATTATTATTTCCAAAGTGGGAGAAATGATATAAGGTCACTTTATTGTGAAAATTAATGAGAACATTACAATCTTGCTTTTTCGGTCATTTTTCAAGTGAAGAAATTTTTTTTTTCTTCTCATTTCTAAAGCACCTGTGCACGTAAGTATCATAGAGGGCTTCAATCTTCAAAAGTGGATAGACTAGATTTTAAAAAGTGTAATATTATAAAATAATGTTGCCTTTTCATTTTGATTATCATATGGAATATGTATTCAGTGGATTCAATCACTATTTGCAAATTGAAAGCTATTGCATATCATTTTACTGCCTGCAGTGTATGCTACTGCAAAAAGACATGTTGGTTAAAAGCAAACACATTATAGAAATCCTTCACTGCATAATTGGATGTTTAAATGGACAACTATTTTCTGACATATTAACCATATCCACTTGGTAAGTCTAAAATACATACTTATATAGTCTGTTACGTTGAGGATTTGTGCCCCTATAGGTTCAGATGTTGTGCCTCAAACAGTGAGTAATTTAATGCACCACCCAACAAGACGTTTAGTTTCTTGTAGGTGTGTAATGGGTTTGACGAAAGGCTAAAAGCTAAAATGCTCTCAGTGGATCATCCAGCAGGAAAGTCTATTGCTTATAAACTTCTACCCTCAGTGAGGTGTATGAGGCCTTTCTGCTGCCTTCTACTATTTCTGTCGCATTTAGGACGTCAGGATCTTTCAATGTGTGAACAGTCAAGCAAAGAAGCTAAATTGAGGGCAAATTGCTGAGAAGTTTTATAAACACACACACCTACACACACACACACACACACACACACACACACACACACACACACACACACACACACACACACACTGCATGGTTTGTGTGCGAAAGCTGTGCGGCTCTCTTTTCTCTAATATGTGTGCTAGCAGCTACAATCACAGAATCTTTATATTATTTATATTACACCAGTGTTATCTGCTTGGGTATTATTTTCTTGTGTCTTCATCCTTGTTGCCTGATACTGCTTTTGATATTTTATAGCACATACAAAATCCATGATCATACTATTAATACGAGAGATTCAATCAATATTTTAGAAGTAACATTAAGACTTGGGCCTGTTAAAGTCTGTTTCTCACAAGCAATGTTTAACTGTGATAAAACAAACTCAGTGTTTTGTACACAGTTTTTTGAGTTTATGTACTTTATTTGTTAGTGACTGTGGCGGTGTGTGTCTAGTGTGTGTGTGTGTGTGTGTGTGTGTGTGTGTGTGTGTGTGTGTGTGTGTGTGTGTGTGTGTGTGTGTGTGTGTGTGTGTGTGTGTTGGTTGGGGCGGGGGGGGGTTGTTATTTTGAATTCCCCAAGAGCAGTGGTTGTGCACATTCTCAGAAACTGAGCCAACGCCGTGAAGAACAAGGGATTTCCTACAGGGAAGTCCAGAGACGCAGCAACTCAGAGAAAAATCAGTGGTGAAAAGTTTCAGAGAAGATGGCAGAGTTTGTTGCTTTGCTCTTTCTGTGACATGATTATCTGGCACTTATTATCCACCTCCAAACTAGCAAACTATGCTTTTTTAACCCTTAACGTTCTGTGTACACAAAAATAGAATGGAAGGGCGATAACAGTGGTGGCCTCTTTTGCCCTGCTTTTCAACGCTGATAAACTGAAGAATATCATGAATCTACAATTTTTTGTAGATATCTTTCCATAATTATTTGTTTCCATATACAGTATGGAGATGTCAGAAGATAGCTTGTCACACTGGCCAATCATGTTCCCACCTAAAGGTTATGATTTTTTAGATTTGCAGGAGTAAAACAATCAATAATAGGAGAGTTTTATTTCCTTAAAGATGATTAATCTGTAGTTGCCTCAGTTGAATCAGTGTGACAGAGTATGCTGTAAACCTATTGGAGGTGGTATATATTACACAATGATATGTGGTTCAATCTGTGCATGCAGCAGCACAGAATTTTCCTGTCTGTTTTCATCAGTGGTCCCGACGTGACAAGCAAAAGCAAATATGGCAGGCTGACTCGGGGCTCAGAGGGGGCCGGTTGCAAGGTTAATTGGCAATGGGAATAATTGGCCACTGGGCTCAATTTGTCAGATGGGAGAAAATGGAAACCAATCTTAGTATCTGTTTGGAAGCATTCCATCCAATTCCTAAATGGAGGCATCTTTATCTGACACTCACTGCTTGAGCCGCATCCTCCTCTCTGATCATACTTGCAACGAACGGTTCTGCCGGTGCTTCACATCTGCCACAGATCTCTGAACAACTAGGAAATTCTAAGTGTAGCAGTTGCCAAATCAATTTTAGATGTTTCACTTGTCTGTCTGTGTGTACAAAACGAAAACAAGAAGAAAATTAGAGACAGTCGTTTTGCGTTTACTGCTACCCGAACATGATGTAAAAAAGAGAACGTATCTAAGACATCCTTAAATCCATTATGCGTCTACAGATCTGCATAAATTTCTGGAATAGCACTGAGTTTTGATATTTATAAACACAACTGTTAATTTACAATACATGAATGTATGAGCAAAATCAGTGAGAGAATCAATTATTTAAATTTTCATTCATTCGTTCATTCATTCATTCATTCATTCATTCATTCATTCATTCATTCATTCATTCATTCATTCATTCAGTCATCCATTTGAACATTTCCCTGTCTAATACCCGTACTCGAAGGAGCGGTTCTGAGAATAAATGAATGAAAGAATAAATGTTTAGAGAAGTGCTTCTTGTAAAAGTAACTTAAATTAATCAAACCAAATTCAGTTAACTTAATTTGACAAATATATATAAAGAAATATGCATCATAGATAGATAGATAGATAGATAGATAGATAGATAGATAGATAGATAGATAGATAGATAGATAGATAGATAGATAGATAGATAGATAGATAGATAGATATAGATAGATAGATAGATAGATAGATAGATAGATAGATAGATAGATAGATAGATAGATAGATAGATAGATAGATAGATAGATAGATAGATAGATAGATACTTTATTAATCCCGGAGGAAATTGCATACTAAGATGTGATACTAAGATGTGATTCGATTATAGTGATACTGTAATCACAGTAGTGATATAATTCCAGATCGTTCTGCCTAAAATTGTTAATTTTTTGACTTATAGGAATTGCATTTTTACACTAAAGAACTTAAATGATTTAAATCAATCAGTTTCTGTTTGAGTTGGCTTAATTCATGTTTTACAGTGTGCCTGTACAAAAATCTTCAGAAGCCCACACAGACATTATTGGCAAAATATAGTGTTATGTTGGAAACTTATTAAGAGTACTTCTAGCAAGGATGTGAAAAAATATGTGTTGATGTAAATGTATGAGATATGGATCTAGTCTTGAGATGATGTATGTATGTGTTTGGGGGTTCAAGGGGGAACTGACCATGTGGTACTTTGAGTTGTAAACTATCGTTAAAGCAAAATTATAACACACACAATCATTTAAATAGGCTGGAAGCTGCCTCTCTGATTATTCAAGTTAATCATAAAAAGAAAACACAAATCAATATAGATGACATGCATGACATTTCACAAATGGCTTTTGGTATTTTTGCTGGTATGTGTGCTTTACTTAAAACTCACTGAGAATACTTTTGAAATTGCAGATGTAAAATGCAGACATACTCTGACCTATGAAGAATTGGGATCAATACAGCTTTTGAGAGAAATTGTATGTACTTTTTTTATTGCACACCCTTTTGCATTGCTTAGAAGCACAGTGTTGTCTTGCGGGCATAATTTGCCGCCTTTCAGTTGATGGCTGGTGTATTTGTATCGAAAAAAGAGGATCAACAGAATCAGCATGAGAAATTGATTTTCTACTCAGACTACATGTAAATCCACTTGATACTGATTTTTAACTCAAAGCCAGTGATGCAAATTTAACGCTGTTTTGACCTGGTTTTCACACTCTAGTTCATCTCAGACAGTCTAACATATTGAGGTGCCAGATTGAGCATCTCCTAAGATAAAATGGGAATAATGAAGACCTACATCATGAACACTGCAGTTGGGATTAAAATTGTTAATTTGTCTAAACTATAATTTACGAATCTGTACCAAATTGATGTTTAAATATCATTAGTGCTTGCTGATTGTTAAATGTTAAATGTCAAAATTTAAAATACATTTTTAAACAACGGATGGGTTTTTTAATAATCACCCACTTGTTGCTGGACTGGGGTCCCACAGCGTTACTTTGTGATTGTCCTTTTCAATTTATTCCTTCTCATCTTAGATTTATTCTCTTTTGTCTATAAAATATGGACATTAAATACTTATTGTCACATTTTGGTGATGAGACATTAATAGAAGATATTACAGGAAAAATACAATTTTATGGTGACTGTTTTTCCAGATCTTGTCTAAAATTCATTATTAGTAAATTTCAGTACTGACCTAAAATGTAGCACAAACAAATGTTTTTATTCACAAAAGTAACACCCTGAATCTTCTGGACTCATCTTGTGACCAGGCCCGTTGTAAAACCTTTTTGCAAATGTTAATACCAATTAGAAATTTAGCAACCTGATCTTCTTGAAGTACAGTAAGGACTTGACTATAAATCTAAGACCTCAACAAGCACTTAATGTCTCAACCAGAGAGAGGCTTAGAGGTAATTACTGATATTTATTTTTTCTTTTGTTTGCCTGCTTCGTATTCCACTAATGCTACTCCTGTATTTCTTGCACTTGATCCCTCGCTTACTTCTGTTCTAACCTCTGGTTTTATCGTAGCTAATGTGCTCAATTGATCACATTTCTTGCATGTATTCAGTAGCCCGATTATTGATTGCTTAGTATTGCCCTGTAATAAGACTCTCTTCATTGAAATAGGAGTACCAAGGTTTAGATTACTAGGTACACCTTGAATTTATTTCATGAAATCCATTGTTGTAGCCTTTTTGATTTTGATTTGATTTGTTGGGAGTAAATGAGTGTTATGATAGCTCTTTAACTCATCTGTCACATAATTTGGAGCAACTCATGTTGACTCAACATCAACTATCATATATCAAAGTTATTAAAGTCACACAATTCCACCACCCAGGTGGTGCACTATGACTTGAGGTCTAATTTCCACACCACACAGGTATGAGACTTTACAATTATCTCAGTGGGATTGATGGCTCCTACACATTTTGCATCTTCAACTCAATTGCATCTTGTGAAAAAGTAAATATAAATACCACTGTGGACCTGGCGTCGCTATCTTAAATGGTGTGGGTGGTGAAGTTGATGTAGCTTTTGATTAAAAATGAAAGGAAATTTGCATTTCTAACTATATTCAGATTCCTCAGTAACAGTAATTAATTCCATATATTTATAGTGAAAATTCTTGAGGCGCTTATACTTAAGTGCATCTGGGGATTTATTTACTCATTTTCAAAGATTCAGCTGACATGTGAAATCAAATTTGGAAAATTAATGTAAGATAAGGTTTAAGATGAAAGCCAAGTATGTCTTTTCAATGAGACTCCAGGTCCTGTTTTAGAAATTACAGTGTCAATTATGAGACTTTGCAAATGAACTTTTCTGCATACCTCAAGCAATAGAATTTAAATTTGCTGAATAAGGCAATTTGAGAAAGGTAGAGTTAGAGAAGAAAAAGGTCAGCCTTTGAAGCCTTTAAATATTTTTCTCTGAAAGAGGCAAAATGATGAGAAGTGTCAAAATGCAGCATCTTTTCAAGACAGCTTCAGCTGTTAACATGTCCTCACTCCCACTCTCATTTCAGTTCCCCTTTAACTGATTTGGCCGCATACAGGCAAACCTCCGTTTCCGACCACAATTCCTTCAGGAAGGCTGTTCGAATACCGATTTGTTCAAATTCTGAACATATTTTTCCCATTACAAATTATGTAAATGGTCTTAATCCGCTCCAAGATGCTATAAAACAACCTTTTTTCAACATAATATGCTATGTCATTTACGTATATATCAAATTGTATAGTAATGAAACATATCAAAGAAATGTAAAAGAAAGAAGCAAACACAAGAAAGAAAAAAAATATTTTCTCGCGCTTGGCGGCGAGAAATAATAATAATATTATTATTATTATTATTATTATTATTATTATTATTAGTAGTAGTAGTAGTAGTAGTAGTAGTAGTAGTAGTATTAATAATGGATTCGTTTTATATAGTACTTTTCTGGACACTCAAAGGCACTTTACATTGGATCCATTATTCATTCACTCCTCATTCATACTTGGTGATGGTAGACTACGTGTGTAGCAACACCTGCCCTGGGGCAGACTGACAGATGCGTGGCTGCCAATCTGCACCTATGGCCCCTCCGACCACCAGTGGAACAATCACACACATTCACACACCAGCGAGTGCCCCACTGGAGGCAACGAGGGTAAAGTGTCTTGCCCAAGGACACAATGACAAATGACTCGGTGGGAGCAGGAATTGAACCACCGATCTTGAATCATTGGATGACCCGCTCTACCACTGAGCCACGGTCACTCCAAAAAGGCATTCGTTTTGCATTCAACTTCCAAATTTTGTTCGACTTCTAAGACAAACAAAATTCAAAATTTTTGGGTCAAATTCCGATTTGTTCAATGTCCAAAGCATTCGAAAAACAAGGTTTGCTTGTATATGTAGCTTTAGAACAAATCAGTATTGTATAAGTATTGTATAAGTATTGTATATTTAGAACTAAACCACTGATTACACTGAAGAATCAACATTATTGGTAATAGATTTAACATGAGTATAACAAGTAGACAATGTAGAAGAGCTGGAGCTGAAATCTGTTCAATGTCATCCCCCTTGTAGAGCAATTTAGTTCATTACAATGCCATGGTGGGATGTTCACCTCACTCTGACTTTCGGCTGAAACTGTAGCAAGTCAACCTTCTATCCAAAAGCTCTGCTAAACAATGCTTCCCTAATCATTGAAGTGTCAAAGCCTGCAGATGAGCTCATTGCACTCCCATCACAGTAATCATTACTGACAGGACATGCAGCTGCTAATGATCTTCTCTTAATCAAACTTAATCAGGTAATAATGATTTTGACGTTGGAAATGAAGTGCTTGCTCCCAGCTTTTTGCCATGGAGAGGCCTTGTTTCACTTGACTGGTTTTGGTGCAAGAAGGGGTCTGAAGGGCGTGGCGACACCACATGTTTCAATTCTATTGACTCAGGATCAGTGTTTAGGATTTGAGAGACAAGCTACTTATCAATGAAGTCCTATTATAAGTTTAGATAAAATGGTTTTCAACATTTACTCATGAATAGTGATAGAGCAGGGGTTTTTATACCTGTTCAGTGTGAGCTATGCCTTTAATTCTACTAAAATATACCCTGCCAAAAGAATGAATAGACAGTGGACAGACGATAATGTCCTGTCTCCAATGAGAGTCTGCAGATTCATACCTCAGCCTTGTTACGTTCTCTTCATGGTGATGATCTAAAAGAGAAGAGGCTACACAAAACAAGTTAGCAAAATAAGCATAAAAATGATTATAAGTTTCACTTTGATAATAAAATATACATATACATTAAATAGACATGTAAAATCTAAGACCTCTCGTACATTTACAATCAGGTCTTAGGAAACTCTCAAAAAACATGTCTCGGCAGATTAACCCAGGTGATATATTTCATGCTAATGGACCTCATTAGTATACAAAGGTGAAACTCGCATTCAAACAACCCCCCTTTGACACCTTGGCACCCCCATAATTTATTGTTGAGGAGCCAGACAGGTTTCAACGACGGTCGTTGGAATATGACAACCACACCCCGCAGGGTTAATAAACTGAGTCAATACCAACCACCATCAGAACTGAAGGAGCTTCTTGGATGAGAGAAGAAACATCTTCAAAAAACTTTCTTAACGTTTTTTGAAGATGTTAAACAGTTTTGGATAAGCATGACCTGGATAACTGAGAACCTACACAGACAATTTCTATAAGACTACTCTAAGTGGGTGCTCCTACAAATCCAACATCACCATGAAGAAACAAGAACCGGGAGGTTTTTTTGCTGTGTTGCATGTCAACACAGCAATAAAAAACAAGGAAAGACAGGAGGAAATTGTGCATGGACAGAGGGATGGCCTCCAACTTTTCACTGTAAAGTTACACAAATTAACAGCAGGAGCAAACCCCTTTTTGCTGGTATGGATTTTTACCAAATCAGGTTTGTCTGTAAATCATTCCATACTTTGTGAAAAACGGGCGGCAGGCTGGGGCAGTGGGTAACGCTGTTGTTGTGGGCTCAAGTCCAATTCTGTGTGGAGTTTTTCTGTTCTCCCTGTGTCTGCATGGGTTCTTTTTAGGTTGTCCGGCTTCCTTCCACCTCCCAAAACATACAGCTTAAGTGAATTGATCATTCCAAAGTGCTCGTATGTGTGAGTGTGAGTGGCAGTTTGTCATCTATGCGGCTCCGCAGATGCACTGGCGCCGTGCTTGGAGTGTCTCTTGCCTCTTGCCTCCAAGTCAGCTGGGATAGGCTCCAGCAATCCCCATGACCCAGTTGAAAATGAACGAATAAATGAGTGTATGCATTCTTTGAACTTTCAAATTGTATCCAGTATTTCCTATTATTAAATGAATGTGATAGCACAACTGAAACTACTTTTCTTATCTGACAGCTCATAGTGCTTTACAACACAAATCATAACTTACCCATAGATGTCACTGTACAAGGTGCCACCTACTCATCATGGCAATAAATGCTCACATACTGTTTAGATTTGACTGTGAATTTACATCAACATTTATACTGTAGTACGAGGTCAAATTATTCACTGTGACTGAACCTCCAGAAAGATGACGGCGACAGATATGAGGGTTGAACTAATCAAAGAAGGAGCACTATTTCAAAGTTAAGGTAGAGTGAGTTTAAGTTTTGGATCTAAAGGTCTCAATGGAGTCAGATTCCCTGATATCACCAGTTTTAATTTCAGAGTAAGGGTGCATAATAAGTAAAGACCCTGCTGCCAGAGGACATCCTTTTAGTTATGGGGATGGAGAAGCTGAACAGTGGGTTGAACTAATTCCAGTTTTGATAGTCATGAGAAATCAGAAGGTTTGTCTGACATGATTGTGACAAAACAATCAATATTACATTCGTGAAATGCTTAAATATGCACAACCGGATTTAAGTCAAATCTTGCTAAAATGAGATAAACTCAAATTCCCAGTCCAGCTGGGAGGCACAAAATATCTATCAATACAAGGTTGAACAGTTATTACTATACTAATGCATTATTTACTTGTTATATACATTTATGACATGTTTTTAAATATATCCATATCCATTTAGCACCAGTAAAGTTGAGGCTGGGAGCCTCAGACAGGTCCGTAAAAGTAGGAAGGATTACACAAGTTCTAATAATTAAAAGCATAAGAATTTTTTAGCTCTCTTCATGAAACCTGTTGGACTTGTTTTCATGCATTAATCCTTTGATAACGGAAGAAGAACCTAACTCATTTCAAGTCTCATCTAATAGCCTTTATCACTTTTATCACCCTGCCAGTAGTCATCGACCCTGGCAGTGAACCGTGGCCCTTATTAATTGTAGACCCAATGAAGCATGCTTAACAGATGCTGGTGGAACATCTCCGTTAGGCCATACAGGCGACTGCAGTCCACATATCAGAGCCATGAAAAGTCAAAGCGTCAATTATCACTCCACACAAACACATCTATCCACCCGCCAATTTAATTCTTATTAAATGCACATTATGAGTGGAGATGGATGGTCTTGGTTGAGTGGAGTTACTGCTTTGGTAAAAAGTTTCGGTAAGGCACACATGCAGGGCTGAAATTTTGTCCGTAATATATTTATAGACAGAAAAATAAAGTCCATAATGTAGATAGTGTTTGAAATATAGAGCATTTCCAGCTGTGGGATGTGATTTGAATGGATTTAGAAGATAAAAGGTGGTCCAGAATGTGTGCAGACCCTCTTTAGAGAGGGACTGTTCTGCGAGAATAAAGCCGGGAGAATCCTCTGTTGCTCTGCCAACTTCAGTGTGAACAACTGCACTTGACACAGTAAACAGGCTTTGGGCCATGTGATGCAAAGGTTATAGCAACTGACTCCCAGACCACAGTACCTTATCTCTATGCAGCTTTATTTTTGTATAAATGAGGGATTAATTATTGCCTCCCCCCCAAAAAAATAAAAAAAATAAAGCAGATAGCTGCATTCATAAGATAAATCTACTGTAGCTGTTGCCTCCCTGAGGGTCTCGTGTGAAAAAAGGGGCTAGGATGGTTTACTAAAGCAGTAAAGTAAATCAAACAAGCACAACACAATTTAACTGAGATTTTTTCTTTAATTAACAAAAGTAAATAGAAACAATCATTCCTGCAAATTTTCTCAACTGGAGAGTGATGAATGTTTTCGCGGTTGCTGTTTGTGTTTAAATGATTAATTGATACACTTTACAAAGTAATTAGCATGCAATTATCATTTTCATTTTCAGCCATCCAAAACCAAATCAAAACGATGAGAAACTATAATGTCTGTAATATCCATGAGATTCTTTGCTATGCTGTCATTTCTTCTTCTAAGTCTGTTATCGATTACTTCACATTGCGCAACCCGAGTTACCTCTAAAAGGCTGTTAAACCGCTCCTGGAATTTCAAACAATTGTGTTATTGTGACAAGCTTGCGTGGTGATTCTCCTGTGTGTGTAAAACAAGGCATCTGCTCCTGAGGGATATTACTGCAGACCATCATCCTTGAATATTCATTATGCAATGTTACCGGCATGTATCCATCCCTACACACAGGCACGCACACACACACACACACACACACACACACACACACACACACACACACACACACACACACACACACACACACACACACACACACACACACACACACACACACACACACACACACACACACACACACACACACACAGAACAATGCTCCTCTGATTAAAGGGAGCTCATTATCTCCCTGCTGTGCTGCGGTTCTGCTGAAATAACCAATCAGCTGATGGTTTCAGAATTTGGTTGTTTCTGCCTCAGTGCACCACCTCATTCAGTCGGTATTACTTTAACCAAAGACAGATCTGATTCACGTCCTCTCACCAAATGTTGATTCAAGAGTCTGTCCTGAGAGAACCCTTTGATTGCATTAATGATAAATGAGAAAGTGAATCTGATTTGTCTCAGTGCTTTTGTTTGATTCTGCTATGACCAAGATTTCCATCTGATTATCAGCCTCTTGAATGAATGGTCGACTCATTGTTGGATATGTCTATTAGATATGTGTGGGCTGGCATTAATGCATACATGATGACAGGCAATTTCTGTGAAGTGAGAATTTGATTTGACCTGTACTATCCATTTCTAGCACTTTATAATAGCTGCGATAATCATAGATCATACTTGTCTACTGACCTTCACACTTGTCAGACAGGCCTGCTGCGGATCTATTAATGATGACACTCACCATAAAGCAACTTATGCAAAATTAATTTTTGTTCTGAGTTCTTTGTATGTCATTAAAATGACATTCAGGAAACAATTAATTCTACCATATTCTAAAACATTTAGTGGAAATATAACAATGATTTGGATTGTGGTTGATATAAACATATTAGATGGTAGTGATTGTTTTAATGTAATCCGACTTTAATGTAGAAATATTAAAGAAAACTCATATTTTTGAGTTATTATTCACTATATAATAGACTTAAAAATGGAGGGAAAAAAACAAGATCTATTAAGATCTATTTCGATATACAAAACCAACATTCAAGAATGAAATTGGCACTCTGTTCTGAAAATCACAGGAGTCCTATTTCCATAGCAATAATTAATATTAACGAATAATTTGAGTATATATTCATTCAACCAGGAAAACCACTCTTCACACATGCCCTTTATATGATAAGCACTTCCCCTGTTCTAAGCTTAAGAACTTCATTCTCAATGTTATATATTCCTGTCAGCCAATCATTTGTGAGCTGTTAGACATTTACTCTCGCTCTCTCTCTGGTGTTAAAAGTGTCTTAAGTTAAGTCTCTTAATGGGACCAGCAATGAGTAGTAATGATAACGCCAAGAACAAAGTACGGTAGTACACGGATCCTGAGGGAGGGGGGTCTATATCAGTGGACACTATCCATAGGTCAAACACAAACTGATCTTTGTGTTTTCATGCTCCAAGGGCAGTGCTGTTTGTCATACTCTGTGACAGATGACCTGAACTTTCTCAGTTATGATATTATAATAGGTATTCATATATTAATGAGTACATCTACATTAATAACTAGAACCAAGGGAATCAGAAACTGCAACACCCTGAATCCCGCAAACACCCTGAATCCCGCAACATCCCTGAATTCAAGATTTTACCCTGACCATCTTTCATATGTCAGGGTCATTTAATGAAAGACCCATGAACAAACAGGTAACTGGTGCATTCTATTTGTCATGACGTTTCAGAGATGTGTACCTAAAAAGGTGTAATGTGACCTTCACCTAGTTTTTCAAGGTCAAGGTTTTGATCTAATTTTCATCCCCTTGCCTCACTGAATATAAGGCCTTTTGTTTCATCTTTCTATCTTATCCAGTTCCTAAATATGTGCAAAAAATATCTCAGACCATAGATCAAAGCAATAACTTTGAGCTATGGTCTTACTCATGCTGGCCTTCCCCCTTGTCTTTCTATCTTATCCAGTTCTTGAGTGTACAAAAGTTGAAATTTGACACTGACCTAGTTTTCTCAAGGTCAGGGTCATCATTGCATTTTCATCCCCTTTGCAGTCCGAGTAATGTGCTTTTTGTTTCATCTTTCTATTTGCAACAGTTGTGATGATATTTGGAGGAGGAATGGACGGAGGGACGAACGCACAAACACTTACAATTACAATACATCACTGCTTCGTGGGATCTAATGATTACATTTAATAAATACATTTATTAATGTAAATATATATTTTACATCAATTAATATTAATGTTAAATATATTATTAAATATATTTATTTAAAAAAAATTTTAATATAAATGTAATCAATTATTTTAATTCAATCATTCACTCCCCTCAAATGTCAGGGTTTCTTTTAAGCATATATGTGTAAATTGCATCATGTAGGCAGCTATTTATATTCAAAGTGTATAGTCAGCACATTGAATAAGCTTCTAATGTCAGTCTGTTTAACTTAATAGGCCACTATAGATTCAATAATGATCAGTTACTTTATGTTAATCAAATGGTCGCAGGGAAGGACGTTACCTCTTCCAGTCAATAATGATGATGTCATTAAAGAACTTCACAAAATACAGAAACTGTAGCATCGGCTATTGATTTATAGTTGACGTTCACTTTTTCCCTGCTAGCTAATTTAGCTCATAATAATCAGCTATACCTATATGAATATAAAGGATGCAAACAACAAACAGGGAAGATTGCAAGAGAGATTCAAAATGAAGTCACATGCAAATACACAGGTTTAGAGGGTAGATAAGAAGCTTGGAAGCACATGATAACAACTACTAACATATTCACACACATCTCTGTATGTATGGGGTGTTGACTCGTTCATCATTTCAAAAACCTGCACATGGTTCTGATTTAACAGAAACAGGACCTCTTCTTCTTTTCCTTTCGGCTTTTCCCTTCAGGGGTCGCCACAGCGAATCAATTGCTTCCATCTAACCCTGTCTTCTGCATCCTCTTCTCTCACACCAACTACCCTCATGTCCTCTTTCACTACATCCATAAACCTCCTCTTTGGTCTTCCTCTAGGCCTACTGCCTGGTAGTTCAAACTCAGCATCCTTCTACCAATATATGCACTATCTTTCCTCTGGACATGTCCAAACCATCTCAGTCTGGCCTCTCTGACTTTATCTCCAAAACCTCTAACCATTGATGTCCCTCTGATGTACTCATTCCTGATCCTATCCTTCCTGGTCACTCCCAGAGAGAACCTCAGCATCCTCATCTCTGCTACCTCCAGCTCTGTCTCCTGTCTTTTCCTCAGTGACACTGTCTCTAGACCAAACAACATCGCTGGTCTCACCACAGTTTTGTACACCTTTCCTTTCATTTTAGCTGAAACTCTTCTATCACACATCACACCTGACACTTTTCTCCACCCGTTCCATCCTGCCTGTACACGCTTCTTCACCTCTTTTCCAGACTCTCCATTGCTCTGGACTGTTGACCCTAAGTACTTGAAATCCTCCACCTTCTTGATCTCTTCTCCCTGTAACCTCACTCTTCCACTTGGGTCCCTCTCATTCACACACATGTATTCTCTCTTACTGCGGATAACCTTCATTCCTTTCCTTTCCAGGACAAACATCCACCTCTCTAGCTTCTCCTCCAACTGTTCCCTGCTCTCACTGCAGATCATAATGTCATCTGCAAACATCATAGTCCATGGAGATTCCTGTCTAACCTCGTCTGTCAGCCTGTCCATCACCATAGCAAACAAGAGGGGGCTCAAAGTCAACTAGCATCTATCCTTCTGCATTCCTCTCCTGGATACCAAACCTGCCCATCACCTCCTCATCACCTCTGTTTCCTGCACCAACATGTCCATTGAAGTCTGCTCCACTCTCTCACTTCTTGGTATGCTCTACATCACTTCATCACAGTCCAACCAGAATCTCTCCTTCTCCTCCAGCTCACATCCTACCTGTGGAGCATACCCACTAGCAACATTGACCATCACACCTTCGCTTTTTCTAGCTTCAGACTCATCGCACTATCTGATACTCTTTTTACCTCCAGGACATTCCTAACAGACTCCTCCTTCAAGATAACTCCTACTCCATTTCTTTTCCTATCTACACCATGATAGACCAACTCGAACCCTGCTCCTAATCGTCTAGCCTTGCTACATTTCCACCTGGTCTCCTGGACAAACAGTGTGTCTACCTTCCTTCTCTCCTTCAACCGATCTGGTATGGAAGTCATAGGTTTGATTCGCATGTTTGATTTGTCAAAAGTTTTACGCTGGATGCCCTTCCTGATGTAACCCTCTGTATTTATCCGGGCTTGGGACTGGCACAATAAGACACTGGCTTGTGTCCTCTTGTGGCTACATGTGGCTACAGGACCTAATCCAACATAAACACTGATCAATGTTACATTACTCCAGCACTTTTCTGGCTATTCTTGACTGATCCCAGTCCGCCTGAAACAGCAGGCTTTTTATTATTGTTTTCTATGCCTTAATTTAGTTTTACTTTCTGAGGCCAGTCATCGAATGGTTTTTCAGCATTCTCCCAGACGCAGCACCCTCCTGGGATATTTCAAAGTAATTTGGTTCTACCTGAGGAGACACACATGGTTGCTCAGGTGCTGAATCAATTTTAATCGACTTTGTTCGGGGTGAAGCATGTCTTCAGGTAGATGTTGTAGTCTTGAGATAATGTCTTAGATGGGTTGAAGTGTTTGGACAGTGCTGCTTTGGTCTTCGTCTGGATTATTGATGGCCTGGAGAGGTCCTTTCTCTCGGGTTCCATCTTATTCATTTTCACAATCTCTCCAGAGGTTTAACACATCGTTCAATCACTTGCAAATTTCCTCTCAGTTTCTTCTTCTTAAGGACTGTGTCAGTAATCACAGATGTATCAAATGAATGCAAGATATCACTCAGTATGCAACATTTTTCAAGGATCAGGTTAGGATCTAGAAGACAGAGTATTGATCATAAATGATACCTTAATTTAAAGTTTGCAGTTGCATTAATGGTTTCTGCTCAGACTAGCTAGTCATATTGGTAATGTATCACACTTAATTTGTTTTCTTCTTTTGTCTATTAAGTTGTGCAGAAAAACTGAGATGTTTTCAGACATTTCAAAGATAAAATCAGAAAAAAAAAAATTCAATTGCTGGTCCATGAATTGTTACTTTTTTTTTATTCTGCAAGTTTTTCTGTTGACAAGTTATAATTACTTTAAAACTCTCACCAAAATGACACCAGAAACAAATGCAACAGTTCAATTTCAGTGACAATAATTAACTGATGCCATTTAGACAGCAAACTGCTAGCTGTCACTCAAATATAAATTTAATAAAAAACAAAATATAGAAAGAGATTTGAGTTTTAACCATCATAAATAAAAAGGAAAGACTTTTTTTTAATATTTAGGATTTATTTTTGTAGGATATTTCAGAAGTGAACAGTGTACAAGTAGGAATTTATCATCTAAGGGTGATATCAGTTGCTGACAATGTGATGAGATGCTGTGTTTGTCTAATGAGGCTTGTCTGCATTTATTTTTTAAATATGGTTTAGTTAAGTTTTTTTTTGTTTTTTGTGTTTGCTATGGTGATGGACAGGCTGACAGACGAGGTTAGATAGAAATCACCATGGACCATGATGTTTGCAGATGACATTGTGATCTGCAGTGAGAGCAGGGAACAGGTGGAGGAGAAGCTAGAGAGGTGGAGGTTTGTCCTGGAAAGGAGAGGAATGAAGGTTAGCCGCAGTAAGACAGAGCACATGTGTGTGAATGAGAGATACCCAAGTGGAAGAGTGAGGTTAGAGGGAGAAGAGATCAAGAAGGTGGAGGATTTTAAGTGCTGTACTTAGGGTCAGCAGTCCAGAGCAATGGAGAGTGTGGAAAAGAGGTGAAGAAGTGTGTACAGGAAGGATGGAATGGGTGGAGAAAAGTGTCAGGTGTGATGTGTGATAGAAGAGTTTCAGCTAAAATGAAAGGAAAGGTGTTCAAAAGTGGTGAGACCAACGATGTTGTTTGGTCTATAGAGACAGTGTCACCGAGGAAAAGACAGGAGACAGAGCTGGAGGTAGCAGAAGTGAAGATCATGACGTTCTATCTGGGAGTTACCAGGATAGATAGGATCAGGATTGAGTACATCAGAGGGACAGCACATGTTAGAGGTTTTGGGGATAAAGTCAGAGAGGCCAGACTGAGATGGTTTGGACATGTCCAGAGGAGAGATAGTGAATATATTGGTAGAAGGAAGCTGACTTTTGAACTGCTAGGCAGGAGTCCTAGATGAAGACCAAAGAGGAGGTTTATGGATGTAGTGAAAGAGGACATGAAGGTAGTTGGTGTGAGAGAAGAGGATGCAGAAGACAGGGTTAGATGGAGGCAACTGATTCGCTGTGGCGATCCCTGAAGGGAAAAGCTGAAAGGAAAAGAAGATGAGTTTTTTTAACGTGGTGAATCAATCTTGGGAAATGTCGAACTTCACTAAGCAATGAGTTTGTACCACAAAATGGAAAATAAAAATACTTAATCATGGAAAAAAAAGCCCTGCATATTAAGTGAAACACCTCTTAACACTGTAAATGGTGGATTTTTTATTTTATTTTTGGTGCCTTGCTCAAGGGAAACTGTGGAATTTGGGTAGTAAGCTGTCACAGAGTAATTTTCTTAGCTCTGCACTATCCAGCCTGCAGGGAATGTGAAATGTGATCTTTGGCCCACATATCTAACCTTCAAACCTGAGATTTCTAAGATTTCTGAACTACCAGGATTTCTCTATTTGAAAGGACACACAGTCCCGGGCAACACTGCCAGCTTTCACGATAACAAACCACAAAGAGATGTAGAATATCTAGAAAAATTTAGGCTTTAAATTGCTTCTTGGCAAAATTGTAGTTTTCTTCAGATTATATGAAAACAGCCGCTGATATTACTCAGGTTAATATGCACTTCCTAGCTTTGGCTATTGAATGCAAGCCAACACACGGATGTTACTCACATTGCCTTAAGGCTATTTACATTAGTCAGTGCTTTACAAATGTTACGCAATTAGGAAGATTATCAACACATACTTGGTCTCCCCATGATCATCTACTGGTTATTGAATGCACCTCTCTATTCCAAATGTTTTGTTGGAAACTGCTAATTTGCCAGCTACAGTAATTTAAATTTGGCAGTTCTTGCTTATGAGCAATCATTAACCTTCTGTAGAAAATCATGTTATACATTTTCTGATACCTATATAAGTCATTTTTAATTAAATCATTCATTAGCCATATTGATGATATTTGCTCCTATTGCTGAAGAAATTCTTTTACTCCTTGCAGTCTCAGTTTTTACCAGTTCCCATTCAGAATCATGGTGAAACTGTCAATTGACACCGATACACTCAGCACAACCAGCTTTTAGACAGGAGAAGTAAAAACTTGTCACTCAGAAAATGTCATTCCTCATTTAATATTCCTCCATTTTGCCTGCTGCAAAAGAGAGTGGGATGAACCACAGTTAATGAAGCTATCTCTTCAATTTGAGGCAGAGCAGCACAATTCAGCTTTCAGCACAGAAGACTGTGGATTCCTGCTGCATAATATTCCATCATCTTCAAAACTCAGCTCTTGTTATCTAAGTGGAAGAAAGCCTGGAGGATAAACAATTTCTCCTACCCTTCAGGCGGAGCTCATTTTTCTGCATTTGTTTCAAGATGACTCAGTCAGCACATGACGCCCAGCCATTGCAGGACATGCGGACTTGTTGGGTAGAAACGTGCCAATTTTGCAACACTCACAGGACTGTATGACTTTGGTGAGATGACGTCATGTGTTCGTGCTGTTATTGTAAGACTAGACCAATTTTGTATTTTTGCCCCGTTGACAGCAGCTGGCAAGTGTTTTTGCTGTTGGAAGGTTTGGCTGTTACTCAGAGGTGAATTCACAAATCTACAATTCACCTGGTTTTTTCTTTAGACCCAAAGGTCTGGGTTACAAAATCAGTTTTTAGGACACAGACTCAGAGTTAAGTGTTAAATCTGCTAATAATAATTACCTATAATACATTTTACAAGTGCAGTTAGCAGTTATCATAATAGTGCTCTGGGAACATTAATGTGGGTGATCCATCAGCTTTGTCAGAATGCAGGTGCTTTTTGCCTGTCAAGAAGGAAACTCTCTCTCGTCCCCTTTACTCTCTCCCTGTGTGTGTGTGCGTGCGTGTGTTTTACAAACCAAAAGTTGTGAAATAAATAAATAAATAGGTTTTATATTTGAATTCCTCAAAGTTGCCATCCTTTGCTTTGATGACAGCTTTTTAAATCTATGATCATCTCTCGGAGGCATAGTGGCACAGTAGGTAGTGCTGTCGCTTCACAAGACGGTTCCAGGTTCGATTCCTTGGAGAGTTTGTATGTTCTCCCTGTGACTCTGTGGATTTTTTCCGGGTTCTCCAGCTTCCTTGCAACTCCAAAAGCATGCAATTTAGGTGAATCAATCACTCCAAATTGACTTTACTATAGGGGACAGTGCATGCATGAGTGGTTGTTTGTCTTTCGTGTGGTTCTGTGATGTACCGGTGACGCGTCTGTGACGATTTATGTCGCCTCTTACCCATAGCCAGCTGAGTAGAGCCTTTTGAGAACTGCCAGAATCTATATGATGGCAGGAATCAAACAGCTATGTAGAGATTTGACACTTCATCATGACTTTAAAAACTGAAAGTCCGTCATTCTGGTACAGTGGTACCTCTACTTATGAAATGAATTGGTTCTGGAAGAAATTTCGTAAGTAGAAAATTTCGTAAGTACAGATGTGTTTTCCAACCAAATGCCCTAATCCGTTCTAAGCTCCCCAAAATCCAGCATACCAATTAATCAAAACATGTAACAAATACATGTTACAATTAGATTATTAGACAATAAATGAAAGTTGTGCATAATGTAAAAAACAAAGAATAAAATAAAATAAATAAAAATGATGGTCATTTACCTTTTAACTCATGTCATGCGTTACTTGCCTCACCATGCCGAACAACAGAGTGAATTCCAGTCCTCCTTTTGAACTTCTCCTACCACCCACGCAATGCCTTAAACTCCTTAAACTTCCTTTTGATTTAATAACATGGCGAATATAGATGCATTACGGCCATATTCTTTTGTGAGATCAACCAAGCGCATCCCTTTTTCAAGCTTTTCTATTATCTCTTGCTTGGTATGGACAAACAAACTCTTCTTCTTCAGTAAAATTCTTCAGTAAAATTTTGGGGTAGCTTCTCATGTTGTTTCAGAGAAAAATATCATATTCAACATCAACAAATAACACTAACACCCTGCACAACAACGCTGCATAGACACCTATCTAGCTACACAGAGAGGTCCCTCTTAGCCAATAGGATGACAGGATGCTAGGTTATAGCCAATGGCAGAGCAGCTATTTGAATGTTGCGTTCAGGAACCTGTGGGAGCTACGAGTAGCAGCCCATACTGTATTTTTACCTTTCGTAACTCGAAATTTCTTTCGTAACTAGAAGCAATATTTTCCTGTTGAGGCGTTTCATAAGCAGAAAATTTCGTATGTAAAGACATTCGTAAGGTACCACTGTTTATTGTAAAACTTTGAATGTAACCACATGTGTAGTCACAAAAACCATTAAGCACTCTGATGAAGGACGGCCCCTGAAATGGAAAACTAAGGCTTACCTGTGCTGCAGATTGGAGTCACCAGCCTCAAAAATTGTAAGTTAACAGAACCTCAGTTTAGAGTCTAGATACCACACAGAGTTTCAGATAAATCTCTATAATCCAAAGCTGGCCTCTTTGTGTCTCAGAGAAATGTGAATGTATGGTCTCTACATGTATGGTTCCCACCATGTAGCATGAAGGACGAGGAGGTTTGATTGTGTAGGAGTGCTTTGGTTTTGACGCTGTAGGGGATTTATTCAAAATTGAAGGTCACTGAACCAGCATGGCTGCCACAGTATCCTGCAGCATTTGCAGCACTGCATTCAGTGTGGACCATCATTTATTTTTCATAGGACATTGACCCAAAGCACACCTCCAGGTAGTGAAAGGGCTATTTGACCAAAAGTTTAGTGATGGAGTGTTGTGTCAGTTGACCCTGACCTCCATAGTCACCTGACCTAAATCTAATTGAGATGGTTCGGGATCAGATAGACCCCAGAGTGAAGGCAAATGGGCCTTCAAGTCATCAGTACCTGTTAGACTATTGTATAACCATTTTAGGTGAAGCTCATCGAGAGAATGCCAAAAGTGTCCAAAGCAGTAATCAAAGCAAATAACAGCTATTTCGAAGATTATATAATACAAAACATATTTCTATTATAATATAAAACTTTTTTTAAAAATCTGTAACCAATGATCAATGCAGTAAAATTGTGGGGTAGCTTCTCATGTTGTTTCAGAGAAAAAGATCATATTCAACATCAACAAATAACACTAACACCCTGCACAACAGATGCTTAACCATGTGATGTACATCTATAATTACCTCCAGGTTGACAATTGCCAATCCACTGTGTATCGCAAAAAAAAAAAAGAAATCGGTGTGAATGTGTGGATTCTCTTACCTGTCATAGTGATCCACGCATCTGTCTTTGAAAAACTGATTCTCAGCTCAGCAGCTGCAGCATTACCCCATGCGCTGATAAGAAAATAAACCATTTCACATTTGATTAAGTATTTATGAGTGTACCATTTATTTATTTATTTTGACCAATGGCTCCTTTTTCATCCAGCTGTCACTTAGATAGAATTTCCAGTAAACATTATGTGTCTTCAATCACTGCTCCTAGGTCTATGAGGTGATTTTTGAATGCATTTTCAATCTGGGAAATATTATTTCATTTTCTCTATCCTGTCCATCTCTACATTGTTTTATTCAATTATTCTCATTGTGGTTAAACATGAAAGAGCTGAATCTCAAAATAAACCAGTGTTCATCAGACTATCACGTGTATAGGAAAACAGGCAGTAGATGTGCTGCTTTATGCTCTATGGGTGTTGTTGTATTAGTTTGCAGAATGTATTTCTAATGAGCAATGCTTTTGCCTCTTGAGAGGTTGAGCTGACCGACACAAATGTCACTGAAATATTTTTCGGTCTGTGCCATTCACTCCGCAGTGAAGCCCCCAAGTGTTGTGCTTGTTGACTTAGATGTCAGCAGGGGCTCTCCATGATTACCAGGTCTGTCTCTCTTCTCTTTAAGCTGACCCAGTCAGACCTTGAAAAAATGGTTTGATCCAAAACCCAGACCTGCGAGACAGCATGGACTCCAAACAGCATCCCTGCAGTACAGTTGGATGTACCATAAAGCTGTTGGCAAGAGCAAAAAGAGTACTGAATTATAGCTGCAACAGAGAGGGTCAAACATTCTTTTCAGCACTGTTTTTTGATTCCAAATGTATAAACATGGAAGCATCTCAGTATTCTTGGCACATGTGTAGTCCTGCAGGGATGAAGGCAAAATCAATGTCTTGCAAAGCTTTAATATTGATGTTTATTTATTATATATTAAAAAACCTAAAGGGTCACTATTATGAAAATCACACTTTTTCAGGTCTCTACATATACATAGTGGTCCTCCCTAACCTGACCAACTCCTAGAATCTGGCAAACAAACACTCCCTGCATCAATAGATATTTGGAGTTTTAGGAAGTCATGGCTCTGAACGACTCAAACCAATCATATTGCGCTAGATTCCCCGTTCTTGACGTCAGACAAGGCACTCTGTGCAACTGGACAGAGTATTGGACTATATGGATTGGCTGACATGCTCAAGGGCGTGGCCATCCCCAAGACGGAGTTCTTTGCATCAGACGTGAGGCAGCAGTCTGTTAAAATGGCGTCCGTGAGAGGGAGACATGAAAGTTGCTCAGTTGATTGTACAAATCAACGACAGTGTTTATTTTTCATCCCACCCAAAGAAGAACAGAAGAGAGCGTGGTTGCATTTCATTTTTAATGGATATCTACCAGCTACATCACCTGTGCATTTGTTTGTGTGTGGAACCACTTCACTCCAGCCTGTTTTAGCAATGAGGGTCAGTACAGAAGTGGCTTTGCCTTGAGACTGATCCTCATTCAAGGATCACTCCCAACCATACCGAACCAAGGAACTGCACCCTGGCCACAGGTAAGTCTCACCACATTAATCTTTATTGCAGTTGTCTTTTAGCATGAGGGATCGAGTTCTATTTGGCTAATTAGGTAGTGCTACTTTGTTTCGTGTTGGTGTGTGTGCACGCTCCAACACGTGTGTGCATGCTGAACCTACAGTATCTAGCTACAGCTCACATAAGTTGGGCTCACGTTTTATCTTTTTTCTTCGTGTCGGTTAGCATGAATGAGGTCATGTCATGCTAGGCTATGTAGGGAGGTCTCCTTTGTTTCGCGTTTGCATGTTGCGTGTGTGCGCGCGCGCTCCAACAAATGTGTGTGTGCTGGACCTACAGTATAAAGCTAAAACGTACATAAGTTGGTGTAATATTTTCTTATTGTTTGTTCGCATGAATGAAGTCATGTTATGCTAGGCTATGTAGGGAGGTCTCCTTTGTTTTGCGTTTGTGTATTGCGTGTGTGCACGCACACTCCAACACGTGTGTTCTTGCTGGCCTTCAGTAGGTACAACAAACATAAGTTGGTCTCATATTTTCTTATTGTTTTTTAGCATGACGTCATGTTATGCTATGTAGGGAGGTCTCCTTTGTTTCGAGTTTGCGTGGTGTGTGTGCGCGCACGCTTCAACACGTGTGTGCATGCCGGACCTACAGTACAAAGCTAAAACGCACATAAGTTGGTCTCATATTTTCTTTCCTATTATCTGTCAGCATAAATAAAGTGAACTTATGCTAGTCTACGTAGGGAGTTGTGCTTTGTTTTGTGTTGTGTGTGTACTCGAATGTGTTAGAGTCCCTTGTTTGTTCAACGTCATAGTGACAACGCACATAGGTCTGTCCTTCTCATCCAAAATCAGAACATTGGTGTCCTGAAATTAGTGTTCCTCTTCCTTGTGCATCCATTCATCCTACAGCTTCAAAGGACGTTGCGTGCCAAACTTACCCAGTGGACACTCATTTTGATGGTACACAGCTGTCCTTCAGGACTCTTCATTCCCACTATAGAAGTAAAGGTATGCACAAGTCATATTCCATACAATATGTTGAAATAAAATTGGTTAAATAGACTAATTTTCTAAATATTGTTATCTATAGGTGTTAGTGAATGCACATGTGTTGATAGTAGTTGAGTAAAAAATAATATGGTTGTGTATTAGAATATTCCAGCATGACAGAAAGTGAAGAGTTTAGTATAAAAAATTTTGAGACAGATTCATGTATGTCAGATTATATTGTTTTGCCTCCTTATTTCATTACGTTTGGTGTACCCTTCTACAAGATCCACTTTCCAAAGGCTTTTGAAGGGACAATGCAGAGTCAAACTTCACAAGACAGACCCAACATTCTGTTAGTATTGCGGTATTTTAATATTTCAAACAAACATGTTTTGAAATTATGTTGGTAATTGCTCACAACAAAACACAGTAAAAAGTAACCATACAAATAAATAAATTAGTAGCAAGTACCAGGATGTATTTCGAACACAATTTTTCTAAACAAAGAAATGAATTAAACAATATCAATAACAGTAAAGATATATCTTTGTGTTTTATTGAACAAGTTTTTTAGCTGACATGTTGGACCTCATATTTGAGTCTTGGTGGACCCCATGCCATACACAATTGAGATGTTGGCCATTCCTGTATTATATTTGCGCAAAACTATCAGACTACCTCACGGGTCGAGTGCCGAATGCCGAAGACACTGCATAAATACCGACCTAGCTCCACACAGAGGTAGAGTGGGATCCCTCTTAGCCAATGGGATGCCAGGAAGATACGTAATAGGTAATAGCCATTGGCAGAACAGCTATGAGAATGTTGCGTTCAGGAACCTGTGGGAGATTCGAGTATCAGCCGATAATTTGTTTTTACATTACCTAAGTTGAAATTTCTTTCGTAAGTAGAGGCAATATTTTCCTGCTGAGAAATTTTGTAAGTAGAAAATTTCGTAAGTAGAGACATTTATAAGTAGAGGTATCACTGTAGCTCAGATGAGCGATTTTGAAAAGCTGAATTTTAGGACCACAGATCACTTTAGGTCAAAATATTTGGAATATAGTCTAGTTGGACATCTGGCAGCTGAATGACATTAAGTTAAAAATACATAATATGGGACCTTTAAGCAAACTTGTTCAACAGGCTTTCTAGTAAAACCATAAAACCTGCAAAGTTGAAAGAATTTGGGAGGTACACAATTATAATTGCCAATCTTATTTTTGGCCTGTGGACTGAAGTATCTATTTATTAAAAAATATAATGCAATGGAGAAAATTGATTCCTCCAGCGTCACAACAAACTATTAAATGAGTTCCTTGAGACAAAAGCGTCTGGAGACGCTTTTATCTACAGACACTTGTAGCACACTCTCAGAGTGAATGTGCTACAAGTGATCCACAATCAGTCCCCTACTATATTCTCCATCATGAACACTTCACTCCTCTATTAGAGCCTCTATATATAACTTAGGTGATTACAACACCTGTATTTACATTTCTAATGTCACAGGTTTTTGAGTTAAAATTGACTTTTTTTGTTTTTGTTTTCTGAGTTAGAGTTTCCAAAAAGACACTTAGGAATCCAACAGAAAGTGACTGTAATGTTTCCTGCTATGGATTTTTGTTTTTGTTGTCGAATTAGAAATTGTAATTGATTTGTAATTTATTTTGCCTGTGGTAATAAGGGGCGGCACGGTGACGCAGTGGTTAGCGCTGCTGCCTCACAACACGCCGGACCCGGGTTCAAGTCCCACTCTGTGCAGAGTTCGCATGCTCTCCCCATGTCTGTGTGGGTTCTCTCCGGGTTCTCCGGCTTCCTCCCACCTCCAAAAGCATGCGCTTCAGGTTGATTGGCCGTTCCAAATTGCCCGTAGGAATGAGTGTGTGTGTACATGGTTGTATGTCTTTGTGTGTGGCTCCGCGGTGCACTCTGCGGAGTGTCCCCCGCTTCACGCCCTACGCCGCCAGGATAGGCTCCGGCTCCCCGTGACCCGCTGCGGCGGATATAGCAGTGTTAATCTGAAGATGACTGACTGACTGTGGTAATAAGTCATCCTGATTATTTGATTTATTGTTTACATTATAGTAAAACATGAGGCTACCAAATTACTCAAATAATCTGTTTTATCATTTTTGGAAAAATCTAAAAAATATTTTCAAAATTAATAAAGCAAGCAAATAGTTTAAAACAGGGTAAAACATTTGGAATTTTTTCCTTTGTACATTGCTTGTTCATTAATTATCATCTGAACAACTGTCCCAATCCAATGATTCATCAACTCAATGATTCATTAACCTTGCAAACAAGAGGGCATGCTGTGTACCCCGAAAAAAACAAAACAAAACATTTTGGCACCATGATGTCACACAGTGCTTAGACTCAATGCGACTCTGGTCGGTGTTGTGTCAGACAGGACAATTGATCCAAAATAGCAAAGCCCAGGTTGGACAGGAAGCAAAAATGTAATACAAAAATGAGACACTTTAATGAAGAAATTCGTTCCAATGAACACAAAATCCCCATCAGGCCCAAAGGCCGGACCGCAAAAGTCCACAAAACAGATTGCAGCTCCAAGTACTGGAAATTCTCCTTCTGAAGGAGCCAATCCAAGATGAGAGACAGGTGTCAGGGCGAGCCTAGCACTTACCACTCTTGACCAACTCCACTCCTCTACAGGTACAAAACCATGTGGATCAGCGGTCAGTTCTGTGAATGCTGGAGATCTGACCCTGGTCTTCATTCGGCGGAGCTTGGAGGTTGTTCAGGCTGCTGAGCAGCAAGTGTGCAGGTGATTTTGAAAAAACAGCAGAGGAGTACCAGCCATGACCTTTAACACTGACACTGACAGACAGGGGAAAGACAGATGCACAAGAAGAAGTAGGGAGGAAACTGATGACTCCCAACACAAAGCTGTTTTAAAGAGCAATTGAGCTGCTGTGAAATGAACTTGATCTGTTGCTCCTTCTGTCTCTGCTGCTGTAATCTGGTAGAACATTTCCACTGATCACACATTCCTGCTGTTTGAATGACAGCCAGACGATTACAGGCAAAGTTGTAGTACGTGATGTTTAAGATGATTTCAAGATGTTTGCTGTTTTGGGGCCTTTTCTAATTTGACATCTGTTGTGTGAAGGATGGACTGCATACTGACAAGCCCCTCTAAACCCTCTAAATACATGTTTTGCTCTCTCATAAATCCACCTTCATCACATGTATTTGATATATTTAACTGATTTTCTTTTGTTAAAAATTCTCATGTAATCTGTTAACTGTATATTTTACTGTAGTACATTCATCTGTCCTGGATGAGTCTCTGCCTTGGTTTCTTCCACTGTATTAGAAAAAAAAAATTTCACTGTAGAATAAGGTCTTTGTAATGTGTGATTCTGAGTTTTCAAAATAAAATTGATTTGACCGGCCTTTGTTTCCTTGGAAACATCTGGTTAGTGGAGGGCTATGACATGCAAATGTTAAGAATGTCAATCAGTTTACAACATCAAAAATATATCTGCATTCATGTCATTTTGGTGGATTACTTCATTGCTACATTCTGAAACAAGGCTGAAATTCTTAAAACAAAGCTGCATATGACAAATTAGTATCCATCAAGTAGGAGGTTATTTATTTTTCCTCGTTTTATTGATTCATTATTGTTTAAAATGTCCAGAAAAAGTGAAAAACCATTCTGATGACTCAGCCAAAGGCAACACATGGTTGTATTAATCCAGCAGTTTAATTACTTTTTGCAGGTAATTGAAGAAAATTTGTATCTGAACAGTGATTAAATGTATTGTTTTTTGGGGGTGTGTGTACTGAACTGCTAAAATGAAAGTTTTTCTGTGAACTTCTTGCTTACAGAGGCTTCCTGATCATAGCTAAATAACAATTTCAAGTGGTAAAATCCCATCAGTCACACAGTCAACAATCAGTTTGTCAAGTCATATTCGTGCCTCCTTCTGGATGGTATCTGTTCCGACTGTTAACACTTCTGTGTGATGTAGGGGAACAGTGATGATAGCCTGCTCTGATGATTGAATATGTAATTTCTGGAATGCCAGGATTTTTGAAGAAAGTCCACTATTCTGTACAGTAAATATACATTTTAAACCCCCCTGTGAGCTTGGCTGCTCTGAACTGCTGTGCCACGAAGGCTGAGAAAATTGCTTTCTAGAACGGAAGCTCCTGTATGATGCATTATAGAACTCTTATCCTGTGACATAGTAGAAAGGTGAATTACATGAAGCTGGTGTCACAGCACAATGTTTATAGTGGTTTGCTAAGGACACTATAGGTCAATGCTATCCTTGTGTTCTGCCAGGAAAAGACAGTCTTTGGAGAACCATCACTGTGTTTAATCAGGTGTGTAATGACATAGTTCTGTATGTTTGTGTCTGTATTGCACCACTTATGTCTCTTTTGTCTCTGTGTATTTCCCATTTCTATAACATTGCCTTTCTAGCCACGCAAGCATCTTCAGGAAAACTGTTTCTGACAACCATTTCAGCTCCTGTTGCAGATCCCTGCCAAGAACAGCACTTTTGGACAGGTGTTAGTCATTGAAATACTTTGAATATCTTTTTCAAGTCCTCTCCCGCATATTGTCAGGGGTGTTGGTGTTAAAACAGCTCTACAGTCCAATGAAATCACTTTGTAGCATGTGCCCTGCCTACACGAGGGTTATTGCTGTCATAATCAATGTGCCTGCTCAGGTTAAACATGAAACACATAGAGTTGAGAAGCTATTTCCATGTCATTGCTTTCCCAGCTGTCCAATTAATGTCACCACATCTAATCACTCAGTTGTGTTTGGGATAATACATTGCCCATGTATTGGAGAGTAGGTGGTCTGATCACCGGTCCTGAGAGACAGACAGACAGACAGACAGACAGACAGACAGACAGACAGACAGACAGACAGACAGACAGACAGACAGACAGACAGACAGACAGACAGACAGACAGACAGACAGACAGACAGACAGACAGACAGACAGACAGACAGACAGACAGACAATGAATGAATATCAAATATTTATCTTGTTTTCATACATGTGATCTCCTACTTACTGTCCGATTGAAGTGGACTGTGATACACTGAGATATGCCTGTCAGTGAGACAAATAGTTGATCTTCAGCATCACTGTCTCCTTCATGGAAGAAGCACTACCACTCATCAGGCCTCATTAGAAGAAGCAGCTCAAACGTGTTGAAGAATATATTGACTTTGTGGTGCAGCAAACAAGATGGAGGACTATTATTTTTTATTTGACATTTTCTCAGAGTCAGCATTTCATGGAAGAAGTTTAGCTGTAGCTGTCACTTGCCTCAGACGTCTAAATCAAAAGCTTTTTTTCATCATACTTTTCTGAATTGACTTACTCTCACTGTTGGAACTTAAAAGTGCCCTGACAGATCTGGGCAGTTTAATGATTTCCTATTCTCACAACATTGTCATAAATGTTGCAGGAACCCATTCACTGAGTAAAATGTGACTTTTCTGACCAACAACTGGAGCCAGTAGTAGAAAGATAATAAAGAGCCCTGCTGTCTCTAACACTGCTAGCTGCAGGGCTTTTATCAGGAGCTGAAAGATGGTTCATCAAGTTCAGCACTGTTCCTCTACTTTTTTAGAAAAATATGAGTACTTAGTTAGTGGGTCATTGTGATACCACCGTTAAAGATAAGTATGATGAGGGTATATACTTCAGATGGAATGTGTGCATAAATTAAGCTTTGTTGAGTTCAGTAAGGGCAGCACGGTGGCACAGTGAGTATCGCTGTCACCGCACAACATGACAGGTCCCGGTTCGAGTCCCGCTCAGTGCGAAGTTTGCATATTCTCCCTGTGTCTGCATGGGTTCTCTCCGGGTTCTCCCGCTTCCTCCCACCTCCAAAAACATGCGCTTCAGGTTGATTGGCCGGTCCCAAATTGCCCGTAGAAATGAGTGTGTGTGGCTCCGCGGCGCGCTGGCGTCGTGCCCGGAGTATCCCCCGCCTCGAGCCCTTTGCCAGCTTCGATAGGCTCCAGCTCCCTGTAGCGGATAAAGCGGAAGAAAATGAATGAATGAATGAATGACTTCAGTAAACACAATGGGCCGGTTTCACAAAGGCAGGATTAGTAAACCCTGAGGTAAACTTCTGGTTCTGGGTTGACTTACCCTGAACTTGGAAAAACCAGGGACATTGGTTTCACAAACCTTTTTCAGGGTTAGTCTTGCCAACCCAGAGTAAGTTTACCTGCAGTTTAACAGCTGCGACAAGTCTAAAAAAAGCTATCATCAATGGAGCCCCAATTCGACGATTCACCATGACGACGGACAAGAATGTTTGAGAAAGTGCCACAGCCATGGGGACATATCTTACTTGCAGCTTCAGGATGTAGTGACTCAGTATTCTTGTGTGTACAGTATGCTTTCAAAGACACATCAAACAATCACATGGGTCACAGCAAAGAGTTGGAAATCTCACCTTTTTATTTCATGATTTGGGGACTCACTATAAAAGTAAAATACATTATCTTGATAAGAACTCTTTAGATTCAGCTTCTAACTACATGATCATTTCAGTGATCATAAACACTGATTCTCTGGAGCATGCACTACAATTATTATTAACTGCTAAACAAAGCAGTTTCCTGAGGACAATTGACCTTCTTACGGAGAACAAAAGAGCTTAAAGCTGTTTTCATTTGGGCACAGTAGAAGTGCTGTCATAGCACCAGGGGAGGAACTATATGAATTTTTAATAATTTAAAAAAATAATAATAACGAAGAAACGGGAAAAAAGAACATCATTCATCAGCAGACAGACTCCCTCCCAATAGTCTGGGAGTAACTGCAGACAAGACAGGATATGAATTTTTGTTCAAATACCTTTTTCTGGGTCGGGTCACAGCATATGACAAGACCATTACCTCTAGTTAATTTTCAAGATATAAAAAAAATTACCATTTTTTGTCTCAAAAAAAATCTGGGGATGTTTGTCCAGGTTTTGGTGCTAATGACACTCGGGACGGTATATTTCACGAGAGCTTTCTATCACTCAGTCAATAAGTCAAGTATCAAGTGGACAATTTTTTTTGATTCATGTGTGTTGTCTCCTCTAAAGTAGCCGCAAGAGAGCACAAGCCAGTGTCTAATTGTGCTGGTCCCAAGCCCAGATAAATACAGAGGGTTGTGTCAGGAAGGGCATCCGACACAAAACTTGTGCCAAATCAAACATGCGAATCAAATCCATGCGCGCGTGCGTGCGTGTGTGTGGGTGGGGCCAGTTGAACAACAAGAGGACACACACATACAGCCCAGACAGCTCCCCAAATAAGGGTCTTATTTCATGGCCATTCTTACTCCACTCAGGTAAAGGATGGTTTGAAAGTTGGTTGAAATTGTCATTTATTGATAACACAAGTACATATCAAGTTTCAGTTTACTTGCTTTTACCTTGTTAAATAAGACAGACAGATAACAATAATAAAATAAATAAAATGTGCAATTTCCTCCGGGATTATTAAAGTGTCTGTCTGTCTGTCTGTCTGTCTGTCTAAAAGGTAACACCCATTAAAACAACAAAAGAAACCCTTGGAAGGCAACAGTAGTGGCTATTTCTATTAAACAAAATAAACACAACTGAACACCAAATCAAAAATACAGATGTGCAATGCAGTATGATACATTTTAAAAGAAAACTGCAAACATACAATGTATTTTTATTACATGGCATAATATCTTAATAACCCCTAACTTACTTCACAGATTGAATGGACTCCCGAAGGCACATAGGCCAGTGTGCTCTCTCTTCTGCACAAGCAAACGCATACAGTCGGTAACAAACCAAAACCGACAGTAACATACCCACGAGTAGTAAACAAGCATTACAAAGTACTCACCAACACATAGTCCTAACATCCACAACATGATTAACTTATCCCCACATCGACACACACCCTTCGCCTTGTGTTTAAATGATCAGCAAGGTGGACGCATGACTGTCGTGCATTATTGATGTCACATTCATGACTCCATATTAGCATCTTACTAGCTCACTGGTTGCCAATGACTTCCATAGACTTCGATTATGTTTTTAATGGGGAGGGCTGGCGTACAGTCTTGCGGAGCTTGTCCGTCAGAAATCAAGCTTATCATCATGGAATTGGGTATAATGAGAACTGATCCAGAATAAACAGAGGATGGCAAATCAGAGGAAGATGTAAAAGCTGTGGCAACATTGTGTCGCCTTAAACAAAACATCTTGTGATTGGTCAAGAACAGAAAACACAGATAAATGGCAGAGTGTCGAAGAAAGTCTGCCAAAGGAAATCAATTGCTACAAAGCCCTTGCAGCAAATGAGTTAATGCAACCATATATATATGCACATGCATATAACACTTTATATATAATTTATCATAACCATTACAATGCAGGAAAACACTATCACAATGCAGCTGTCACCCATCTTCTGAATAACCCACCATCTACTGATGAATAACTGATAGTTAGCTGACACACTCCGAGCGAAAAAGGTTCTGATGTGTGTGACTAAAGTGTTACGGCCACGCTGCAAGGATGCTGATCTGTTCCAGCCACACAGATGATTGAGGAATCATTGTCCACCTGAGTATCCAGATTCAGAGTTGACTAGCCGCCTGTCACTGTTGATCACACATGGGTGTCAAGAAGTGTGAAAATCCAGATGTCCCATGTGGTGCTGGCTGGCTTCTGGTTGTCCTTGGTCAAAGTCAGACAAGTAGCTGTCCATTCTGATGAGATGGACAGTAATTCTTCACTCTGTATGGAAGAATATGTTGTTTGTGCTATGGAAACGCACACAAAACAGAATCTGATGAAACCATAGGGGCCTGACAAGTGAGCTGAGTGATTTGGGTGAACAGTGACATCTCACATGTCTAATGTTTAGTCATTTGTCTTTGTTATACCTGCTGTTGTCAGCAGGCGCTGAAGCAGGAAGAATAATAAGTAGCCCAAAAGAGAACAAATACAACTTCATCTTGGCACAGCTTAGACAACATCTCTGTGTGCACACTTTGTATATTTTTAGAGACTTTACCTTCCATTTTTTTGATGTTTTAATGCTATGGATTTGCAGGAATACAAGGGATTTTATTCCCTGTTCATTAAGTGCATCCACTGCTGCTGGTCCCTGAGATATTGTGTGGGAACACATAGGAAACAAGGCCTACCCACAGAGTGACACATCACTATGAAACAAAGCTTTAGAAAGAGGGACAACTTTTATGTTGATTCCTCCCAGGGCTAACGGCGACTTTCTTCAGAACTACACAGGTCAGCAGGGGCTAAAACTGGCTTTGCATCGAGAGGAGTGCCTGAGGGAAGCTGGGAAGCTGGGATATGTTGGCACAAATTTCATTGCTCAAATGTGTGCCACATGGTGAATAAAATGCCAAGACAGCAGACAATGATATTGGTTCCTCTTTTCCTATGCATACACATATCAAACAACTTTGCATTCAAGGAAAGATAAAGCATTACAAAATTCCACCTGATTGGTTTGAGTGGGTCACCTCTCCAAGACATAATTAATTGATTTACATGTCGTCTATGGAAAATGGAAGCACTAAAAGGGGAATGTGACTCAGATGCTGAATATGTCACAATGCAGGCTGTCCACTTTCATCAGGGAAGTGGCTCACTTATTTCTGGAGAGTCTTAAGTGTTGAACAAATCATAGCAATTAGTGAGAAAGCTTTAAAAACAGCTGTGTCCCTTGAGTAATGTTGTACCACTGTGGTTCGAACAATGAACATAACAATAAGCAAGGGTCGCACTTGCAGTTTACATGCAAATTTCCTAGTCTCAGACCCTAGCAGACATTTGACCACACTTAAAAGGCGGATTTTACTCTTCAGTCTTCTACTTCTGAACAGTGGAAGAAACTTTTTCTCTAGTGATTGTAGAAAGTGACAGAAAACCATGATTCTGTACGGCACACTGCTGGTTAGTATGGCCAAATGATTGTAAAGTGTTAATATGTGCTTAATGTTCTTCTGGGTGATTAAGGGTTGCTTCATAAAATGAATAAAGCATATATGTTTTTCATATTTGACTGTGAGGATACATAGAAAAGGGTTATAACATCTACAACTGCATCAAGAACATTAATCTTCATGGTGTGACGTCCTGCAAACAAACATGAATGGGGTTGTTAACCCCACAAATGTAATAATTCCCACAAACGTAATACCATCGCCTATCACAAACATAATTTTTATTACATTTGTGGTGTTGTTACCATCCCACAAATGTAATTCATTTGTAATACATTTGTGGGATTGTAAAAACACAACAAACGTAATAAAATTTGCAACGTTAAATGTAATAATCTCACAAATGTAATAACTTTCCCACAAACGTAATACTGTCACCTACCACAACGGTAATACCTAATTTCACACAAACATGGGGTTATTACATTTGTGGGAGTTATTACGTTTGTGGAGCTAACAGGGGTGTTGAATATCTAACCCCACAGTTTACGATCACTGTCCAGGGTTTCGACCAAGAAGCAGAGAATAAGAAGGTGGTTGCCAGCCTTATTGAGATCAACAAGAAGCAGCAGCTCAACTTAAAGTACATGTGTCAAACTCAAGGCCCGGGGGTCAAATGTGGTCCACCATATCATTTTACGTGGCCCACGAGAGCATAAAAGGTCAGAGTATCTTAAAATAAACGCGTCAAAAGTATGCTTCAAATAAAACTACATTTCCCACGCTGCAGTAATTAAGCCCATTTAATATTAACAAAAATGTATTGAACAAAGTTAATGTCCTTTTTTGATATTTTTCTTTATACACTTGAATAGTTTGATCCCTGATTGATGGAGTTATGTGGGTTATTTTCATTTCCTGACAAATTGAAAGGATTCACGTTATAACAGAGCAACAACCAAATATATTTTCTCTGTGTAACTAATGCTTGTAACTTGAATAAGTAATAAATTCAGAGTTATTTAACGCTAAGAAGTAATTACATTTATTTTACATTACATTGAGTTCCATTTAGTTAAATTTTTCCTACAACTTAGACCAGTGGTTCTTAACCTGGGTTCGATCAAACCCTAGGGGTTTGGTGAGTCAGTCTCAGGGGTTCGGCGGAGACGGGGGTCAAGACAAAACATCTGACTCAATGTGTCGAGTGTTTTGCCGACAAAACACCCAATTTCGGCAGAAACCTGACACGATGTGTTGGGTGTTTTTGCCGAACATACACGAATCACTGTGTACGTTTGACACATCGTGTCAGTCCGTAATGACATGCCCCCCTTTGCCATCACTGACTGCAGGTGATCACGTGACGCTACATCGATTAGACTACCTGTGCTACAGGGGATTTTGTGCACTCAGTAGTCGATTTATGCCTGTCGTGATGGTACGTCATCTGATTGCTTTCTTAATATTTTAATTCATAGTAACTATGTGGAGCAAAAAAAGAAAGTGGTCGGACGAATATGTGCAACGTGAATGTACATGTACTGTATAACGGAACGTGATGGGAGTCAGCGTTCTCCATGATTTGCAATGTCAAATTGAGCAACTCTAGTCTCGCACTGGCAAAAACAAAGGAACACTTCCTTAAGCTGCATGGAAAACAAAAGAAACAGACTTTGCTATGAAAATGACATCAGAGTAGCACTTGCCAAAGTGAAGCCACGCATCTCTGAACTGGTCTCTCAATAACAACAGCAGAAGTCACACTGATTTGCAGGTAGGTCATTTCATGTGAGTTCATGCACTGTCTTGGTTTTGTTCTTTGAAAAAGGTGACATTAATGCACAATTCATTAAATACACCAGTAAAACATATACAGTATTTTTCGCACCTAAAAGCCTTTAATTTTCTCAATTTCTTATAATCCAATTTGCCTTATGAAAAAAGTTTTAAAATAGACCATTCATTGAAGATGAGTTTTCAGATGCGTTTTATAATCCAGTGTGCCTTATAGTGCAGAAAATACTGTTCTTATGTCTTAAATTTTAAAAAATATATTTATTTTTTTTCACTAAAGAAGGGTTCGGTGAGTGAGCATATGAAACCGGCAGGGTTCCTTACCTCCAACAAGGTTAAGAACCACTGACTTAGGCCCCGTCCACATGATGCTGGAACTTTTTGAAAACACAACTTTTTTTACCCGGCATCGAAAAAGATACGCGTCCACACAACAGCGTTTTCAAAAAAATCTCCGTCCACACGTAAATGTATCAGTGCGTTGATCAACACATGTATAAGCAGAACAACTCCGAGAACGACAGGAGAGAGGACCGGGACATGTGGAAATTCATGCTGTTCCTTATGAAGGACAACCTTCATCATAGATTTCTCCCACCAGCAGGCAGCGCGTCCCGGTCTGACCCAGAACTGGATTCGGCGTCTTTGATGAGGAACGTGAATGAATGAATGAATAAATACATATATAAACTTCATGACACATAAATAAAGAAACAGACAAATAAATATTTAAGTGCAAAGCATGTTTATCTTCGACGTGGAGCTGTTATACATTAGACAATAGCCGGTTTTAGCTGTTTGTACATGTAGATATGGGTCACATGCATGACGTCACAGCGGTTTTGGTCCCAGTGACACACCTCCCGGAAAAAAAAAGTTGCGGATATCTGCGTTGTCGTGTGAACGGAAGGCGTAAATGCAACAAAAAAGTTGTGTTTTCAAAAAGTTCCGGCCTTAGACTGCTGGTATAAGATATCTGCAAAGATATCCCCCTTATCACCCAACAAGAGCCATTCTCCAATTTGACCATTAGGTTGCACGCTGGAAACGACCTTGAGGCAAGCCCCGCACCTGATGGCTTGACGTCATTGCGGGCGACCTCCGACAACAGGGAGTCGCTGTGGAGGATGCAGAACAATTGGCACAAGACCACAAGCGCTGGTTGGCTCAATGCACAGGGATGGGACCATGGGATCCATGGACAGATTGATGGATGGATGGATGGATGGATGGATGGATGAGTGGATGGATGGATGGATGGATGGATGGATGGATTGATGGATGGATGGATGGATGGATGGATGGGTGGGTGGGTGGGTAGGTAGGTTGATGGATGGATGTTTTTTCCTGGAGGTCATGCCATTATTGATTTCAAATTATGGTGGAAGTCATGTTTCAAAATTAGAATGTGACAAAGGACTTGATCAGACTTTGCAAAGTGCAATTTTTCTCTGAAGAAGTTCATGATAGATGTGTACTTGATAACAACATGGCACTTTAAACGAACAACAAAGAGAAGATCAAGTGTGCCATCTCATTTGCAGATATCATATGCCAACAGTTGTAGGCAGTCATAGGAAAAATGTTTTTAAAAAAGCACAGTAACAAGTCAAGTCAAAAATAATTATGCAGACAGGAAGAAATACTCATTTCATCTCTTTCTAAGATACGATAAATACACTGAACCAGACTAAGTCAAAGCATTCTTAATTTCCCTTCGGGGACTATAATAGTTTTTTTTTTTTTTTTTAAAAAGCTCTACAGTAATAATACTATGTAAGTAAATAGACCAAGATCGAAGTAAGCTCGTCTTAAATCTACACAAGACAAAAGTTCACAAATATCAGATCATGAACATGATCAAATAAATGTTTTATGTAATATTATGATAGACTACTCCTACTGAGGGCGGGAGTACTCTATTATTACATTGAATATCTCAGATCAGATATAGTATTTGTTGACATCAGAGAAAGGTCCTCCTATGTTGCTACTATTGAGATCATTTAAATCTTAAAAGATTTTGTAGTTCAATAATAAATTTATTTTGTTGATGTATTCATTTTTCCATTAAATTCTAAATTGCTAATACAATTTATCTGATTAGTTTTGACGAAGTAGTTCATACATGATACCTATCACATCAAAATAGGACAGTCCTGCACCCGAAATGCTATACTGAACAAACTATTACTAAATATAGTTACTCTCAATAATATTTAACCCTGGTGGGCTTTATTCAGTTTTCAAGTTGTAATATCAGCGATGGGAAAATATAAATCTTGTACTCTAAAACTGTAAAACACAACCCTTCACTAAACTTCAGTCTATTTTTGATTTTTTTTTCTGCTGTCTGAAATTTGATTTAACCATTATAATGCACATCCAAAATGGGATGGTTAATCACCAACCAACAAATTCAGGACACATTTAGGCTGATTTAGGCAGCTGTAACACTCTGCACCTCCTATGACATCCTGTAAATGCAGTAAATTATTTATCTACAAGATGATCTGTTGAAGTTTCACTCACCAACTTGGTATGCCAGAGAACCGAAAAATGTTAATGCAGCTGCGTATTAAATGAAAAGCAGATAGGGTGGGAGAATAAACAGGTCCACACAGAAATGCAAGAGACGCATCATTTCAGAGGCATTAAGCGAGACAGGATTCGATTTCGTCTTGCCTGCTGGAGCGTGTCCCTCTCGTCTGTCACTACTGCTATTTACTAGCAGTTCCTGAGCCAAAGTATCCCACCGTCACTTTTCCCATCAAAGCTCTCCCCTCTTTCTTTCACATATTGGACATGTTCACATGGTGTAATCAGAATACCTCACACTGATCATTGTCCTTTTGATGGCAGGTTACTCTCCATCAACCCCCACACTACTGCCAGCATCTGTCCATTGCAGAAAATAAATATAACACCGGGACTGAATGTCCATGTGAAACCAAGTGCAAAAAACATGGATAAAAGTGCTACCATAATTGGGAGCCAACTTGTGCATCAACTTGTGCATCAGTGAATAGCAGCTCCACCAGTCAGTTGGTAAAGAATAGTTTTGTCTTTTCAGGAAAGGACAAGCAAGAATACAGAGATTTGCTTTATAATTTCATATTTGATTTTTTTTTCCTGGCTTATTCATTGAATACAAGCAATCGCATGAAGCAAAAACACAAAGCTGAATGCAGGAAGTATTGAATGTCAGCCTTTTAATAAAAATAAATACAAATAAATCAATACAGAAAGAATGTCTCGGGAATATCTCCAGACTTTGTGTTATTGTAATTGTACTCACCTGTATGAGGTGGGACTTCTGTTTTTTGTTGTTTTATATTGCAACACTGAAGTCTGCTACCACCATTACAAATAGCCATGACACATTTATAGTTACACAAAATGTGTAACTCTGTGTACACAAAATAGTGAGCAACCCATATATAAGCTGTTATAATTAGCTCTCTTCCTTCTTCCTCCTCACTATCACCTGAAACATTTCCTGTCTCTTTCATTTTTTTTCAATCTATAATTTTAGTAAACGCTGTTTTCTCTATCGCTGGATTAGTAAAAAATCGCAGAAAACTGAAGTTTTGCAATTTTTGAAAATAAAATTACAAATCTTATTTCAGATTACTTTAGCTACTGCTGTAGGTCTTGCTTTGTCTCCATGGCGCTGAGTCTTTTGGCAACCTCCTGACTTATAGCACACAAACTGTCACCTTGTCTTTCCTGCACTGTTTTTGTGATGAAGGTCAATCAGTGCTCTGATGTGTCATCGTCTATCAGTGGTTGACCTCAAATACCTCAGTTTTTCTATTGCCTTCTGCAAGAGACAAGGCTTTATTTCACACTGACCTTTTTTATGATGAGCGAAAAATATAAAATATATACAAATGGTCAATGAGTAAACTAATACTGGACTTCAGACTCCGATGAAGAGGATGAGCATGCAGACTAGTTTCCCTGACATATTTTTGAGATGTTAAAATACTTAGTTAGAATGAATCAGAAATACAATTAATTAGTTAAATATTTTTTTATTTATTTTGCAAACAGCTGTTGCAGATACTGCATTCATCTGGTGAACAGATTATCTTCACAAACAGGAAGCACTCACTGACACAGATTAAACAAATTAGTGAACAAAATTTAAGTAAGTCTATCCATCCATCCATCATCTACCGCTTATCCAGGGCCGGGTTACGGGGGTAACAGTCTCAGCAGGGACCCCCATACTTTCCTCTCCCCAGACACCTCCTCCAGCTCCTCCTGGGGAGCCCGAGGCGTTCCCAGGCCAGCCGAGAGATATGGTCCCTCCTAGGTCTTCCTTGAGGTGTCCTCCCAGTAGGATATGCCAAGAACACCTTCGCAGGGAGGCGTTCAGGAGGCATCCACAACAGATGCCCGAGCCACCTCAGCTGGCTCCGCTTGAGGCGGAGAAGCAGCGGCTCCACTCCGAGCTCCTCCCTGGTGACTGAAATCCTATCTCTAAGGGTGCGCCCAGCCACTCTACAGAGGAAACTCATTTCAGCCACTTGTATCCAGGATCTTGTTCTTTCGGTCATAGGTCAAAGTAGGAACGTAGATTGACCGGTAAATCAAGAGCTTCGTCTTGCAACTCAGCTCCTTCTTCACCACAACAGACCTATACAGCTACTGCATCACTGCAGAAGCTGCACCGATCCGTCTGTCAATCTCACGTTCCATCTTTCCCTCACTCGTGAACAAGACCACAAGATATTTAAACTCCTCCACTTGGGGCAAAGACTCTCCACTGACCTGAAGAGGGTACACCACCCTTTTCCGGTCGAGAACCATGGCCTCAGATTTGGAGTTGTTGATCCTCATCCTACCCGCGTCACACTCAGCTGCAAACCGTCCCAGTGCACTCTGAAGGTCCTAGTTTGATGAGGCCAACAGGACAACATTGTCTGCAAAAAGCAGAGATGAAATCCTTTGGTCCCCAAACCGGACTCCCTCCGGACCCTGGCTGCACCTAGAAATTCTGTCCATAAAGATTATGAACAGATCCAGTGATAGAGGGCAGCCCAGCCAGAGTCTAACATGCACCTGGAACAGGTCTGACTTACTGCAGGCAATGCGAACCAAGCTCTAGCTTATGTCATACAGGGACCGGACAGCCCTCAGCAAAGGGCCCCGGACCCCCTACTCCCGAAGCACTCCCCGCAAGATACCACGGGGGACATGATCGAATGCCTTCTCCACATCCACAAATCACATGTGGACTTGTTGCGCAAACTCCCATGAACCCTGGAGCACTCGATGGAGGGTATAGAGTTGGTCCAGTGTTCCACGACCAGGACGAAAACCGCATTGTTCCTCCTGAATCCGCGGTTCGACTATAGGTCTAACCCTGAGTACTCTGGAATAGACTTTTCCTGGGAGGCTGAGGAGTGTGATCCTCCTATAGCTGGAACACACCCTTCGGTACCCCTTTTTGAAAAGAGGAACCATCGACCCGGTCTGACAATCCAGAGGTACTGTCACCGACTACCATGCGATGTTACAGAGACGTGTCAACCATGACAGCCCCTGCACAGCCAGAGACTTGAGGTACTCAGGGCGAATCTCATCCACCCCCGGTGCTTTGCCATTTAGGAGTTTGGCAACCACCTCAGTGACTTCAGCTTGGGTGATGGACGAGTCCACCTCTGAGACCTCAGCCTCTGCTTCCTCTGTGTAAGACATGGCAGCGTGATTGACGAGATCCTCGAAGTATTCTTTCCACCGCCCGACAATATCCCCAGTCGAGGTCAGCAGCTCTCCGCCTCTACTGTAAACGGTGTTGGCTGTGCACTGAATTCCCCTCCTGACGCGCCGAATGGTTTGCCAGAATTTCATTGAGGCTGACCAATAGTCTCCATGGCCTCCCTGAACTCTTCCCAGACCCGAGTTTTTGCCTCTGCCACTACTGCGACTACTGGAGCTGCAGTACACCTGGCCTGCCTGTACCTGTCAGTTGCCTCCAGAGTCCCACAATTCAACAAGATTTGATAGGGCTCCTTCTTCAGCCTGACGGCACCCCTTACTTCCAGTGTCCACCACCGGGTTCGGGGGTTACCGCCGCGACAGGCATCAGAGACCTTGCGACCACAGCTACGAGCAGCCGCTTCGACAATGGAGGTAGAGAACATGGTCCACTCTGACTCAATGTCCCTAGCCTCCTGCGGGATCTAGGAGAAGCTCTCACGGAGGTGGGAGTTGAAGACCTCACTGACAGAGGGTTCCGCCAGATGTTCCCAACAGACTCTCAAAACATTTTTGGGCCTGCCGAGTCTGTCCGGTCCCCTGCTCTGCCAGTTGATCCAACTCACCACCAGGTGGTGATCGGTTGACAGCTCTGCCCCTCTCTTCACCCGAGTGTCACACGCGGTCAGAGGTCTGATGAAATGACAACAAAGTTGATTATCGACCTTCGGCCTAGGGTGTCCTGATGTCATGTGCACTTATGGACATCCCTGTGGTTGAACAAGGTGTTTGTTATGGACAAACTGTGACTAGCACAGAAGTCGAATAACAAAACACCACTCGTGTTCATATTGGGGAGGCTGTTCATCCCAATCACCCCTTTCCAGGTCTCACTGTCATTTCCTACGTGAGCGTTAAAGTCCCCAAGGAAAACAATGGAGTCCCCAGTCGGAGCACTATTCAGTACCCCTCCCAGGGACTCCAAGAAAGCCGGGTATTCCGCACTGCCATTTGGCACGTAGGCCAAAACGACAGTGAGACACCTGTCCCCAACCCGAAGGCGCAGGGACGCGACCCTCTTGTTCATAGGGTCGAACTCCAACATATGATGGCTGAGGTGTGGGGCCACAAGCAAGCCCACACCAGCTCGCCACCTCTCACCTTGGACAACACCAGAAAAGTGGAGAGTCGAGCCCCTCTCAAGGGTTTGGGCTTCAGAGCCCAAGCTGTGGGTGGAGGTGAGCCCGACTATATCTAGTCGGTACCTCTCAACCTCCATCACAAGCTCTGGCTCCTTTCCCCCCAGTGAGGTGACATTCCATGTCCCTAGAGCTAGACTCTTTGTCTGGGGATTGGGTCGTCGAGCCCCATGCTGACGGCTTCTACCCAATTTACACTGCACGTCCCCTATGGTTTCCTCGGCAGGTGGGGAGTCCACTGGAGGTTGGGCCCACGTCGTCCTTTCGGGCTGAGCCGTGGGCAGAGGCCCGGCCACCAGGCGCTCGCATACGAGCCCCAACCCTGGGCCTGTCTCCAGGGTGGGGCCCCAGTTGCGCTGGGCGATATCACGGTCCTTGATTTTTCACTCATCATTGGGGTTTTTGTACTTTAAGTGTTTTTTAAATAGTAGAGATCAAAGTTTTGACAACTTAATTTATTAAAGGTCTAAGTACTTCCATTCAATTTTATGTCGACACATTTTATCTTTAACTAAAGAAAGTTTTATTTCACATCCCCAAATTGTCACATTGGATGTAGCATTTGGAATTTCCACTGGAAATTATAACTGTATTACAGACATACCCATAACATCTTTGGACAGCTACTGCAGAATGGCACTCTCTTTTTGTATCACCCATGCTTTTGGTAAAAAACTGCAGCATCAAGCTTCAAATAATATAATTCAACAAATAGCTCATGTTGTGTTCATCTAATTGTATATTATCATTTCACATTAGCACCAGTTTAATTTTACATTACACTGATTCTAATGTTATGTGCCTCAATAAATGCAGAAGTATTATAGATTGAAATAATGACCGGACTTTTGGCAGGCAGAGATAAGTGTATGTAATGGTGAAGGTCAGTGGTTTGACCGGTTTAGAAAATACTCTTGTGTCTGGAGAGCTGACAGAGGCAGTGGATGGGAAGCATTTGAACAAATTTCCAGAGAGAACAACTGTTCTCAAAGTGCTAGGGCATTCAGCTGATGGCTGACATCACCTGATAAAAGACTGCACAAATTTTCAACTGTCCTAGCAGCGCCGAAAAACAGAAGCCACAGAAATATATTGTTACCTTAATGCTCTATGGGTGCTCTTTTTTTCTCAAGAGCAAATAAAATAGAATGTTTTGTCAATAGATAACAACATTTTTGATAACCAGACTGGCTATATAGCCGAAGCAGAATGCTTTTATAACAGGATTATTATGAACAGCATCAAGGCTACATTTACAAGCTTTATTTAAATTTTCTGATTAAGACTTAGTACAAAAGCTTCCTTATGTTGATTGTTGATCTGCCTACAGATGAAGAAAAAAAGATTACCGGTAATCAAACTGTAAAATATGTGGAAATTGAAATATAAAAATAGATATAACAGGGCGGCAAGGTGGCGCAGTGGATAGCGCTGTCACCGCACAACAAGGCGGGTCGGGCATGTTCTCCCCGTGTCTGCGTGGGTTATCTACGGGTTCTCCAGCTTCCTTCCACCTCCAAAAACATGCACTTAAGGTTAATTGTCCATTCCAAATTGCCCATAGGAGTGAGTGTGTGTGTTAGTATGTCTCCGTGTGGCTCTACGGTGCACTGGCGTTGCGCCCAGAGTTTGACTGCCTCATGCCCTTTGCCAGCTGGGATAGGCTCAAGCTCCCTGTGACCCACACAAGCGGATGAAGTGGGTAGGAAGATGGATGGATGGATGGATGGATGGATATAACAAAATAATAGATAAGGTAAAGGTACCATATATAATGCTTTTTTAAATTCATGTCATTCAGCTGCCCAACTGTACTGTATTTGAAATGTCTTGCCCCAAACTGATTTGTGGTCCTCAATATCTTTGATTGAAGATAGTGCTAATCTATTTCGATCAGGACTCCTCTTTTGAAGAAGCTGGTCAGATATGTTATTGATATATGACCCCCCCCCCTTAGTTGTGGTTCACATTTTCCATGTGCACAAACACATGCCACTGTTCACTCACGGTCAGCAGCAGTCCGGAGGTTTTAAACTTTCAGTAACTTTGTTACTACGTATTTCCCTCTTATTTTTCTCATGTTTTTACTGTCAATTTTTCTGCAGTAATCATGAAGCTACTTTCTCAATCAGCCGAACTTGGCTCATGACACCTCCGTGTAAAAACTAGATTGGCTATTCAAACTGAGACCCTCTGGTAAATATTGCGGATGATTTATGGAGAAAACCACAGAGTGTTTGCAAATGGTAAAGAAAACAGTGGAGAGCACAGAATATGCATCCTCAGAGCGAAGAGCTCTGGGAGGGTGACACAGTTCAACAAGATCTTCAATATAAGATGGAGCCTCATAGTGAAGAGCTTTAAACGTGACCATTAGGATCTCGAATTTTATTCTAGATGTGATCGGGATGATAAACAGGAGCCGGAGTCCGGTGCCAATCTGCCATACACCTATTGTGGTCCCTGGTACGGACGAGGGCAGGCTTGGTCTCATGCCAAATTCTATGGTCTCTCCAGGAGTGGTCCTGAACAGAAGGCACTACAGCATCAGCTTCATATGTGGGGAACATGAAGACATCCTCGAGCAGACCAGGGAGTTGTGTGCGTACTCTAGGTGAGTGTCCTAGGACCCCAGATGATTAGAGATGGAGATTGATTGGAGAAAGGTATTCTCCAAATCCTGTTTTATTCGCTCTGTCTGGCCATTGGATTACAAATGATAACCAGAAGAAAGACTGACCGATGCTCCAAAAACCTGGTAAAACACCTTCCACAGCTGTAATGACAACCTTTGTCCAACACTATGTTCAGCAGAGCAGAATGAAAGATTCACAGATGAAGAAAAGGAACAAGCACTTGAGAGACGACCAGATAAAAAAATTTAAGAAGGGGCCGGAATGACTGGGCTTATACGGAGAAGTTGATGAAGAATGTAACTCAGCTTTATCTCATCAGCTGCCTGAAATGCACCCCACCTTCTTGTCACACACCCAAAACACCTGCAGGAAAGGAAACAAGAAAGGGGAGGGAGAACAGAACACAAACACAAATCTACACAGGATCCTAACATAAGAAACATAAGGCTGCTGACTATCTCCATTGTAGTCCCATTGTTGAGGAGAAAGTTATGTCCTTTGTCTTGTCTACAATCAGCTCCTTGGGTTTGATGACATTCAGAATGAGGTCCGTGTCCTGCAAAAAAAAACAACCTGTGAGCCATGTCATGTGATCTGTCTATCTGTCAGGAAGTTCAGCATCCAATCGTAGAGAGCAGTGTTGAGCCCAAGGTCTCTGAACTTGGTGATGGGTTCCAGGGGTAAAATGGTGCTGAACTTTCAATGGACAGCATTCCCACACATATGTATCAGAATTGATTTTACACAATATTGGTTTCATTTCATCATTTTGAAGTGTATCAGGGTGAAATAAAGTAAAAATAACAGCGACAGATTCTGTTTCCACAGCACTTAATATTATGTTGTATGCTGATGTTTAGGGGTAAAAGGCAATGGTTATTGCTAAATTGACCATGGCACCCTTAACGTTTGAATGACCACCTATAGCGCTTTACAGTGCAAGCCAGCATTCAGCCTTTCACACAAGCATGCATACATTCTTGGCAGTGATACAGACTGCCACCTTTTTATAGGAAGTAATACCCATATACCACATCAATAGAGAAGCCACTGGGAGAAAAACGGAATTCTTTATGTTGCAATAAGTAGGGACTGTAGATCTATTAATAGGTAGACCACAGGGAAGTTCACATTTGAACTATAACATTATGATGGTGAAGAAATTGATGTTCTTCACCGTACCTCTGCGCATGCGCGAGCAGGCTGCAGTTTCCTCTGCTCTGAGCGAGTTTGTTGTGCTTAATTTTGGGGTTTTTTCTATGTTTCTGTGTAAATTATTTTAACATAAATTTAGATAATGTATAGTGATATGCTAGTGTACTCCAGGGAGGAGTTGATGTCTCTGAGGGTCAAAGGAGACCCAGCAACAGGCAATCTCATCCCCACTGAGCTCTGATGGAGATATCGCGGATGCTGAGCGGGTCACGTTGAAAGGACTAGACTAACGGCTAGAGCCGCTAACCGGAGGCAAGTCAAGCCCTCTGTCCCCTCTATCATCATGGGGAACGTGAACTCGCTACCGAACAAGTTGGACGAACTGATGGCGCTGTGCAGGACTGAGCAGCACTACCGGGAGACCAGCTTGTTTGTGTTCTCTGAGACGTGGCTAACTGGCGACGTGCCAGACGCTAACGTCGGATTAACCGGCTTCTCCTCCGTATGAGCGGACTGGGACACGAACACCGCCGGTAAGAAGAAAGGAGGTGGATTAATCATCTATACCAACGATAGATCATGCCATCCGGGACATGTGACGGTGAAATCAACACTGTGTAACCACGATCTGGAGCTAACAGCTGTTAGCTTCAGACACTACTACTCACACGTTATTGTCCTCGCCGTCTACATCCCTCCATGTGTGGACCCAGAGACTGCACGAGAAACCATCTGTGGGACCACCTCTGCTCTTCGGACCCGGCACCCGGAGTTGCTCGTCATTATCACGGGTGACTTTAATCACGTCACCATGGACTCATCTCTCCCCACAATGGTCCACTGTGTAGACTGTCCACACGGAAGAACAGAACCATCGATCTGTTTTACACTAATGCTAAGGAGGCATACACCGCCACCCCCCTCCCTCCACTAGGTAAATCAGATCACAACCTAGTGTACCTACAGCCCACCTACCCCTGCTGGTGAAATGGCTGCCAGCAACAACACAACAGGTCAGGAGGTGGTCCCCGGAAGCAGAGGAAACGCTGAGGGACTGCTTCCAGACCACCAACTGGGATGTCATTGTGGGCTCACATGGGGAAGACATTGAGGGGCAGCTCAGTGTTTTACAGATTACATGAACTTCTGTGTGGACACTGTGGCCCCTGTCAGGACAGTCAGGTGTTACCCAAACAACAAACACTGGGTAACAAAGGATTTCAAGGCTGTCCTGAACAGAAAGAAGCGGGCGTTCAGGAGCAAGAACGAGGAGGAGATGAATAAGGCCCAGCAGGAAGTGAGACTGAGAGAGGCCAAAGAGGTGTACAGGAGGAAGCTGGAGAAGCAGCTGGGGCGCAACCAGGTGCGGGAGGTCTGGAATGGGATGAGAACCATCACCGGACACGGGAAAGGGCGCAGCACTGTGGAGGGGGATATTGAACGAGCGAATGAACTAAACAGCTTTTTCAATCGGTTCAGCTCCCCCACTACTCCTGGCTCCTCATCCCAGGCCTCTCCCAGCCCTGCAGACTGCTCCACTGATGCTCCCTCCTCCTGTGCTTCCTCTCCTTCCACCCCTGCCACTTCTCCTTCCACCCCTGCCCCTGCCACTTCTCCCGAGCCCACTCCAAGAGCTGCGAAGCTCAACGGTCCCACCTCAACCACTGGACTTCCAACCACGCCACGACTTCCTGCTCTCACCATGACCGAGACCGTCATCACTGCAGGCCTGGTGACGACAACGCTGCGGAGGCTCCGTCCCTATAAGGCAGCTGGACTGGATAAGATTTCCCCAAGGTTGTGGTTGACGACGCTGTCTTGTACCTCCTCCACCGTGTGCTCTCCTACCTGGACACCGGGGGCAGTGCCGACAGGGGGCTCGTCTTTGACTTTTCGAGCTCCTTCAACACCATCCAGCCCCGGCTCCTACAGACCAAACTGACCTCCATGGCTGTGGACCCCTACCTCATGACCTGGATCACGAACTACCCAACGGACAGACCCCAGTACGTCCGTATGGGGGACTGTTTTTCTTCTATGGTGACCAGCAGCATGGGGGCGTATCAGGGGACCGTGCTCTCCCCCATTCTCTTCACCCTCTACATGTCGGACTTCAAGCACAACTCGGATACATGCCACATACAGAAGAACTCCGATGACACTGCGATTGTGGCATGTATCCAGGAGGGTGATGAGGGGAAGTACAGGGCATTGGTGGCTGACTTCGTGGAATGGTGCCAACAGAACCTGCTACAGCTTAACGTCTCCAAGACCAAGGAGATGGTGCTGGATTTCCGGCGGGCACCTCCCTTTCCACAACTAGTGATCATCGAGGGCAGTGAGGTGGAGGTGGTAGAAAACTATAAGTACCTGGGACTGCAGCTAGACAGCAGACTGGACTGGTCACTCAACTCGGACTGTGTGTACAAGAAGGGGCAGAGTAGGATGTCCTTCCTGAGGAGGCTGGCCTCCTTCAACATCTGTCCTAAGCTCCTTCTCATGTTCTATCAGTCCGTAGTCTCCAGTGTGCTGTCATATGCCATTGTGTGTTGGGGTGGTGGGGCCAGGAAAAGAGATATGGACCGTCTTAACAGACTCATCCGCACAGCGGGCTCAGTGGTCAAGCTGAGCCTGGACTCTGTGGAGACAGTTCTGGAGAGCAGGACCATGTCTAAAGTTAAGGCTATCATGAACAACACCAGCCACCCCCTACACACCACCTTCACCCAGCAGAGGAGCACCTTCAGCGACAGACTGCTGTCACACAACACCTCCACAGAGAGGCTGAGGTCCTCCTTCGTCCCCCGTGCCATCAGGAGGTACAATGACTCTCTCAGGAGGAGCGGGGGGGAGGTGGCAAGGTCAGCCCGCGGTTAAATGGATTTGGATTTAATTTAATTTAATTTTAAACTGTTTATATTTTAATTTTATACTGTTTATATTTTAATTTTTTTAGTATATGTACTGTTAATGCTACATGTGTCTGTTAGTGTAGTGTATGTCTTGTGGTATGTCCTGTTTTGTTTTTGTTTTTTCCAGGTGTTTGGCTGAGCAGTGGATATGTGCAATTTCCTCCGGGATTATTAAAGTATCTATCTATCTATCTATCTATCTATCTATCTATCTATCTATCTATCTATCTATCTATCTATCTATCTATCTATCTATCTATCTATCTATCTATCTATCTATCTATCTATCTATCTATCTATTTTTGAGACGGAACAAGGCCCAGGCATGAGATGCTACACTCACTTTCCAACACAAGCAACCCTACATGTTTAAAATCGCTGCTCCATCTCTATATATGTTAAATTAAAACCAGAACAAATCAAGTAGAAGTCCTTTAGTGTTCCATTGAATATTAATTAAAGTAATTAACTGAGGTAAATTGCAATTTAGAATGTAATTGGTGGTGAGATGACATTTGAAGTTCAAACAGAACTGAAACGCAGTCACCCCTAACCATATGCTAATGAAATTTTCCTAATCTTTAGCCTCACTTTTGAATGAATTGGCTTTTACTGTCCAATTAGTTTTGACCAAACAACCTCTGGCTCAATAATGCAAGTGTATCTGGACGGAATTTGTTGAAAAATGGAAGGACATGTTTGTTGGGGAAACTGTGCAAGACACACTACACTGATAGAATTTGTTGAAAAAATGGAAGGCGTGTATGTTGGGAAGCTGTGTGAGACACACTATACACTAAGTTCAATGAGCTTTATCAGCACTGAGTGGCAGACACTAGTGGGAGTCAGTTGAAGGAGGTGAAAAATCAGCACGTGGCACTACATAGAAACAGGAACTGAAGGCTCACTACCACAGGTAAGCTTTGTACTGATCACTGATTGTATTTTGCAACATTATTGTAGTGCCAAGCAATATTTACCTTTATGTGCTCCAAACTAAGGATTTGAGCGAAAGAAGGGTCGACAGTTATTTCATTTAAAAATATTCACACAGAGGGATTTTTTTCACAAGAAAATGGGTGGGAAACAAACAAGATATAGTTTGACTGACAGAATAATTGATGGCTAAGTGTAGATTTATGATAATGTAAGTACAACCAAACAAATGTCATAATAGTTAAGAGACTTGACCTGAAAAACATGACAAATTAGAATGTATATTCACAAATCTGATTGCGAAGAATGAGCACAAGCATGGAATTGACTATACATCACAATACACTCCTCTAAACTCCTGAAGTTCAGTGACCTGACTTATACGTACATTGGTGCCTTATCAGTGCAATAATGTGACCCACTGCTATAGCTATAAAGGTCACACTTGCAACACACAATGGCATCTTGCAAGAATCATTTGATGCCTGGAGCACACACTTTGTGTCCAAGACAGAGCAGTCAGGTACTGTGGTTCTGATGTGCTGGATGAAATTGCATAAGTGAAAGATTTGCTATTTGAAAGCAGGACAGCAGCAGTTCATAATGACCTCTAAGATATACCGGTATTATTTTCTTAAATATATTGTTTTCTAGTATTCTTAACTCTATGTTAGCCATGTAATGTATTTGAAAGTATCGTATTGCCTTGGGGGTGGCACGGTGGCACAGTGGTTAGCGCTGTCGCCTCACAACACGACGGGTCCGGGTTCGAGTCCCGCTCTGTGCGAAGTTTGCATGCTCTCCCCGTGTCTGTGTGGGTTCTCTCCAGGTTCTCCGGCTTCCTCCCACCTCCAAAAAGCATGTGCTTCACGTTGATTGGATGGTCTCAGAATTGCCCGTAGGAGTGAGTGTGTGTGTGCATGGTTGTCCGTCTTTGTGTGGCTCTGCGGTGCACTGGCGTCGTGCCCGGAGAGTCCCCCGCCTCACGCCCTATTTCAGCTGAGTTAGGCCCCAGCTCCCCGTGACCCGCTACGGTGGATGAACTGGTAGAAAATGAATGAATGAATAATTTTTGTTTGCTCTCCTTGTGTCTGTGTGGGCTCTCTCCAGGTTCTCTGGATTCCTCCCACCTCCAAAAACATGCGCTACAGGTTAATTGGCAGGTCTCAAATTGCCTGTAGGTTTGAGTGTACGCATGTGTAACTCCGCGGTACACTGGGGTTGTGCCCAGAGTATCTCATGCCCCCAGTCACCTGGGATAGGCTTCAGCACTCGGCGACCCAGGACAATGTAAAATAGGGTTTAGAAAATTATTGAACTTAATGTAATGTGTCTAATTTTGAAATCATCAAATAAGATTCATAGGTACTGTCAAGGTTCTCTGGCTTCTCACACCTCCCAAAACATGTAGCATAGGAGAACTGGTCTCATCAAATTCTCCGTAGGTGTGAGTGTAAGCTTGTGGTTCTTTGTCTGTCATATGGCCCCACGATGAGCTGGAGTCTTATTAGGGGTGTACCCCATCTTGTGACTGTAGCTGGCTGACAATTATTGCAATCATCTATTCAACAAGAAAATGGATGGATGGATGGATAAATACAGCAGCATAAACAACATAAACAACACTGCTGTTTGCCTGTTCATTAAATGTATTAATACTGAGCATGTCACTTAACCAAATTGCCACAAAGACAATAAATTACTTCACTGGGCCTCCAGCAGCTCTGAAGGTACAAAAATATAAAGTTAGAGTTACAAAAGCAACAACAATGAAGTGAAACTCCTGCTGGAGGTGGGATAATGATTTAATACCTATGAATCACCATAATTTTTAGACATATTAATTAATCTTTTTGAGGCGAATACTGACACACTGTCCCGTCAGTGTTTTCATACAAGTGGCATCTGCATTCAAATTTACATTGCTATGATTTATCCTGCCATATAGATCAGCTAAATGTCTCAGTTATGCCAGCAAGTCTAAGGGTAGCAATCTGGCTGTTGGTTAGTAGGGTCATCACTTTCCTCTAAATGTAGTAAAATGAAATAAATGCTCAGTTGAGCATACCTTTTATTATCAGTAACAGATGATAACATCCCAATGTACCAAACTAACATGGTGAAAATTTCATAAATGCTAACATTGTCCTTGTGACAGATATTCATCCTCTTCTCTCAGTACTCCTTGCCAATGGGGTGGTGCCTTGCTTAAGCTACTAGCATCACTGGAGAAACTTATTCTCGTTGAAAGAACAGTGTATGTATGCCGCAATGTCACAGAAAAAGGAGCAAACCCATATCACAATTACAAAAGCTCAAGTCAATCCTCAGCTCGTGGAAAGCAGTTAATCCTCTTACAAAATCCCTACAATGATGGTTTTCAAAATCCTGGCCAAAGTCTTGAATTTTTTAGTTGAACTTTAGTTTCATGTAAATTAGCCACCAAAGTCCAAGATACATGTATTTGAAAATATAAAAACAAATAGACTTAGAATGTCATGTTTCTGACAAAACAAGCAGATGCAGATAGAAGTTCATATTTATTTCAGAAGTTCAGAATACCAAGTAATCAGCCCAAACAGGCAAACAAATCCAACAAGAGGCAGACAACAATCAGAGTCCAGGGATCAGGCAGAATCAGTACAAGGTAATCAGGCTGGAAACCGGAATGCCAACAATCTGGCAGGATACTGAGGGCTGAGAAGAGTATACTGTATATAAGATGGAGATTGATTGGGAGATGGGACAGTTGAGAATGCTTTGCAATGACAGGATATAGTATTGCAGAGAAATATTCAAAATGAATAAAAATGAATTTTAAAAAAACTTGTGTTGACAAAAGTAAAGACGCAGGGAATGTTTATGTCACGTGTGTCCAATTCCACATTTATGTAAAAAATGCAGAACTTCATCAGTGGTTTGTATTTCTTTACTAAGACAGCATTCAAACATCATGCTATAAATGTTGTGTAGCTGATTCAGAAATTAACGAGTAATGTTAAAATATCTTTATTTCAGTACAGTGGTGCAGTGGGTAGTGCTGTCACTGTACAGCAAGGTGGTTCCGGGTTTGTGTCCCACTCTGTGCTGGGTTAGCATGTTTTCCCCGTGTTTGTGTGGGTTCTCTCCGGGTTCTCTGGCTTCCTCCCACCTCCAAAAACATGCGGTTCAGGTGAATTGTCTGTTCCAAATTGCTCATATGAGTGATTGCGAACGTGCATGGTTGTCTGTCTCTGCTTGGCTCCATGGTGCCCCGGCATCGTGGCTGGAGTTTCCCCCACCTCACGCCCTGAGCCAGCTGGGTTAGGCTCCAGCTCTCTGACCTGCGATGGTGGATAAAGCGATGTCGGAAAATGGACGGATGATTTACTCCATTCTCCGTTTGTTAATGTTCTTGTAAAAGAAGGGAAAGGTTGAACAGTAGGAAAAAGTCAAAAACAACAGAGTTTACAATTTCACATCCACACAAATAGATTCATCTTATGTCTGCTTGCCCTCAGGTCCTTAAAAAACTGTTTTGAATGAACTAGAATTTTTAATGTATCATTTTATTCAAGGTTTATTATCTTTACATAAATACACTATATAAATTAAATACAAAAGGCACCATAGTCATGTCTGTGCAATTTCCTGATCAGATGTGACTGTCAGATATCATCAGATATGGCTTAAAATAATATTTTTACACATACTGAAAGCAGGAATCACGTGGTTGAGATTTCAAACATGATTGCTGGTCGTTTCTGTATAATATCCTGACATTGGACGTAAGTATTGAATCTTTCACAGATAAGACAGCTGAGGTTTTTTTCCATGTTTGTTTCTCATAATCTGTCAACAGTCTCCTGGTTGGTACGAGTTCCACATTCTAAAAGCATGTCAGAATGTTGGTGTTGTATAAAGCTTTCAGCATTAAAAGACTGTGACTCTAAAATGTGGAAATTACGTACTGGAATATTGAATTATAGTATTAAATCATGTTACCATAGAACACCGAAGACATTCATACAGGCAATGTAATAATATAGTCATAGTTGTGGCAAATTAAAGAAAAAAACAAATTATTAAATATTTACTGACAACATATTGCATTTGTATTCAAAAACATACCTAATCTTAACCAAAATGCTTTGTAGGATCAACTCCTAGCCAAACAGCAAAATCCAGTCAAGTCAAGCTGAGGAATTGATTAAAATGATTTTAGTTATTTTAAAAGGAGAAATGTTGTTTGACTTACGAGTTATTTGACTTACGAGCACAGTCACGGAACGGACTAAATTCATGTCTCGAGGTGCTGCTTTATAATAATAAATATGAATCCAATGTGTATGCAACTTTATTAGCTGCATCCTCATAATGTCAGCCAGTTTGTTTTTTGTCCGTTTTGCTAGCTTGGGACTTTCAATTAGTGGTAATGTGTTCTGTTACCAGTCAGTGGCCCCCTTCAACAAGGTAAGAGTGAATCATAGACAGATGTGGCAGAGAAAATCCAGTAATTTTTCAAAACAAAACATCCTTCAGAATCAGATAACACATTAAATGAAAATAATGTAAGTTATGCATTCTTTCTGTGTGGCCCAGTACAGAAAGAATGCATACATTTTTCTTTTCCTTTTTATTGTAATGAACTATATTGTCCCTCATCATACAGGCCCGTAACACACACACACACAAGGGGCCTGTAGGCATGCAAGTGATAGGGAGGCAGAGCGGTGGGCAGCGCGGTGGGGAGCGACTTCTAGGTGTGCCCCAAATGAGCAGCTTGTAAGGGGGGTGGTGCCTTGCTTAAGGACACCTCGGCAGTTGTCAGGAGGTGAACTGACACCTCGCACTGCCCGCTCACACTCCAAATGTTTTGTCCCACTTCTACTTCAAATGATAATGTACATGTGACTATATTATTTCATCTTTCATTACTTTGGGTTCTATTTTTTTCTTTAATTATGGCATGCCTTCATGGTAATGTTTTAAATAGCTGAGGTTACTGAAAGCTGTATTTAGCTGCTAAAATCTACTAGATGCTTTTCAAATATCACACCCAAAAGCATCATACACATCTTTATTAAGCTCAAATTTGGAACAAATAGCAATTATCTACTTTTACTCACAAACATATACCTCTAATTGAAGTGTGACAGGTGTGACTGCGCAGCATGACTTGTTATTCTGGCTGACTCAGGTTTGGCCATCCAGGACTGTGCTGAGTAACTCATTGAGTGTTTTTTTTATAAAAAAAATATTTTCATTGTTTGCTAAGATTTAACTTTGGCTGTTGTGTACCAAGACAACTATAAGAACAGGGAATTCTGAGCTTTAACTGCAGCATATAACCTCATATTTCATAACACCAGTGTTATGTTTGTTTCAATTTTCTTAACTTGTTTTCCTCTGTTGTGGAAAGTCGAGTGAATGTAATTTAAAGATATACATGCTTACTCTGGACGACACCTCAGTAATATACAAGTTAGAAATGAGGGGAGAAATGTCTTTCTTTATCATTTTGATAAGTTTATTGCCACAGGGATGGTCCACACAAGAACTTTATAACAAAATGGACCATTCAGACCCTCTGTGCTGTGGTGCAACCTGTCTGAGATGAATGATAGACATTATTCATGGTCCCTCGGAGACAGTCTGAGCGGATGACTTTTAAGGTGGGAATCATTGACCTCCTTTTGACTTGCAGTGACACCACAGACAGCCTTGTGTGAGCCAAGGGTCAAATTGGATCAGTTTAAGTTCAATGCTGACATGGAGTCTTAGACAGGTCTTCTGAGTACTTAGGTGAGAGGAAGCCGTCTCCCCAGACCATCAACCTCCAATGCTGAATGCCTCTAGATTCCATCTTTTACTTGTAATCTGCCTTGTAGGGACAATAAGGAAGATTTTCACTGCTCTGTAGCACAAAATGTTCCAAATATATCTGGAGGGAGTTGATAGAGTTGCTGATAAATGCCAACGACTCCATTATTACCTCAAATGATGCTGATCTGTCAGGCATTAAAAACGTAGACCTGTACTTGTATGTCTGTCTTTTAAGTAAAATGTTTTACCATGGGATAATTCATGATGCCTCCCTCCATTTACACACTCGCAAATAATTTCTTGTTAATTCCCATGTGACAAAAGAATATGTAACCAGATATGTCTGTTTGCTTGAGTTGATTAAGTTGATATGGTAATTTATGCATTAGCTCATTAGAGTTGATGAGACAGGACCTTGCATTACACAATGCAACATAACAACCAGATGTTCACCTTGCTGGGTTTTTTTTTGTTGTTGTTGTTTTGGTTGTTTGTTATTTTCTTGTCTTTTGGTCAGCGCATGGTCTTTGTAGTGTCAAACAAATCATTTTTATGCCCAAGAAACATAACCTTTTGGGTTTTCCTTAATTATTATTATTTAATATGGTGAAATTGCACTAATTTTCATACGATGACATTTCTAGATAGGAATATCTATTGTAAGTGGGTTTATTTATAGGAAATGTGACTTTGTAGCTACACTGGAGGTGTGACTGTATATGTGGCAAAACTGGTTTGTTTGTCCACAGTTTCATGATGTACTTTAAAGTGCAGTTGTATGAGTTATTTCAATGACTCTTCGTACAGTACAGTTTAATAAGCAAGAAGTCAAATTGATTACCATAAGACTCATACACCTCTCCAAGGAACCATCACCTTATTGTGTTGGAGAGGTTTGTGTGCACTAAGTATCCTGGGAGCTATGTTATTGGGAGTCCTGTACTCCTGGTATGGTCACCCAAGGCAAACGGGTCTCAGGTGAAGGGCCAGACAAAGAATGGTTCAGAAGACCTCATGAAAGAACACAAAGGGAAACAAGTGACCCTGCCCGGAGGAAGCCCAGGGCCCACGTCTGAAGCCAGGAGCACCTGGTGCCCAGGTCTGCCACGCGGCCCGGCCGGGCTCAGCCCAAAAAGGCAAGGTTGATTTTTCCCACCCCTGTGAGCCACCACCCGCAGGGCAGATCGATAGGGTCGGATGGGCTCCCATATGGGTGGCAATGATGACAGGGGCATGTTGTCCCTGGGGACTCCTGAAGCAGCTACAGGGTACCGGCTGGCCAAAAGGACTGTAGCCTCGGCTGTGATGGAGGCAAAAAAGAGGTTATGGGAGGAGTTTAGAGAGGCCATGGAGAAGGACTTTCGGACAGTTGTTCTAGAGGACTGTCCAACACCTAAGGAGGGGAAAACGGGGGACCATCCAAGCTGTATATGGCAAGGATGGGACACTTTTGACCTCGACTGAGGAGGTTGTCGGTCGGTGGAAGGAACACTTTGAGGAACTCCTGAATCCAACTACCCTAACTGACCCATCCTCTGTTGCAGAGGCAAAACTGGAGGATGATGTTTTTTGTTTTTTTTTTGTTTGTTTTTTATTTGACATGGACATAACAATGACATTGCTCATTGCAAAGTTGCACAACTCATAGATACGCGTTTTAACTTAGATAATAAGACTCCATGATGGACAGTGTCAAAGGCCTTTTTGAGGTCCAAGAACACCGTCCCCACAACATGTCACCTCACCAGTAGTCCTTTGAACCTGTCAAGTAAGTAGCAGTTGGCTGTTTGTGTAGAGTGCTTAGGTCTGAATCCGAACTGCTGTGGATGCAGCAGTTGTCTAGACTCAGGTTGTTCAATGAGTTGTGTAGCAACAATCTTTTCTAATATTTTAGAAACAACAGGAAGAATGGCAACAGGTCTGTTATTACTAGCTTAGTCTTTGTCCCCTGATTTGTGGATCGGGACAATTATTACCATTTTCCAGCTCTCTGGGAATCTATTTGTTTTTATAGATAACTAGATTAACTAAGTAAGTGATAAGCTCTAGTAAGCATGTCTGATTTTTTTTTTTTATTAGTTCAGCATATAAACTATGGAAGTCCTTTGACATTGAGCTACTCATATTTACTATGCATTTTTTCACTACATCACTGGATACAGCTTTGATTTGAAAATCATCTAGAAGGGCATTGTCATTCTCCTCACATTGTGACTCAATGGCTCTAAAGTTAGTGGACAGTTCCCCTACGGAATTAATAAAGAAATTATTGAAAGCATCAGCCATAGCTACATTATTATCAACAAGGTTATTGTGTGCTTTCAGACCATTTTAACATGTTTTTACTTGTTTGAGTCGGCTACACGGTTGATTTCCTCCCAAAGATTAGAGCTGTTGTCTAACCTCTAAGCCTCTCCAATAGGCTTGTGGAAGTAGCTACTTCTGGCCTTCCGTAGCTCAAACAGCACTTTGTTCCTCAAGCCTGTGAAGAGAAGGTGATCAGTGCTGTTTTTTTGTTTTTAGGGACTTTTTAAGGGCAAGATCTTGCTTTTTTGCGAGCTGGAGGATATTATGATTAAACCAGGGGAGAGAATATTTCTTTGCCCTGCTTTTCCATGTCTTGGTGTATTTCTTAATTAAATTGCCCAGGATTGAGGTGAAATTATTCACAATGTTATTTAGATCCTGCTCTCTAGTCACCCTATCCCAGTTTATTTCCATTAAATCCTGTTCAAAGTTAGCTAACTTTGCCCTAGGGATTCCTGATGTTAAAGTTCGACTTTCCGTTTTACAGTGGTGGATCAGACGTTTTCCTGTTAGTTTTCTTACTATCAAAGTCATGTTGTGATCTGAAAGCCCTGTGATAAGATTATAATTTTTTATTATTCTCTCTGGCCTGTTTGTGAAAATCAGGTCTATAAGAGTTTCACTCGTCCTAGTGATGCAGTTGGGTTTATCTATCAACTGTATATATTTATACTTCTCTATTACGGATTTCAGTTTGGATTTGACCTTTTTAACGGCCCAGTTCACATTGTAGACCCCCAAAAATATAGTCTCATTACATTTATCACAAGCAGAGAGAAGGTTTTTCAGTTCCTAATAAAAATCTGGATCATGAGATGGACAATTATACAGCACAACTATGTTGAAATTCATGTTGGGAGAAAGTGTCACATTGAGTCCCAGACACTCCATGTTTACAACAAGTTCGAATTCTGCACATTTAATGCTTTCCTTAATATAGATTAGTACCCCCCCGCCCTCCTACTTTCCCTGTGGTCCTATCTTTCCTAAAACATGTGTATCCAGATATATTAACTCTGTCGGTGGAGACATTGCTATTCGTTTCAGTTATACACAAAAAATCCAAGTTAGAATCAATTAGCACTTAACTTACCTGATCTATTTTTGGTAGCAGGCTTCTGATGTTTAATTGACATCCCAATAGTCCTTTGGGTTTTGATCGTGGGTTCCAAATGACCTGTGCGGGATTTACAGTTTGAAAAAACTTGAACTGTCTCTGTTATATGTGCTGCGCGAATACGTGACTCAAGTGACTTGTTGTTTGGTGACCCTCGTGGGGTGCTGTCTATGTTTACACTGTACTATTGTCCCAGACGAGTCGCTTTGCACACTGTTTGGTGATGATGCGCGTGCAGCCCCAGGACTCACCCGAGTGTCAATGGCATCGGCTGCGGCCGATCAAACTCCGCTGGCTCGACAATTGCTCGATCACCCGTCCATGCTCCTGCCAAACAGCCCTTCTCTGTGGCCAGTCGACCCCCGTCTATCACCGCTGTGGATGGACAAATGCCACCCAACACCACAGGGGCAACAGTGTCTCCGGTGAGGTGCGGGGTTGTTAATGATGGTGTTGCAGTCTGGTGGAGGGTTTCGGTCACTGGATATGTAGTTAATTGCGCCGGCGGGATGATGTTTGTTGCATAGCTGTTTGTTGCGAGGAGGGCCCAGGGTTTAGTTGAATGTCCCCTGGTAGTAGTAGCAGTAGGACAAACATTTTGGCCGTGTGCCAGCTGCTGCTCGTTCTTCTGGTTGCAGGTGTGTGTGTTGGCTCGATGATCTGAGCACGGCCGTCCTTGAGAACCCATGCAAAGACAACAGCATAGCCGCATCCAAAAAATGTCATTTTTGATTTTGCTACTGGTGGGATGCGAGAAAGTGGAGTCAAGGGGTGCTCCAAAGTGTTGCTCTTTAGTCACAGTCCCAGGTATGTTACAGGTGGTTAGAAAATGCACCAGCAGAAGTATGCTACAAACGATGCACTGACCTGCCTGGATATATATATTTACCGCACCGTTTCAAATTAGAGTTGTGCAGTGGCTTGCTAAAGAGTTCTAGTAATGACACAAAAAGATGGCAGATGGTATTAAGGTCAGTCTTGTCAAAAAATGTTTGCAGATTAGTGGAGCCTGCCAAACCACCCACCGCCGCTGCCGCCATGATGGGGATTCGAATCAATCTCTCTGGGCAAAGTCACTGAGGTAGTTAAACAACTTCACAGTGACTGCCCGGGTATTGATGGGATTCGCCTGGAAATGCTGAAAGCTCTGGGTGTTGAGGGGCTGTCATGGATAACACGCCTCTTTAGCATTGCGTGGAAGTCTGGGACTGGGGTGGTGGTTCCTCTTCATAAAAGGGTGGACCAGAGGGCGTTTGCCAACTACAGGGGCATCACACTCCTCAGACTCCCTTCCAAAATGCTGGAAAAGAGGGTTTAGCCGATTTTCGACCTCAGATTGAGGTGGAACAATGTGGATTCGGTCCTGGTTGTGGAAAAACAGACCAGCTCTCTACTCTTGCAGGGATCCTAATCCAGTCTACATGTGTTTTGTGGACTTGGAGAGGGCATCCGATCGGGTCCCCAGGGATATACTATGGGAAGTACTGCAGGTGTATGGGGTGAGGTGGCCTCTCCTCAGGGCCATCCAATCCCTGTACGCCTAAAGTGAGAGGTGCATTCGGGTTCTTGGTAGTAAGTTGGACTTGTTCCGAGTGGCTGTTGGCTGTAGTCATGGTGAAGAGGGTTTACAGTTTGGTGGGCTGAGGATTGCATTGCTGCTTTTTGCAGATGATGTGGTTCTGTTTGAGTCATTGGCCTTTGACCTGCAGCACTCACTGGTCCAGTTTGCAACCAAATGTGATGCAGTAGGGATGAGGATCAACACCTCCAAATCTGAGGCCATGGTTCTTAGCAGGAAGCCAGTGGACTGCCTTCTCTGAGTGGGGAATGAGTTCCTTCCACAAGTAAAGATGTTTAAGTGTCTTGGTGTTCTGTTCACGAGTGAGGGAACAATGGAACGTGAGATTGGGGCAGCAGGAGCGGTATTGCAGTCACTTTACCGCACTGTTGCCTCAAAGAGGGAGCTAAGCCGAGAGGCAAAGCTCTCCATCTACCATTCAATCTTCATTCCTACCCTCACCTATAGTCATGAGCGATAGGTCATGACCGAAAGAATGCGATCACGGATACAAGCGGCAGAAATGAGCTTTCTCAAGCAGATAGCTGGCATCTCCCTTAGAGATAGGGTGAGAAACACTGCTATTTGTGAGGGGCTCAGACTAGAGTCGTTGCTCCTTTGCGTGGAAAGGAGTCAGCTGAGGAGGTTTGGGCATCTGGTGCAGATGCCTCCTGGCGCCTCCCCAGGGAGGTGTTCCTGGCACGTCCAGCTGGGAGTAGACCTCGAGGCAGACCTGAGACCAGGTGGAGGGATTATATCTCAACACTGGCCTAGGAACGCATGAAGGAATGAAATGTCTGAAGATCCATTATATTTTTTATCTTTACCTTCAGAAAAAGAAACAGCAGCCATAATATATAAGAACTTTTTAGAGTGTGGGAGCATAAGAATACTGTGAATACTGTTGTCTTTATGCTAGATCACATGATTGGATCTTTGATTGGTGTTATCATCCTTAATGATACTCTCCTTCTGAGAATAGAGTGCAGACTCTTCAGAGCAGGTGAGCGTTGTCATTGTAATTTTTGTGACCCCCATGTTACAGGTAAAAAGAAGTAACATATTGGTGTTTGGCAATCTGCTAAGCTTAAATGGGACATGATGTCCTGAAAGCTACTCATACAAAATTAGTAAGTATCCAAGAAAGTGTACAGAGAAGCCCCTGTACAGATACTTCTGAGATGTATGTATCATCTGTGTGGGTTTGCCGCAGGATGCAAACGAATAAATTCTGTACTGAGGAATATTTTCATGGAGTGGACTGTGGGAAATATTTTACATTAAGGTTTTTTTTATTCAGGTTCCACTCATTGAAGATAATATGTTCTCACTGCTTTTCAATTTTTATGAAAACGCATCATTTATAAAGTGGATTTGCATGAAAAGATGAATATGTATAGACTAATTTGAAGTGATTCTGTTTATTTTGTGTTCTGAGCCAGACATCTCAACACACTTTCCCTAAAGAGGTTGAAACAGTACATATAAAGTTACCTTTTACCTTTATGCAAATACAAGGACATTAACAAGAAGTTTCATAAGATGTTTTAGTTCTCCATTACGAAGGTGTCCTTCTGATGCAATGAGTGAGATTTGCTGACAGTCTAAATGCTCGTTTTTGTTTTAGGCTAATGTTTTTTTCTGAAAATATTGGACCCTCAAAGGAAAAACTTTTCTTTGCAACAGCTATAGAATCATAGTGTGTCCCTGAGCCTTACAGACAGTCTGTGTTTTGCTCGAGGACACTTCAACAGAGCAGGTGCTTGTTTTTATAAATGACAGTTTGTCTTCCCTCATTTTCTTATGGTATTCATCTGAAAATTTGTCTTGAGTAGATTTACGAATGCATGATGGTTGGATATGTAAAGCAAATTATTCAAGTAAAAACACATAAAAAGGACAGATCACGAAAGAAACAGTAAGTGTGATAAAAAGCAGTGGCATTTTTGTCTCCCTCATTTAATGGCGAGTTTGTCCACTCCTAATTATATTTTTTCTTTTCAAAAGTCTCAGACTCTAACATTCGATTCTCTTCAAGAAGTTGTCTTATACGTTTTAGAATAAGTAGTTTGAGCAGATCTCAATTTTTAGCCATTTAGGTGTTGCCTCCTTGATACCCTAATGAATGATTGTGAAGAGATTGCGATTACCATAAAAATACAGTGGTACCTCTACTTACGAAATTTATTGGTTCCAGAAGAAATTACGTAAGTAGAAAATTACGTAAGTAGAGAAGCGTTTCCATGCAAATGCCCTAATCCGTTCCAAGCCCCAAAAAATTCCAACATAAATGTTTTATAAAGCATAAAAATACATCAAAACATATAACAAATACTGGTTACAATTAGATTATTACACAATAAATGAGAGTTGTGCATAATGTAAAAAACAAAGAATAGAGTAAAGAATAAAAATTATGGTCATTATGGTCAAAACTATCAGAACACGTCATGGGTCGAGAGCCGAATGATGAGGATGCTGCATAAACACCGATCTAGGTACACACAGAGGTCCCTCTTAGCCAATGGGATGCCAAGAAGATACTTGGTAATAGCCAATGGCAGAGCAGCTATGAGAATGTTGCGTTCAGGAACCTGTGGGAGCTGTGAGTATCAGCCCATACTGTATTTTTACCTTTGATAAGTCGAAATTTATTTCGTAACTAGAGGTAATATTTTCTTGCTGAGAAGTTTCATAAGTAGAGACATTCGTAAGTGGAGGTACAACTGTAGATGAAAACAGGAAACTCAAGCAGGAACAAAACCAGGCAATTCAAAATGTTTTTCATGATAAATAAAATCCATAAAATTAAGTAACATAATCAGAAATGTAAAATAGTGTTTTGAAGTGAGCGCAAATAAAGTGTGTGTGTGTGTGTGTGTGTGTGTGTGTGTGTGTGTGTGTGTGTGTGTGTGTGTGTGTGTGTGCGTGCGTGCGTGCGTGCATGTGTGTGTAAATTGAAACAATTATGTAGCTCATTGAATGAATACTATATAATACTCTCGTTAATGCTGTTCCTCTGATTAATTGAAGATAGAATTAATCAATAACTGAGAAATATATTTTTGATCGGTTTAAAATCATATTATCATATAGTGCTGCAAATGGTACAAAAAAATTCTGAAATTCAAATAACGTCCTTTTTCTACTGCTCATTCTGTACGGTGTTTGGGTGTTGTTGCTTTAGATGTAGCCCTATATCCCTCTTCCTGAGCAACACTTCCTAGATTCTCCTGCATCTACGGTTTGACAATCGGTCAGCGGCTTTTTACAAGTAACCTACAAAAAAGCTTCCCCTAGAAGATTAGCAGTGCACTACCCTGATAACTGGAGCACACTCTTATGTCTCCCTTTTAGAGAATGGAGGAATGGGAGAGGTTGTCTGCCTGAAACTCCATGCAAAAAACCATGCAGCCAAGAAATCCCAACAATGTTAAGAGCCTTCAGAATCGAAAACAGATTGATGCTGGCACTTTGACTTCATTAGTGACCTCAGCCGAGGATAAAGGCGAGGCTTCTGCTCAAACTTCAGACTCCATAACAGTGATGTGTTGTTAATATTCAAGAGGTCCTCAAAGTAGTCTTCTCACCACTCAATTACAGTATATACCAAGCACCTCTTATTTGCAAACTCAGCCAGGGCCTTATAATCCTAGACGATGAGTTCAGTGCCTCTCCAAGAGGGAGAATGTTTGTTCCACATCTGTGTTAAGTGTGTGAAGGTACCTCAAATGGAAGAGGTCACATTCCATGTCCCTAAGAACCAGTCAGTACCCCGGGGCGTCAACATCCACATGTCTCCTTGTCTGCCACCAGGTTAAGAAAGCACCTGACCTTAATTCCAAATATGCAAGTGCTGGTCACACAGAGTGGTGGGAACATCTAGCTCCTGTTGGCTGTGCTTAGTACAGCCATACAGATCAACACCTGGCTGCCAAAGTTTCACCACTGACCTCCCCCTCACATGTCCAAATCCACAGGAGACTTCACCCACCTTGACTGAATGTTCTTTTCATAATGAATAAAAAGACAGAATTTGGGAAAACTCTCTGACTTCATTGCAATTAATTAATCAATTAATAATTAATTTGCAGTTCCTCATGACTAAATTCAGCTTTATAGCAGGATTCAGCTCATTGTTTAGCTGTCTGAATCACGACTTTTCTTCTAATCATTTCCCACCTCTGTTATTTAATGATTTTACCCTGCTAATGTCTATGTTGCGAGATAATGCACAGTTCTATGAATGTCCGTATGAACGTAAGTACGTATGTACGTACATACCTGCTTGCCTGCCTGCTTGCCGGCCTTCTTGCCTCCCTGCCTGCCTACTTATCTAGATATCCATTGGGTTTCTTTCTGAAATAAATAAAATAATTGGGAAATATCAAGTAAATTCTTTACTTATTTACAGTAAATCAAATCATATTTGGAGCTGTGCTTTTGAATAATACCAGTGTTCACCAAGAGGCATTTCATTTCAGACAGGGCTTGGTTCATTTGATCCTAATTGGGTCACACAATAGTGGAACTCCCAAAGTTCATCCGATTTATGAGAATTACTCAAAAGGAGGTGAAAATAATATGGATAAATAGAACATCACATTTGAATCATCTTTATAGTCAACTTGGGGAAATTTTCTGCAAGTCAAGCAACGAGTCCTTGGAAAAAAGGGAAATAATGGTAAACATTAAAATAATGGTAGACAACAATTTCCTGCTTCCTCTGTTCATTCAATGATCCATCAGGCATATCTGCATTTTTTAAAAATCTGAAGGTACAGTTAGTTCATAATTTTGAGGTTAGTCATTTTTCTACTTTATTTAGTCCTGAAATCATATCTACAATGTTTATGTGACATCCGATGTGTTTCATTATCTGTTCAAGGGTTGCTGATGGATTCCCTTTTATTGAGAAGGAAAACCTGGATAGTATTTGTGTAGCTAACTGCTTATATTCTCTTCATTTATGTCTTAAACTGAGGTGAAAGCAGACATTGTTCCATTGAGTCACTTCTATCCAGAGTTAGTCGACTGGCAAATATGCCGCTTAAATTCATTAGACATTGGTTCATAAACAGAGTAATTATTAGGAGTCCTGTGCCTCCATCAGGTTAGCATAAGAACCAATTAGAGTGAACAACTGAATGTTAACTGGCTCATTAGATAGTGCGAAACAAAGAAAATGTCACATTTCCATAGAAGTCCTGCTGCGTTATATAGAGGAGAGTTATCAGGCCACTTTACAGAAGTCAAGACAGGCCATTCAGACAATTCATTAAGTTCACCATCAGCACATCAGCAAGCACCAGTTGTTATAAAAGTGAGAAGAAATCAATGGTTAAATGTTTTGTGTCCTCTTTTGAATAAGTGGTGGATATTGGTTTCTGTAAAATGACAATTCTGTTTTGCATAGATGTATTAGATTAAAACTATCCATCCGTCTGTCTGTCCGTTCGTCCATCCATCCATCTTCAACTGGTTATCCAAAGCTGGGTCACGGAGACAACAATCTAAACTGGGATGCCCATACTCCCCTCACCCCGGACACCTCATCTTGCTCTTCTGGGGGATCCCGAGGCATTCCCAGGCCTGCTGAGAGACATTGTGTCTCCAGCATGTCCCAAGTCTTTCCGAGGTCTCCACCCAGTAGGACATGCCTGGACACCTTCCCAGGGAGGCATCCGGGAAGCATCAGAAATAGGTACCCGACTCACCTCAGCTGGCTAAGCTTGATATGGAGGAGTACAGGAGCAGCTGCACTATGAGTTCCTCGCTGGTGACTGAGCTCCTCACCCTATCTTTAAAGGTGTGCCCAACCACTCTACAGAGAACTCACTTCAACCGCTAGTTTCCAATATCGTGTCGTTTTCATAGGTGAGGGTAGATTGAGAAATTCATCTTTCAACTCCTTCTTCACCATGACAGACCTGTAAAATGACTACATCGCCACAGCCACTGCACAAGTCCATTTGTCAACCTCAGGTTCTGTCCTTGCCTTACTTGTGAACAAGACCCCAATATACAGAACTCCTCAACTTTGATCAAGGACTCCACACCAACCTGGAGAGGGCAGACTAACTTTTTTTGGACGAGGACTATGGCCTCAGATTTGGAGGTGTTAATCCTCATCACAAACTGCCCCAGTGCACATTGAAAACCCAAGTTTGACGAGACCAACAGGACAGCATCATCCGCAAAAAGCTGAGATGAAATCCTTTGGTCCCCAAAACCAGACTGTCCAGCCCCTGGCTGCACCTAGAAATTCTGTCCATAAAGATTATGAATAGAAGTGATTACAGAGGGCACCCCTGCAGAAGTCTAACATGCACCTGAAACAGGTCTGGGTGACCCATACTCAGATCTGAGTGTGGGTCAGAGCACTCCCCAGAAGATACCACAAGGGACGTGGTTGAATGCCTTCTCCATATCCACAAAACACACTTGGACTGGTTGGGCAAACTCCCACAAACCCTTGAGCACTAGATGGAGTGTAGACCTCTCCATTGACATGAATTCACTACTTATAGTAATAGAGTGCATAGTACAAAAAATATATATAAACAAATGAAGTACTAAACATATCTACAAGAAAGAGAATAAACAGAAAAGTAAGTTACAAATAGAATTAATAAAAACACCTGATTGTTGGACCCCTTCCCCCTCCCTGTACCCAGTGAAAACCATGTGCTTGTAGTACTTTTTAAACTGGATCATGCTTGGACATTGCTTGAGCTCCACACCCAACCTGTTCCACACCCTCACTCCACAAAGAGAAACACAAAAACTTTTCAATGTTGTACGTGTTTCAATGTTGATGTTTTAAGTTGTGCTCCCCCTTCAAGATTATAATTCCCTTCTCTATCGAAAAACATTTTTCTAATACCACCAGGAAGTGTCTTATATATTGCTTTGTACATGAGTTGTGCTGTTTGAAAATGAATAATGTCAGTGAGGTTTAATATTCTGGATTTTAAGAATAGTGGGTTTGTGTGATCTCTATAACCGACATTATGAATTATTCTTATGGCTCTTTTCTGTATAATATGGATAATGAATTTATTGTACCGTATTTTCCGCACTATAAGACGCATCTAAAAGCCTAAAATTTTCTCATAAACCCATAATGCGCCTTAAAAACCGGTGCGTCTTATATATGGATTAATATTCATATTAATATTGGTTAAAAACATGATCGCTGAAAAAAAAGCCGGCAGTCTGGCCGGCAGTCATGCCGCGCTCCGCCACCAGAGGAGCACCCTCACAAGGCACTCGGGCCTACGCTCCGTAACAACGGTAGTCAAGGGGCGTCACCGAAGTCCCGGCTCTGACTGAGCTGCTCTCAGACGGTAGAGCAGACTGTAGGAGCACCGTTGATTATGTAGCAAAACATAAGGAACTTTCAACAATTCTATTAATAAAGTTTGACTGACTGACTGATCTCAGTATTTCCTAACTATTTGGTGTCGGAAATAACCCACTTTAAACTCCATTGGTCTTAAAAATGCCATTGTGCTGTCATCTGGAATCTAGTGACGGTCCATTCTATTATTCTGTGGAAAAACACGGAGAAACTGGCATAAAGGTGAATGAAAGACCCTCAAAGCTGAACTTCCAGCCTTTTCTGAAATTTCAAAAGCAGAGTCACTGCTAGACAAAGGTGCCAACGGGTGTGCTGCAATTGATTTACAAATGTAGTTGATAGCTCTGGGCGGGCGGCGGAGGGGCGCATTCAGGCTTGTGTATTGTCTGCAGCGACGTGCTGTGAGATTCACGGCGGTGACAGACCGACGTTAAAGTTAGTTCTAGGAGTCAAACAGCGTCATATTTGCCAGTAAATTAGCAGCCTGACATTAAAAACTAGTTAAAAAATTGTTTAGGTCACACAGCAGCAAATAGCTGCACCTCACCTCCGACTGTACTACCGATCAATCAAAACAATATTTAATTAATAAACGAAGATGAACGTCGGAGCTTAAATATCTGCTTCAAACTTCAGATCAGGAAATAATCCACTCTGTTCGCACTGACTGCACTCGTATTGAATTTAACCAGTTTTTAATGTCAGGTTTTTAAAATGTGTGTTGACTTCTTTCTAAGATGGCAAAGTGATCAGCTGATCAGCTTTCCTTGATGAGGCTCAGAATGGCTTATTGACATAACAATAGGGGCCATTCAAAGGTAGTCAGGAAGTCATGAATGCAATCATGACTGCCTGAGCAGCGCGGCTCTATCTAGTGGACGGATTGCGCAACTACAGACGCTGCAGTTTATCATTTATTCATTCATTCATATTCTTAACCCGCTTAATCCGCTTAAGCAGGTCGTGGGGGAGCCAGTGCCTATCCCGGCAGTCTCAGGGCGTGAGGCAGGGGGCACCACGGGCACGACGCCTGTGTTCCACAGAGCCACATAGAGACAAACAATCACTCACACACACACTCACTCCTATGGTCAATTTGAAACCGACCAATCAACCTGAAGCGCATGCTTTTGGAGGTGGGAGGAAACCGGAGAACCTGGAGAGAACCCACGTGGACACGGGGAGAGCATGCGAACTCCGTACAGAACGGGACTCAAACCAGGACACGCCAAGTTGTGAGGCGACAGCACTACCCACTGCGCCACCGTGCCGCCCTGCAGTCTATCAAAAATTTTTTTTTTATTTCTCATTCCGTGCGCCTTATAATCCGGTGCGCCTTATATATGAAATAAATTATAAAACAAACAAATTATTGAGAGTGCGCCTTATAGTCCAGTGCACCTTATAGTGCGGAAAATACTGTACATTTATATGTGTTGCCCCAGACCTCTGCACAGTAATGTAAATATGGTAAAATGAGAGAACAGGAGAGAATGTGGAGTGATATGTGCTGTTAGGAAATTTACCAGTCTGGAATGATAAGTTGCAGATGTATGTTAGTGGTTCTGAAATCCCCTCATGAACTTTCCCCGGGATGCTGAGGAGTGTGATCATCCTGCAGTTGGAACACAACCTACATTCTCCATTATTGAAAAGAGTGACCATCACATCAGTCTGCAAATCCTGAGATACTGTCCCCGTCTGCCACGTGATTTTACAGAGACTCGCCAACCAAGATAATCCCTGCAACCGAGGAGTTTAGCAACCACTTCAGCTTGGGAGAAGTCTTGGCAACCACCTCTGAGACCTCAGCCTCTGCTTTCTCCATGGAAGACATGGTAGTGAGATTGAGGAGATCCTCAAAGTTTCCTCTCACTGCCCAACAATATCCTCAGTCTAGGTCGGCAGCTCCCCACTATCACTGTAAGCATTATTGGTGGTGCAACACTTTCCACCTTCTGAGGCACGGTTTGCCAAAATTTCTTTGAGGCTGTCCAATACTCCTTCTCCATGGCCTCCCTATACTCCTTCCATACCCGGAATTTTGTCCATAACCACCCGGGACGCGGTACACCTGGCCTGCCTGTACCTGTCAGCTGAGTCCCACAATTTGACAAGCCTTGATAAGCCTTCTTCAGCTTGACGGCATCCATTACTTCCAGCGTCCACAAAGGACATACAGTATATACTGTGCGTATACATAAGCACAGTTAATAATGCTCTGAATGAAGTCAAAACACAGAAACAGAAAATAATGGAAGACAAAAGGTCTGATAGGTATAACAAACTTTTGGTGTATATATGAGGAATATGAAGAGTCGCTGCATTTCCTTTTAGAGTGTTGACCAAGATGAACAATGGAGATGGCTGCAGCTACAATTCACCATGAAAATACTTTTTCTAAAAGAAAAAAAAGAAGCAAACAAAAAGAACTAAGAGAAACAATAAAAACAATTGCTTACATCACGAGAGAAACATCTGGACCCATTCAAACAGCTGGTTTTCTTCTACTAGTCACAAATAACAAAATTCTCTAAGTGCAAGATAGATATCCAATTGTTATTCTCATCCATCAGACTAAATCCCCATGACTCTCCTGAACGTGTTTTCCTATTGGCAAATGTGGCAGTGTTTTGGTAATAAATCATGAGCAAAAGCTGCGGCCTCCAACACAGCTGACATGATTCTTAACAATTGGATTGTGCATACGCTATTGTGGCAGCAGCAGCATGAAGAAAAACAGTCCAGCCACCACTGAGGCTCTGGGCAGTCCAGCACAGATGCAGCATCAATTGATTCTATGTCAAATATGAATTATCATGTTTTATGTAATTTGTTAAAATTTTATCATCATGAGGTTAAGAAAAGGTCGATATGAGCACAATATTAAACATTTGTAAATACTATTAAAACAGTATAGTGTTTTGGTATAAAACAAATCCACAACAATTAAACCTATGGTTCATTCAAGCTATCTGCTAATGATGGATGGATATGTTTCTTTATCCCACAGCCAAAATGTAAAACTATGGAAATTAAACCGTGAAACTAGAGTAGGCACATATTGCATAAATTCAAGACTTACCTCTCTTTTAAATTACAGCAATTACAATTCCGAGCATAACAATAGGGCATGCTCGTAAGGTTAAACATTTACAGCTGTGCCCCCTCCCTGCACTATTTCCATTTCTGTCCTGAAAATGGTGACAAATGCTCAGTGAGAGGAGCTAAACAGAAAAAAAAATGCAGATTAGTCACCAGAAATTGGATTTGTGCTTACCAGAGAAGCATCCTGAAAACATGTGAGCCTCTCACAGCTGTAGATGATAAGACAGTGAGGGGGAAAAGAACAGAGTGGGAGTGGAGGTGGGTGTGAATAAACACTCCTGTAACATCTTACCTCCAAATTATTTGGGGTTAAGATGGAGAATGGAACTCATATTACAGTCAGCAAGTCGCAAATATAACAGCTTGACAAGTGCAGGATACCAATAATGTTAATTTGGCTTTTGTGTTTGGCTATTTAAATGCTGATTTTTATGTAGTTACAACCATCCACTTTTTCAAAAATATACAAATTGAAAGGGGTTTGTGTTTCTGGAGGTTGTCCAGTCATGAAAACCCAAAAATTGTTACTTGTGATTTAGACAATTGGCTTTTTCATGCTTAAGTCTTGGCCACCAAGGCCAAGTAAAGCACTTGTGTGGGAAGAAATCCAGAGCAAAAGAGCATCAGAGCATACCAATATAATGGGTCTAGTAATCATAGGACCCAGTCAAGCAGGCTATGAGGCCATTATAGTTGTGTCTCTCAAAGAGAAACAGGAAGTTTACAATCCTATTTTGGATGTCAACAGGATAAGACTGATCCTAGAAATTATAGCACAGGTCAAGAGAGTACTGAATTGCAGTAGTGCTACTGTAAATGATGTGTTATAGTGTATAGAATTTATAGTTTTCGATCTCCTTTATAACAGTCAACATTCAGTGACATCAAGCAGAAAATCAACATTTCAAAAGAGACCAATCAATGAATAAAGCTATGAATAGAGATGAAATGTCCAGTTTAATTAAAAATATAGGATTTTCATTTAGATTTTTCTTCTTTTGTGCTCATAAAATAAAAACAGATTAACGGTATTGTAAGACATTTGCAAAATTCAGTAATTTAACAAGTCTAAACTCATTTCTAAACTCATTGACACAAGAAAGTGGACAAGAGTTCGCTACCCGAGATCTGAATAAACAACAATAAGGCCTGGGCAACTTGTTGCGAGAATGGGCTCCCCTTCAAGATTCTCTTGTTTTGACAATACTCCTGGGAATCCATGACATCTGGATGATTTCAAAGCTGATGTTAAGGTGGTGTATCTCGCTCTGAATACCACCTCTCTGATTCAGCCGATGGACCAACGTGTTTCCAAGTTGAAGAGGTTCTACACCCACCAAACTACAGACAAGCAATGAAAATGGTCAAGGAGGATATGGAGAAAATGCTACATGACTCCTGGAAGGGTTATAACACCTACAACTGCATCAAAAATGTTTATTCTTCATGGAATGAGGTCACACAAATGAACATGAATGGGGTGTGCAAGTATCTGACCTCAAAAATTTGTGAACAACATCCAGGGTTTCGACCAAGGAGAGGACAAGAAGGTGGTTGCCAGCTTTGTCGACAACAGCAAGAAACTGCAGCTTAATGTAGAGGAGGGGGATTTTGCGGAGTTCTTGGGTTGCACTCAGAGTACCTGACCAGTGAAGACTTGCTGGAATTGGAAGCTGAGCAGCATCAAGAGATTCAGTGAGAGGAGACAAAAGATGAGCCACTTCCTATAAAGAAATTCGAAACCAAGTTGCTTGCAGTGGGTTTTTTTAAGATCAAGGAAAGGTTAACAGTTTTGGAGGATCAAGACCCAAATACTGAGGTTTTCCAAGGTGTCGACAGCCATTCACAATGCTCTACAGTGCAATCCGCTCATCTATGTAGAAGAAGAGGAAGACCACTCAGACATCCTTTGAACCGCATCTTCAAACCTAGGTCTTCGACGCCAGCTATTCTTTGGTTTTTACCGTGACGTCGCCCGGTATGGTGCAACCGGAGCCCAAACCTTGATCCAGGCCCAGGCTTGGGGCTCGTATGGGAGCGCCTTGTGGCCGGGCCTCTGCCAACAGGGCCCAGCTGGGCTCAGCCCGAAAGGACGACGTGGGTCCAACCTCCAGTGGACTCACCGCCTGCCGAGGAAACCGCATAGGATGGGTGCCGTGTGGATTGGGTGGCAGTTGTCAGCATGGGGCTCGACGACCCAATTGCCAGACAAAGAGTCTAGGTCTTTGTCCTTTGGAGGGGTGCTGAATAGTGCTCCAACTGGAGCATTGTTCTTCTTGGGGACTTCAACGCTCACATGGGCAATGACAGTGAGACCTGGAAAGGATAGGGGTGAACAGCCTCCCTGATCTGAACACAAGGGGTGTTTTGTTATTGTACTTCTGTGCTAGTCATATTTTGTCCATAACGAACACCTTATTCAACCACAGGGATGTCCATAAGTGCACATGGCATCAGGACACCCTAAGCCGGAGGTTGATGATCGACTTTGTTGTTGTATCATCCGACATCCAACCGCAGGTGTTGGACATCACCTGGTGTTGAACTGGATCCGCTGGCGGAGCAGGGGGTCAGACAGACTCAGCAGGCCCCCTGCCTTCAACACCCACCTCCAAGAGAGCTTCTCTCAGATCCCGCAGGAGGTTGGGGACGTTGAGTCAGAATGGACCATGTTCTCCACCTCCATTGTTGGAGCGGCTGCTTGGAGCTGTGGTTTCAAGGTCTCTGGTGCTGCGGTGGTAGACCTGGAACCCAGTGGTAGACACCGGAATTAAGGAATGCTGTCAAGCTGAAGAAGGAGTCCTATCAAATCTTATTGAATTGTGGCTCTAGAGGCAGCTGACAGGTACAGGCAGGTCGGGCGTACTGCAGCTCGAATAGTCGCGAAGGCAAAAACTTGGGTCTGGGAGGACTTCGGGGAGGCCATGGAGGATGGAGGACTATTGATTAGCCTCGAAAAATGCACAAAACTGTACAGTAGAGGCAGAGCTGCTGACCTCAACTGAGGATATTGTTGGGTGATTGCACTTCAATGATCTCCTCTATGCCACTACCATGTCTTACACAGAGGAAGGAGAAGCTGAGATCTCAGAGATGGACTCGTCCATCTCTCAAGCTGAAGTCACTGAGGTGGTTACCAAACTCCTTGATAGCAAAGCACCTGGGGTGGATGAGATTCATCCTGAGTACCTCAAGTCTCTGGATGTGAAGGGACTGTCATGGTTGACGTGTCTCTGTAAAATTGCATGGTAGTAGGGGACAGTACCTTTGGATTAGCAGACTGTGGCGGTGGTCCGTCTTTTTAAAAAGGGGGACCGTAGAGTGTGTTCCAACTATAGGGGGATCACACCTTCCAGTCTCCTGGGGAAACCCTATTCCAGGGTACTGGAGAGGAGGATTAGACCTATAGTCGAACCGCGGATTCAGGAGGAACAATGCGGTTTTCGTCACGGTCGCGGAACACTGGACCAGCTCTACACTCTCCATCGAGTGCTCGAGGGTTCATGGGAGTTTGCCCAAACAGTCCACATGTGTTTTGTGGATCTGGAGAAGTCATTCGATTGTGTCCCTCGTGGTATCTTGTGGAGAGGGCTTCGGGAGTATGGGGTCTGGGACACTTTGATGAGGGCTGACCGGTCCCTGTATGACTGAAACCAGAGCTTGGCTCACATTGCCAGCAGTAAGTCAGACCTGTTCCAGGTGCATGTTGGACTTTTCCAGAGATGCCCTCTATCTATCTGTTCATTATCTTTATGGACAGAATTTCTAGCCACAACCTGGACCCAGGAGTCCGTTTTGGGACCAAAAAGATTTCATCCCTGCTTTTTGCAGATGATGTTGTCTTGTTGGCCTCATCAACCTTGGACCTTCAGTGTGTACTGGGACAATTTGCAGCTGAGTGTGACACGGTGGGATGAGGATCAGCACTTCTAAATCCGAGGTCATGGTTCTTGACCAGAAAAGGGTGGTGTGCCCTCTTCAGGTCAGTGGAGAGTTTTTTCCCCGAGTGGAGGAGTTTATATATCTTGGGGTCTTGTTCACGAGTGAGGGAAGGATGGAACGTGAGATGAACAGACGGATCGGTGCAGCTTCTGCAGTCATGCAGTCGCTGTATAGGGCTGTCGTGATGAAGAAGTCGCAAGACAAAGCTCTTGATTTACCAGTCAAACCATGTTCATACTCTCACCTATGGTCATGAGCTTTGGGTCGTGACCGAAAAGACACGATGCCGGATACAAGTGGCTGAAATAAGTTTTCCCCGTAGAGTGGCTGAGTGCACCCTTAGACATAGGCTGAGGAGCTCAGTCACCAGGGAGGGGCTCGGACTAGAGCCATGGCTCCTCCACCCCGAGCAGAGCCAGCTGCAGTGACTCGGGCATCTCTTCCGGATGCCTCCTGGATGCCTCCCTGGGGGGGTGTTCCAGGCATATCCTACCAAGAGGAGACCGCGGGGAAGACCTAGGACATGCTGGAGGGACTATGTCTCTCGGCTGGCCTGGGAACGCCCTTGGATTCCCCCAGAGGAGCTGGAAGAAGTGTCTGGGAGAGGGAAGTATGGGCATCCCTCCTGAGACCGTTGCCTCTGCAACCCAGCCCCAGATAAGCGGTGATGGATGGATGGATGGATGGATGGATGGATGGATGGATGGATGCATGGATGGATGGATGGATGGATGGATGGATGGATGGATGGATGGATGGTCGGTCATTACTGAAATGAAGCAGTTGAAGATGCATGGATAAATGGATGGTCATTACTGCAATGAAACTTGGCCGGAAAATATTCTAATAGAATAAAATGCCTCACTAGGGGTAACAAATACAAAGAAGATGAAGATGTAAAGTATCAGTTGAGACTTACAAATCTTTTAAGGTTCAATCACCAAAATGAGAAACACTCCTTCTGTATCAGCGAATACTGCAGCTGAATTTTATTTTTGTGTTACTTATGAGGAATGATGGTTTTGACACTGCTACAAAAGGGCTAAGATGAACTTCATTTATAGGCATAATAGATTTTCTGCTCTTTGTGATCTGTCTCAACACAGGCTCAGTGCTTTCTGTCAGGCATTTATTTATAAATGTTTAAATACCCATACTTTTATTTTCATTATATGGTTAATGGGACATAGCCTCTTTTCCTGTGAAGTCTAATGCTGACAACCATCTCTGATGTTGTTAAATAGCGATATCAAACATTTGACATTACATAACAAAATGATGATCGTCTGTCTTCGGTCCTAATTTGTGTCTACTAAAATGTAAATTTAAATATATTAACATGTATCAAGGACAGTAGGATATCTTAAGCTTTGGCAAAATGAAATTAAATTTTAGAAAAAATATACAAAACCCCCAAAGTAATGAGTTTAATATGAGAAACAGTGAAAGCTATAAATCCTCACATGAAGAAGCTGGAACAAGTGCAAACAGATTATTCATCTGATCATTTGAGCTCCAGGTGGGAAAACTGCAGCAGTATGTGACTTTGGCACCATTCTGCGCATTCACAAACTTTCAGTAAAGCATACCAAGTGCAAACAGTGAGTTCATATCAAGGGGAAGATAACATAAAAAACATTGCCATTTAACACATTTTTTTCCAAATGTTCTCTGCCCACAAAATAGAGGACGTTGGGTCGTCTCAATACTTGAAAAAAATATAATGCTCTCTTTACCTAAGCATTACTAATGGCAATTTCCCATAATGATGTTATGTGTGGTGAATTAAAATACTTGTATAAGAGCCAGCTCAGGAAGGCCAACAGAATTTCAGCACGAAGGACAGCTCTCTAAATATCAGCATGCACCATAGAGACACGGCAGAGGGAACAACAGATAGATGTATGGTTCACAAATATGGTTCATGTCAAGAGGTTTGTGTGATTAGCATTCACATTAACACTCTATTAGCCATATTATAATCACCTTGAATATCAATAGAGCGAACTGTGGCGGTGGAGTTTTGGCACAGCTTATAGGAACCAATTAATTTTTAATTTCTTCTTCACGTTGATTGCTTATTTCCCACAACACCTTTCAGAGATCATACAATGTCACCCTCAATTATCAACTTACTGCATAATGAACAAAGCTCTGATTTAAAAGGACTACAGAGGTATTTTAATCTTTTTCAAATCATTCAGAATCAATTAGAACCTCTGTTGTGTCTGTTGCCTGAGATATAATAGTTCAGCAGTCATCTGATCTTCCTTGTTAACATGAACAGCAGTGGCTTACGAGGCAAAAGCTCAAGAAGCTTGGTTTTAAATATCTAATTTCTCTCAAAGTAACAGTGAAACTGGCCATAGATCAGATGTTATACCATATTACAGTCCAAGTAAACGGAGCTTTAAGTCTATATTTATATGTAACACCATGTGAAGGATTCAGGAAAAAAAATCATGGACTTTCTTTAGCATGACATAAACTGTGTTTAATTTAACTTATTAAACATAGTTATAGTTAACAATGCATTTTTAATGTGATTTACAGTATTTAATTCAAAATTTAACTTGAACTTAAAGACAAAGTATTTTCCTCCCTGTACTAAACATATACTGTACATTGTTGGTAACACAGTATTTACTGTCAGTGTACTGTCTTTTCTGGTGGAGCATCTCATCTCATTGTCTGCACAGTACATATGCTTTTTTCTGAAGGTTGCACATCCACTGTAATTAGCAAAAAATAGGTGTTATTCTAAAAGGAGCTTTGAGCTTTTGGTTGTTTTGTCTTACACACCTGCTGTTGCCGCGCAGACGCCTTTCTGAACTCCAATTAGTGCAGAATAAAAGAGAGGTCAATTATACAATGCTTGACATTTAGATCTAGCTTTAAAGCTTAACTCGCTGTTTTGGAGTCTGTGCTATCAACTACACCATGTGTAAATGAGTGATCCTTTTTCATGCGTTGGTGGGAATGACATCACTTTGATCCCTCCTCATAGCTATGGAAAGCTGTTTGATTGTAAGAATGATAAACAAGATATCATCTGCTCTCTTCCAGACTAACCTTCTTTATTCAAAAGACACTACTTTCCAGTGCATTGTATAATCTGCTTCAGATACATTACAAAGCTATATTCTCTTTCATCTCTCAGATACATAGGCCAACAATTCTGCACATGCAGGACCTTTAGTTGAATGAAATCAAAGCTCAAACAGGAGACCCTTTCTTCCTTTTTCCATGACATATTTTAGGATGAAATATGAGTGATGCCAACATGTTTATAGCACTAACATTCTTGTGAAGTCTACAGTAACATTTTCTTAAATGAAGCAGCATATCCCAGCTGGCTAGAAATTAACAACTACTTATGCTTACACAACGAACAATTTGGATTGATCAATTCACCTAAGCTGCATGTTTTAGAATGTACGCGGAAGCTGGAGAACCACAGAGAACCCACGGGGAGAACAACACAGAAATGAATCAAAGCTAAAACCTTCTTGCTACAAGGAGACAGCAATACTCACTGTCCCATGTTTGTGCTACCCAAACATGATGAATCTTCTTTTAAAAATGTTCTTCTTTGGAAAAAGAGAAATCTGAAAAAACAATTATGTCTTATTTCAGGCAACTTAAGCATTATTTGTTTATTCTTGTGAAGTGATTTTTTTATATTATTTATTTATTTATTTATTTATTTTAAAAAAAATTTATTATTGTTTATTTTTTGAAAATGCCATGCAATGCAATTTTATATTTTGTATGCTGTTTTATTTCCTTTCATACATTCCATACAAGCCTGTAAAATGTGATTTGCTTTTTGCTTAGCCCAATAATAAGTAAATATAAAAAAGTAAATACAAATATACACTTGCGATGTTTGGACAGTCTCCCTTGTACTAAAGTAATGTACCACTGGCAGTAAATGTTGGTTGCCTGGCCAAAACGCCTGCTACTGCCTGCACCAAGCTACTGCCCAAAATGATTGATAATGAAACTAAAATCTTAAGTTCCTTTTCCCCTTTTACCGCAAGAGTCATACAAAGAACTTTCCTGTCTTTCTAACTTCATAGTAGCACTAGCTACTGTAGCTATGCAGACAACCAGCATAAATTATTTTCCACTCCACTGATGAGCTGAACATTCCATCCAACCATCAAAGGGACTTGGCACCGTACTCCATCATCTTCTCTTTGGTTGTGTGTTCAGTCTTGCTCCTGTCAAACAGGGACAAGATGAAGGCTAAATATTCGGTGATGCCTCAGTGGAACTGATTATCATCATGGTCATCATGGCTGGCGGACCAATTGACTAGTCAGTGAACGTAGCTGACTGCAGAAAGATTGTGGAGGTTAAGTTGACAGTGGCTGCTATCCTCCAGATATTTTAAGCATGACTAAGCAGAACTTAATATACAACATCACACACACCAGTGTCCACTCAGAGTGGATCTCTGCTCCATCTGGTTGGACCTGTTCAGCCTGAGCAGGCATGAGTAGTGGAATCTTCAGATGAACTCCAGGGTCGGCACCCCAGCATGGAGCTCGCCTTAATCGTCACAGGTGCTCCCAGCCTCCCCTATCCTCAATGTCTATAGGGAGACATGCAAAGTTTTGCCAGTAAACATTTCAGTTACCAAGGCAGCAATTATTATTTGCAACATTTAGAGTTGAACATTTTCACTATCAAGCTATCTTTGGTTCCTATATTTGAGTCTTGGGCATGCTGTTTTACCTTGTTTCTGCTCTCATCAGAAAAGAAGATTATGTACAGCATTTAGCATCTAGCTAAAGGATAAGTTACAGAAATTGGAATGCTGCAACATGTGTGAATAAACAGCCCCATTAGGTATGCCAAAATAATTCTGACATTTCCCACATTAATAGCTTAAAAATAATGCAGGAGAAACTAAGGTCTAACTGGTGAACAGAATTTAAAACAAAGCCCTTGACGTAACCTCATCCTGCATTCCTCAATAATGCATTACCTCCTCTAATTAATTCAGGAACAGCAAGGAAAATATTATTATACCATTATGGAGGTGGCTTTTTGCACCATTTAAGTTGCTGTTGGTACTGATGAACTACCATAATGGGCGTATTATGGAACATGAAGAAAAATAAACAACAGAAAATGTCCTCAGGGTGATATACAGTATGTACTATTATTTTACAACAGAATTAGGCATTTGTTTTTTCTTTGTTGACTTTGCCCTCTAAACTGGAGATGCAGTCTGAGGTGTTGCACATATTCTCAGAATGTATGACAGAGACTTGCAGAACTTGCAAAGCAGGTAACACCAGCTCCTCACAAGCAGAAGAAACAAATAGAATTATTTATGGGTCTAAAATATGAATTTGTGATCTGCCAGTGCCTCAGTTGCTAAAATATAAAATAGGTGAAAACTCAGAGTGAGCTGAACATTGACAGATTTCATTTCTCTGACATACCAGCAAGATGATAGATGGCTTTGAAGACATGGAAATTAAAATGTACAGTGACTAAGTTCCGTAGACTAATTAATTTTAAAAAAAATATGAAAATGGGCGGCACGGTGGCACAGTGGGTAGCGCTGTCGCCGCACAGCGAGGCGGTTCCGGGTTCACGTCCCGCTCTGTGCGCAGTGTACATGTTCTCCAGGTGTCTGCGTGGGTTCTCTCCGGGTTCTCCGGCTTCCCCCCACCTCCAAAAACATGCGCTTCAGCTTACTTGGCTAGCCTCAAATTGTCCGTAGGTTAGTGCGGACAATTCTAGTCTTTGTTCTCTCTCATTGTCCTCATTCATCAACTCTTCAAAATACTCTTTCCATCTTCCCATCACACTACTGGCACCTGTCAATAGACTTCCATCCCTATCCTTAATCACTCTAACCTCCTGCCAGTCCTTCCCATCCCTGTCTCTCTGTCTTGCCAACCTGTATTAACCAGTCTCCCTCTTTACTGTCCAACCTAGCATACAAGTCATCATAAGCACCTTGTTTGGCCTTTGCTACCTCTACCTTCACCTTATGCTGCATCTCCCTGTACTCCTGTCTACTCTCCTCAGTCCTCTCAGTGTCCCACTTCTTCTTAGCTAACCTCTTTCTCTGTATACACTCCTGTTCCTCCTCATTCCACCATCAAGTCTTCTCATCTACTTTCCTTCCAAATGACATACCAAGTACTTCCTGATCACATTAGCTGTGATTGTCCAGTCATCCGGACCCTTCACTCTGCGACCCGCATATACAGTATATACTAATTGCATGCCTACAGGTCCCTAGTGTGTTGTGTGTTTGTTCAGGGACCTGTATTCAACATATATGTGCATGTCTTACTCTGTATTTGGTGAGTGAAAATAGAATTTCCCATTTAGGGACAAACAAATAAAGTATGATTCTTCTTCTTCTTCTTCATCTTCCTCATCACCAGAGTCATCCTACACACCACCATCCTATGCAGTTTGGCCACACTCTCGCCTACCACTACTTTGCAGTCACTAATCTCCTTCAGATTACATTGTCTACACAAGATGTAGTCTACCTGTGTACTCATACCGCTACTCTTATAGGTCACCCTATGGTCCTGCCTCTCATGGAAGACAGTATTCACTATAGCCATTTCTATCCTTTTTGCAAAGTCAACCACCATCTGTCCTTCTGCGTTCCTCTCCTGGATACCAAACCTGCCCATCACCTCCTCATCACCTCTGTTTCCTGCACCAACATGTCCATTGAAGTCTGCACCAATGACAACTCTCTCACTTTTAGATATGCTCTGCATCACTTCATCAAAGTCCAACCAGAATTTCTGTGGAGCATATCCACTAGCAACATTGACCATCACTCCTTCGATTTTTAGTGTCAGGCTCATCACTCTGTCTGATGCTCTTTTTACCTCCAGGACATTCCGAACAAACTCGTTCTTCAAGATAACTGCTACTCCATTTTTCTTCCTATCTAAACCATGATAGAACAACTTGAACCCTGCTCCTGAACTTTTAACCGTGCTACCTTTTCACCTGGTCCCCTGGACACACAGTATGTCTACCTTCCTCATTTGCATTATGTCGACCAACTCTCTATCTTTTCCTGTCATAGTTCCAACATTACTCTCTCAGTCCTATACTCTTGGCTTTCCTCTTCTCTCTCTTCCTACAAACACACTTTCCTCCTCTCCTTCTTTGACCAACAGTAGTCCAATTTCCACCGGCACCCTGTAGGTGAACAGCACCGGTGGCGGACATTGTTAACCCGGGCCTCGACCGATCTGGTATGGAAGTCATAGATTTGATTCACATGTTTGATTTGGAAAAAGTTTTATGTCAGATGCCGTTCCTGACACAACCCTCTGTATTTATCCAGGCTTGGGACCGGTAGAATAAGACACTGGCTTGTGTCCTCTTGCAGCTACATTGTCTCAGTAAACTTGATAATGAGAGGGTGAAAATCTTTATGAGCACTTTAGAAGGTATTTGGTTCTTAACAGTATTTATTGAATGAGCCTGATGGTTCAATAGACTAATCTGTATGTCAAGATACTGTCTGCTATCAGTAACATGATTTAGAATATCAGAATTTCTAGATAGCCTTACCGTTGAACATCATGTCTAAGAACTATTAAGACAAACTATTTAAGAATGTGTGTATGAAAATGTTGTGTCCTTCACAATAAAAAGCATTCTTGTGTAACAGCAGTTGAAACATCCAAATACCAATGTCAATGAAATCTATTTTTTCTGCATTTAGTGCATCCTAATGTGATTAAAGTGCTGTTAAGTAGAAGTAGAGACAGTCGTAAGTGCTGCTTAAGTTCTCTCAGCTCTTGAGGTCAGAGGATGTAAACACACACCCATCCACATGTAGTGTCAGAAAGGTATCATTAAAAAGATTAAATGGAAGAGTTTTTACTTTAAGACAAAAAACAGATAATGAAAAGTTTGGTGTATAAGTATGCAAAAAGTGTACACCATGCCCAGTCAACATAAAAAACAAGCAGGTGAAGCTCACGTCCCTGCATAAGGTGTGTTTCCCCTATTGAATAGGTTCCTACAATTCTTGTTCACTACACATGAGAAAAAGTTCAATCCTCACAAAAAAGAAATTCTAAAAGTATGAAATCAGTTATGCCCAGTTGGCTAACACAAATCCCACTCAGAATGAGCACAAATTCAACTTGCATTCATGGAAATAAAAAAATGCAAAGACAAAAAAATCTTAACGGAAAAAAAACGCTTGTGAGAAACTTTCTATGACAAAATAACTGTACAAAAATGTGACAGAGTCCTGTGATCATTCACCTCCTACTCTAGGAGCAATGTATCGTGTAACATCGGAATTAATCTGGGTCACCCAAGTAACATGGAACAGATTTATGATGTGAAAACAGAGTATCGTGAAGTGTATTTTGGACCTCAGCCAACATTCACTAAGTTCAGAAAAGCAGACACTGAGGAATAATGATGATAAACTAACCTCTTCTAACCAGATCAAATACAGAGCTGGTTGCCAACTATTAAGCAGAATCCACAGTGATAGACTATGTGTCGGCATGAAGCGCGAGCAGCTAGCTATATAACCACTACTTAACACCTCTGACATTGTAGAAAATGATTCATCCAGTAAAATAGGATGTAGAAATCTACACCTTGCACTGACCCTTCTGTGCAATAGTAAGTCCTGTCAGCGATGCAGCAGTTGTACAAATTTAAAATGTAGGAGTTCAAAGCATGGGCAGGAATTATGGCATGTAGCAGAGAATGTCCTCATTTGGCATGATATATAGCTTATGGTTGGCAAAGAGTTTTACAGACTTGAGCAGCGGTAGAACAAGAGCTCAACAGCAGATCTGTAATTTCAAGGTGAGGAAAGCTGTCACATAAACCAGGTATGCATTCATGAAATGATGCGCATGCAGGATGATTGCCAGCCATAAGAGTTTTCACAAAAGCCTGTATAATTCTTGGAAGGAAATTGGTTTCCTCATTTTGAAGTGATACAACAGAAATCTTAACATCCTAACAAACCAAATGAAGTACTATTTCCACTGAGTTTTGCTGCTTGTAGCACAATGAACCCAGTAACTCAAAGGGAAATGGTACAGAGCCAATTCAGTCCACACAAATATACCAGAATCCATATTTGACCTCTGTGCAAACAATAAAATGGCATAAAAATACTTTGCGGCACTCTGCCAAATAATGAAAGAAAAGCTTGGTCTCAAAGTATTTCACAGTCCAAACACTGCAAACGGGAATCGAGCAAGAGATGCAAACATGCTAGCAACAAAAGAAAAAAATCAGCTGTTGAAGTCCTGAAGAAAATGTTGAAGAGAGATAAAGATCCTCTCCATCACAGCTATAGTAAAAGCTTTTGAATCGTGGTGACAAACAGCAGTGAATCTTACAGATTAGCAGAGGAGAGGCAGAAGGAAGGCCTCTGATCCAGTACAAGCTTCATTCAAATTCCTATCCAAAGCTAAATGATCATAGTGAAGGCATCCAGTTTAAGGAACAGCAAGCTGTTAATATAAACAGCGTAGCTGTTAATATAAAACTACAGCTTGCAGACACACAGTACAAGATGTAGCAAACAAAAGAGGAGGTTTTTAAATTTTAGATTTAGATAATTTAGATTTTTAAACGCAACTAAAGCAACAAACAGATGATGTCCTTCTGTCTTTGGTCTGACATTCTGTTCCTCTAGTGGCATGATAGCAGAAGTTTGTTTCCTGTGTGACATCTTGAAGGCAACAATCCTGAATTTAAAAGCTACTTGCCTTTTATTTGTTCTTTGGGATAATGTAAAAATTTGTCATCATCATCTCAATTTGCTTCACAGGAGAATATAATTAGTTAATTTCAGCTACTTTAACGATTAACCTAATTTAATGCACAACAAATTAGATGTTTTTGAACTTTAGACTCTGAAATGTGGGGCAACACAATTTCAGCATTGACAAAGAACAGTAAGCTTTTATTTTCCAGGTCATGTATTATCAGGCCTGAAGGAACACATTCATAAAACATGTCCTCATGTTTCTTTTAACAGCAGCAACCTGAATTCTGTGTCATATGACTTCAATAAAGCACAGTATTTAACACATTTACATTAACGTTCACTCTGTCTTTTGGAATACTGATGGAAAAAAAACCAAATTAATTCCATGTTCTGTACAGTGGTTGCTTATCCTGTACAGGTTCATTGATAGGGGCAGTGGATGGATCCTCTGCCATATGTAGGATAATATATAATAATAATGAGCCCTCTTCCCTCTTAGAAGGAAAGCAACATGAGCAAACCATTACATACTGGGATCTTTATATATCACAGTTGTTAGTTTATTAAACTGACCTTTTTTTTTGCACTGACTTGTGGCACTCATTGAAAGGAAACAACAGCTTTTTAGGCACATTATTCACAGTCACAGTCTCTCTGGTTCATTTGTATTGTGATGGAAATGGGAAAAGCTGTACATTAATGGGCTGATGTGATGCTGTCAGCTAATGTTGACTGGTGCGTTTTTCAAGTTAGAGATTTTGGTTGGATTTGTTGATTGATCCCAGCTCCAAGAGAAAAAATTTTTTTTTCCTTTGCAATAAGAAATTATCTGTGACGTGTTTGACACAAACACAAGACCAATCATGTCCATTTCTGAGCTTTACTTAAAGTCTGCTTTCAATAATTGGAGAAATCCAAGTGGAAATCCACACATCTTTACACCATATCTGATCTAGTGTCAACTGTGAAAGAAGTCTGACTAGTAATACTTAAACGACATTTTATGTTTATATTACTGTACTTAATCTTTCACTGTGTACTTGCAGAGAGGGGGGACTTTATGTCACAGTTGGGCGTGGCAGTGCTGGTGTGTGGCAGGGAAATGGGCCAGGCTTGTGGGTGGAGCCACGGCTCCACGCCTGATACTCATCCACACACCAGTAACAGATTTTCACACCTGAACATCATTGGTGTTATCATGATGAGGATTTTAAGCCAGGTGGGAGTAGAGCTAGGTGCTGGTTTGTGTTTCTGAAGATTGGTTCCTGTAAGTCCATTCTGGTTTTTTTGCCTTGTTCTGCCTGAGTCTTGTTTGCATCTTGCCGGTGTAGTTAAAGTTTTGATTAAAGCTATGGACAAAAGTGGCGTCTTCGGTGTTCTGCGTTTGGGTCCATACCCCTTCCTCCGTGACAGTTGATATAAAAAGGTAAAATCAAGCTCTGCAGGAAATATGGGAGATGTGTCCTAGCAGACACACACTCCAGCTGTGTGCACCCTGTCTCCTTAGGCACCCAACCATCATTAATGAGCAGAGTAAGTAGCCCTCTCTCCTCCTATTCATGGTTTCTCATAAATGAGTTTCCTCTGTTGGACCTGGCATTCTTGAAATGTCAGAAGAATTGTCCCAAGGCTTTCTGGCCCACTAAATTAAGACATGAAAAACAGTGCCTCTAATGAAGTACATTAACCTGGAGTACTGAGCATCCATTCACAGCATTGTTGTTTGCTTATGAACCACCAGTGGGAAAGAAGGGGGGGGGGGGCTGTGGGTGTGGGTGATACACTTGACAAGCATTTCATTGTGGATAAGGGTGTGCAATGACCTTGTGGCAGCTGGAATACACTGATACATTAGAGTGTCTTCAAGGACAGAAACAACATCACAGAGATACCACAAAAGGAAGAGAAACTTTTTTTTTTTTAAGCACATCTGTCTAACTGACGCAGCCAACCAATCTGCGGAGGGTGGAGCCAAAATGAGATATTGTTCGTCCAGTTTTTCAAAAGAAAAAACGCATTTATCCAGTGGGTTATTTGAGGTGCCACAGAGCCTAAAATGTTGTTTATTATGGACAGAGAGTAGATTTGCAGTGAAAACAAAGTGCAGCAACTGCTATACCGTATTGGCCCGAATATAAGACGGTGTTTCTTGCATTGAAATAAGACTGAAAAAGTGGGGGTCATCTTACATTCGGGTTCTAGACATTATACCCACTGACAACGCTAGATGGCGCCATCCAAAGAGCATCTATGAAAGAAATGGGAGTGGCTCCTGTCTGGTGATCACGCACTCACACCGACAGGAAAGATTGAGAAGCCTCCGGTACGTTTGAGTGGATCCTCCACGCATGGGATGCAGTTTCCCCAAAGAGCATCATCCCCGGGTTTAAAAACGTTGCATATCAAATGCCCTGGACGGCAGTGAGGATGACAGGCCATGGGAGGAGCCAGAGGATGGGAGTGAGGTCAGTGACACTGAGCGCAGCGAGGCAGAGGATGTTTGTGAGGAGTAATGTTCTGACATAACAGATCACAGCTACTCTGAAGTTTAAACCAGTTTGCATTATTTTATTAAAGTTTTTCCTTATTCAGATTTGTTTCAAGACTACAATTACAGTTAAACTTCACTTTGATGGTTAATCAATTTTGTTGTAAATAAACCAATCTACTGTGATAAAACATTTCAAAAACCAGAAGCCATTAATGTGATTGCATTTTAGTTTACATACTTAAATGTTCAGATATTAAGATGTGATAGTTTTTGCATGATTTGAATGAGGCAAAATAACATGCTTTTTCTCTCGAATATATTGTTTTAGTCATTTGTTTCAGATGTACTGTAATCATTTTCTGTATAAAAATTAAATTTTGTGTTCAAAAAGTCTTTTTTCAAACTTGAGTCTTGAAAAAGAGGGGGTTGTCTTATAATCAGGGTTGTCTTATATTTAGGCCAATGCGGTATGCAATGTACAAAAATGAAGAACAAACTTCTGTTACTGATGTTTTCAGATATATTTTATAAAATAGCCATTTACAAGTCACTGAAATTTAATCAAGCAATTAAAAATCTCTGTATTGACCCTTTAATGGAGGTTTGTGGATCATCAAAGATACAGTATTTGAGAACACACATCAAAATATATCTTTGTTTTGTGCTGTGTAGTAATAAAGATATAAAAGCCAAAGGTTACCCACAGAGTGGAAATTGTTTAAGATATGCTCTGTGTTCTTTCCAGGTGTAACACCATGCCCTCTCTGTTGAGTTCCACGATTTCCATTCTAAAAACTTAAAATAACATCAAACGATTACTTGGCATTTGAGAATAGTTAATAAATTGTAGAGATTCCCAATACTTAAGAGAATCAATTTTTATATCATAACCCTAAAACTTAAGAGGCCTTTTGTAATTAGCTTTTTGGCATGGGGACAAAATGTGCTGCCAGTATTTTAGAGCCAGTCTTCATCATCATGCAGTTGTAAACGCGAGGAAATGATGAAAGCCAGAAATGTCAGCACTTGGCAAAGCAAATTTTTAATCATCCATACAGATCAGCATCCCTACAGCAAGGCCTTAAAACTCAATTGACAACTAGGGAATGCTTTATACTTTATTAATAATCTGGTCTAAACTGCTTCTGCTTCAACTTTAAGTGGTAACTGGCTAAATGCTGGATAATAGGCTGTTCATTTCAGCCCACATGGGCTCCATGTACACTCATATGAATGACTCATGCTGTTGCCGAGCTCTGGCCTACTATAAGCCCGTGTCGCCCACATGTGTCCCTCAAGAGATCATCACACTTTTCTAATGTAAATTTCACACCTTCTTGTCAAACAGTGAGCCAGTCCATTTTGGGGCTCCTTCTTTCCCTGTGAGCCATCAGGCATGTTTGAAAGTGGTTGTTTTTTTTGTTTTTTTTAGTGTACACTTCAAATATATGTACACGGATTACTAAGTAGGATTTGAAAAGATACTGAAGGTGTTTTTCTCCGTGGCTGGGTGCTGACAGTGTCAGATGTGGAAGTGAAGAATATTGTGGTGGTACAGGGGGTGAGGTGAATAACAGCAGTTAACTGGGCTCTCATTGTTTCTGTAGCTGGAAAGGTTGAAGAAGTTAATGGCTATGTACAGTACAAAAACAATTTCTGTGAAGTAGACTTAGTATAAGGACTAAGGACATTAGAATTTCTGAGTTATTAAGAATAGAATCCATGGTGAAAAAACATGTGACAAGTCCGTTTTTAGGCTGTTTCAAACGTACCACATATCAACCACTGCTAAACACATCATTCCACTATATGCTATTTTACTCATTGTGATCATTCTGAACATCAAATGACCACTGTACTTGGAGAGTTGGAAAAAACTTTGGGTGGATGGTGAATCGTATTTATTGGAACTGTCAATGATGCTGAAACATTTGTCATGTACCATGCAGCTTGATATTCTTGCAACAGCTCTTTGCCCATCCATCTGAAATTAGCTGTCAGATAATATAAGTTAGTAATGTGCCGGGACCAGTATAATAGGTTCCATTTATTAACTTGATTAATCTGGATCGTGATGAATGAAATTTCCAAGAGGCTATTGACAGAAGCTTTCAAAGGGGAGAGTTTGTCAAAATGTCATCCAGCACGTTGCTAAGGGAGGCCAGGGTGAAAATTTACATTTAAACTTCATATTATGGTAGTGTGTTTACAGGTAGTTAGAATTATAGTAAAATGATTATTTCTGTGTATGTAATATGACATTACAGGTAGTCCTCAACCTATGACCCCAACTGGATCCAAGAGGCTGTTTGTAGGCTAAATTGTTGTCACTGATTACATTTCCACCTGCAATCATCATTTCAGGTCATTTAAATTACTATTCTAAATGCAAAAATATTATTCCCTACGACTTACCATAAACAATTACAGGAAATAAAATAAGCACATAAACAAAATAAAATATTGTAATCTTCTTTTCCTTTTGGTGTTTCCCTTCAGGAGTTGCCACAGCGAATCAATTGCCTCCTTCTAAACCTGTCCTTTGAATCCTCTTCTCTCACACCAACTACCTTCATGTACTCTTTCACTAAATAATGAATAAAATATTGTAATACTATAATGTAACCTCTACCTCTGCTGAATGAATTGTATCCTCAGGGGTGTGGAGGCTAAGCCATGCTTTAATCCACGGAGGTCTTCCACTGCATTTATGTGAATCACGCGCTGATGCGCGTCCTGGTAATCAAAAGTCCGACACACCACCTTATGGTTTATTACTTATTTCCATTAGGTTTCTCAGTTAACTTGACCAATAGTCTACATGGGGACAACCCTGTCAAAACTTTCGAAAAATATCAAATGACAGGTAGGTTGTGACAGTTTTGTTATAGGAAGCCTATAATAATCTTTCAATCTGAACCTGATGGATAAAGATGGACAATACTCTGCAGATGATGCAGCAAAAGGAAAGCCACATGAAGTCCAACATCAGAGCAAACTATTCACTTAGTCTGTTATTTGGTGAGTCATTTTGACATGACATGTGAAATCTAATCCAGGGGGTGTCAATATTACGCTGTTCATCGGGGATTGTGGCAGAAAGGGGAACTACTCTGGCGTTTCAGTTAACCGGTGCAGGTGGCACACAGATGCCTGCCTGTAATATTATCCAATATCTTATGTTGTATTAATAAAATATTACTGCTGATTAATACAAAGAAAAAACTGATTTCCTCACACTGTGTTGTCTACACGAGTCCACTGCCTGGAGACATTCATTTAAAGCCCACCTCTCCTTCCCACTGTGCAGCCCACATCTCTTCATATCTGTGCATCAGCACAATCTGTGGCTGGAGGTATTATGTTTTTGATTTATCTGTCCATCATTTGTGTGAAGATGATGTCTCCAGGAGTCTCTTCAGGGAATTCCTTACACATGGTGCACACATCCATCTGTACTCCAGAATAAAATTATTCAAATATGGTAGTTGAAGGTCATATAACCTTACAAGGCATGTTTTGGACATACTTTAAGAGGGCAATACATTTATTGTAGCAAAATATAGAAAAAATTGTACAAATGGTGAACACAAATATTATCTGTTGGAAAATGTATGGGGTTTGTATCATCTTTACAGGAGCATGCATGTTTGAACATTTGAAAATATTTTTTCACATGTTCCAGGAAAATCAACAGTATTTAATTAGAATGTTTGAACATATTAAACCAAATAGTGATCCGAAGACTTCTTGTCAGTTAAATCCTGCAACCTTGATCTTGTGTTTGTCAGGCAGGAAAACGGTGGTATGATCAGATGTTGATGAATGTCGCCACCTCCCTCTGACCCAGGCTAATCCTCTGCTGCAGCTTCTCTTCATTAAACAGCAATACATTCCAGTCGGCTGGTTCTCTCCTGTACAGGCGGGGTGGACTCATAAATGTTGGAGATATTCCAGCTCACAAGAGTGAATTATCTTTAATGGAGACAAATATAGTATGTAAGTAGCAGCTTCATGAAAAATTATAATTAAAATTTGATTTTGTACAACAAAAAAAGTAATAATACATCAAAATCTGAATTATGTTCAGTGTCTAATTTTAAAACAATGCAATACATTCATTCATCTTCAGTAAACAAACTCCGCACCCGGAACCGCCTTGCTGTGCACCAACAGAGCTATCCACCGTGCCACTGTGCCGCCCCAATGCAATACAAATAAGCATTATTAAATTACAGTAGCTTTGCCACTGTCACCTTAGCTTAGCATGAACTGATCAAACCGATTACCTCTATAAGGATTTCTTACTAAAACTTTTGCAGTTTTTCCCACTATTTTTTTTTACTGTTTATGTAGGTGAGATATACAGTAATATAATAATTAAAGAAAATACTGAAGCGGTATCAAGTTGTATTGTTTTGTTTGACCCAATTTGTCATCACTGACAGTTACATTTTATCTTTGTGTCCTCCTGTTGAGATGTTCCTACAACTTCCAAACTGGTACTTTGCATCAGGACAAATTGATGGTGCTGAAAGGTCAGCATTTTCCAACCCTCAAAGATTTTTAGTACCATGTGTCAAGAATAGAGTTACCAGTTGGTGGTCTGATTACACCCCAGACTGCAGCTGCTCCTGTATCACCACCCTCACCTCAAGGGGGTTCCAACTTAAATGGTGATTAAGTACATTTTAAGAGGAGTTGAATAGAAACGCACAATCTGAAATGAGACCATTAAAATAAATTAGAGTGTACTGTAGCAGTATTTTGGCAATGTAATTATCTACATTTGGATAATGGTACTTTTATTCATTTTTATGTTACAGCCCTTTTATTGGACCATTTCCACTGGGTTAGATAAGTTAATTGAAATATAGCACTACAGTGAAAGCAGCTCTCAGAATTAAAAGAATTCACCATGCTTTGACATTTGTCAATTATAGCTGCTTTACCATAAGGTGATTTGAAACACAATAAATGATCCTGGATTTTTACGTTTTGCGTCTTACTATTAAGTTCTTGAAGACAACATTTTAGCTGACAGACAGGTGACAGTTGCTTTAATAAAAGTGCGTCTTCTCCATAGATAAGCTGTTTCGAAACAGCATGATTAAACCTTACTTTAATATCACTGTCTACAAACTGATTAATGCCTTTAATATATTTATTTAAAGTCACCCATCTTGATCAGAATTTAACTTTTTTTTTAAAAATGACACTCCGCATAAATACATATATGATAGGACAGCCTCAGTAATGAAATCGTTCTTTTTTTAAGGCGTACCTCATTTTCATATTTTTTGCATATTTGGATGAATGCTTTTCAAGTGTCACCTTCAAATGGATTCATTTGAACTCTACTTTGATGAAAGTCTTTTCATGATCTGTCAGATGGAGCCAGAGCTCCTGCAGAGTTGACACAAGACACCTGAGATTGGACTTCTCAGTACTAAGAAAAAAAAAGCACACTGGCAGAGGTGAGGTACATTTTCACCTCATTTGCATGGTTTGTACATTTCTTTTTCTCATATGGTCACTCTGTGTTTTTTAAGGCCCAGGGCTGCCATTGGTTGATATAGCAGGAGCACGGACAGTAGCAATTGGAAAAATTCAACTTTTATCTGATATTAGAAGACAGAAATGTTATTTGTCCACTCTAATGTTAGTTCTTGTTAATCACACACACGTGTGTGTGTGTGTGTGTGTGTGTGTGTGTGTGTGTGTGTGTGTGTGTGTGTGTGTGTGTCTGTGTGTGTGTGTGTGTGTGTGTCTGTGTGTCTGTGTAGAGTCCTGTGACACACGCAGACACACTAGCACCTATCCACTGCCAGTTCACACTCGGTACTTTTTGGTCCACATGGGCCTTTGTGTAAAAAGCACCACACATGCTTTTTGTGTGCTTGCTGTGCTGTGTGTAGTGTAATGGAGATGACAATATCCCTGGCGGAACCTCCCTAAGGGATTAATAAAGTTACTTACCTACCTAACCAGCCACCCTTCAGTCCCCAGCCAAAGATCCAGTGGACTGAGCTACCACCGCCCCATTAACATATTTCCTTGTGTGCTCACTTCAGATTCCTTTATAATCACTACATGATAGCCTGCCAGTCACTCCTATCAGTAGGCCACAGTGACAGACACTGTGGGACGTGGGTGACTGCAGAGGGGGCCTTTAGAAACCGTAAGGATAGAGATGCAGAACAGCAAATTAATATACAATAGATTATTCAGTGCTGCTGCATAGCTATATTAAAATAATGCTATAGCCCACACAATCAGCCCACTCAGCAGGCTACGAAATGCATTGAATACCTTCACAAAAAATAACCAATCAGACAACAGCTAAAATTGTTACAAGCTAATATTGCCACTTTTGTGGCATTTAATGGAGAAATTCATTTAATTAAATTTCACATTAAACCATGTTTTACAAAGTATTGACAGTCTTCATTTATTAGATTCAATAAAGATAAGAGACACTGTGGAACAGTCAGACTAGATAGAACCTGATTGAACCGAACTGATGCGTGATGTTAACCATGTCCCTGCTCCTCTTTACAAATCTTTCTTTTCCAACAGAGCAATGTTTCCACATGAATTGTCAGATTTCTGTCAGGATTATGGCACAATGAATGCCAACAAAGCCATCTTGGCATGCCAAATACAAATAAAATGAAGTAAAGTCCTGGCGAGGTATTCTTTCCTGTCTGATGAAGAACTGATAATCTCTCAATCACTGCGACACAACATAAATGTGTCACTGTTAGTTTTGTATGCGTGACTCCCAGTCACGAAGACATCTGTTTTATTTATTTTATTTTTGGTCCATTTATCTTCAATATTCACTTAATATAATTATAATCTATCATTTCCCATCTGTTTTTATATAGATGTCCCTTCTTTTTAACAGTCCTATTTTTTAAAGAAGTCAATGTTCAATATGTCAGAATCATGTCAGAAAAAACACTGATCTTTGAAGGTGAGCATGCTCTGATCTGATTTATCAGACCTCCCAATCATCTGATGTCATAGAAAACAAAATGGGATGTCCTTGGAGCTAGAGTGGGAAATCAAACAGACACAGTGAATCTCTCAGTTTGCAAAGAAGCAGCAAATCACAAAGATCTCTGTAGCCTGGAACCCCGAAAGACAAAGCCAGGGCATGTGATTGCAATCAGAGGGAATGATGTTGAGTGTAATAACCGGTTGGACGTCGGCTGTTCCTCATACTCCTGTCACTAAAATTCACCACAGAGCTTGATTAGGAGTGTCTGGGTGATGGGCAGAGCCAGAGAAGGATTGGGCAAATACCATTTCACTTTAACTGCATCCTAAGATGCAATGACACATGCCTAGTGTGCATGTAAACAGATAAACGTGGAGATTGATACAATAATTGGTGCATTGCTTGGTGGTGGAAATGCCCAGACATTTCCAGGCTTTCTTCTGGCAGATCCCTCCCTAAGGCCTATAGATAACAATCCTATCATGGATGAAGGTAAGGACTGATAGAAATAAAGCTTAAATTCTACAGAGGGGCATGTATCTGTTGCAAATTCAACTTAAAGGGAAGCACATTTGTGCATGTAGTGCAACAGACCATTACATCTTGGTTCACTTAGTTTTGATGCTAATACCTAATATATTGTTTCTCTTCCATTCAACCAAGCACATTTAATTTGAGTAATTAAGATATCCATTACAACAGAACAGCTGTTAGCTTTATGCTGATAATGGACTTAGATCGGACTAAGATAAATTTGCTTTGCTGATTAGGTTAGGAAATGCTCAGCTGTTTAGTTATAACTCTCAGTTTTTTGTTTTAGCTTATATAAGCAAGCCAATGCCAAATGAGTGTCATGTCTTTTTGTGAGTGCTTGATGGCTGTACATGACTTTACAAAGATGTAGAGTGGATCAAATATAATTAATTCTGCAGCAAGTGATTACATGCATGATCAATGATGTACCTGTTTCTCCAGTCAAAAGTTTAGATGCATCTTTCCATTTTAATACGTAACCGTTCAAACTTTAGGCCAGTTTTGTGGTTTTAACATAGTCTGTAGCTGCTGGAAGCCTCTAAAAAGAACAGAGCATCATATTTTTTTCTCTATTTTAGAGTGTAAAATGAAAAAGAAGAAAAACATTGTTTAATTTGGTTTCAAATACTGTGCACCCTCGAACCATCGCGCATCAACACTCGCTACTTCACCTCATCGCGGATTTTTGGTAGGTAGTCACATGATAACGTACGCACATTTTATTGGCTGATGTCATCCGGATATGAATAGAATAGAATAGAAAGCCTTTTATTGTCACTATTCATGGTATAATGAGATTTGGGTGATTCCTTGCAGTGCAATACTTTACAGTAGAAAAGAGTAAAAATAAATACAGATATAAGTATATACGGTCGTTTCGCTTCTGATTGTTTACAGGTATACACATCGAATTCACAAGAAGCGCCATGCCCAGGACCGCGTATTGCATGTGCTGGATTGAGAAATTTCAAAGTGTGTGTGTGTGTGTGTGTGTGTGTGTGTGTGTGTGTGTGTGTGTGTGTGTGTGTGTGTGTGTGTGTGTGTGTGTGTGTGTGTGTGTGTGTGTGTGTGTGTGTGTGTGTGTGAATTTAGATGTGTGATGGCTTTCGGGAAGAAGCTGTTGTGGAACTTGTTAGTCCTTGATTTTATTTTATGGACCTGTATCGTCTGCCTGAGGGCAGAAGGTCAAAACAGGCCTGAACCAGGGTAGGATTTGTCCTTTACAATGATCATTACTCTGCTGATGTAGCAGGAGGAGTAGATCTCTGACAGGGAGTGCAGAGAGCAGCCAATGATCTTCTCAGCCGCCTTCACAACTCTCTGGAGCCTCTTCTTGTCCGCCATGGTGCAGCTGCCGTACCACGAATCCAGACGGGAGAAAGTCCTTGATGCACTTAATTCCGTGAGTCTCGGACTTACGTGAAACACGAAAGTGCTTTAAACAGTCTATCAGAGTGTGCGAAAAGGAAATACAGATGGAAAGTGGTTTAATATCAGTATGGGGAGGGTTTGTAGAATTTGTTAATCGCGTTTGGTTCCTGGAACGCATTAACCACGAGTAATGAGGGCGTACATGTACTGCAATTTACTCAGCCCAGCCATTGAAAAAAATAATTTTTGAACAAACTTTATTTCTTACGTATGCACCGAATTTAGTTTTCTTAACTGTTTTGTAAAAGCAATATTATTTCAACATAGGCAGACCTTGACAATGATCATTGTGTTCTGCTCGTGCTCATGAGCTCCTGGCTGTCTGTTCATTTATCTGTTACAGATCATAATGGGCCCTTTTCACAAAGCCGGTTTAGTGGAAAACCTGGGTAAGTTAACCCTGGAATCAGGGAAAACCAGGGTTTTCGGTTTCTCAAAGGGAGGTAACTTAACCCAGGGTTAGAACTGTAACCCTGGCCTGTTTCATGTAGCAAGGTAAACTGAACCTCTGGGTTTGTTACCGCAGTAACAGACTCGGAATAAAACCTGTGACCGACCAGGTTATGTTCAATTAACCCAGGATTTCTTTTGATTCGCCCCCTTTCACCACCACTCGCGCGGCTTGATTTCCTGGTTCTGTTGGACGGAGAGTTTTACTGACGTAAGGTTTTATAAATAACTCTGTATTTTAGAGAATTAAATATTTTTGTATCGCGTTCAGATGTCCAGTCATATCCAGACAGTTGTCTTTATGATTGATACTGGTTCACTTCCCGATCAAACACACACACACACACACACACACACACACACACACACACACACACACACACACACACACACACACACACACACACACACACCCCTGATCCATCCTCACGTTTGCAAACGGTAATTTTCCTATAATGTGAGAGATGCTCAGTGCGCCTCGCCTTTAAACTTTTACCCCAGTTATTCTAATTCCCCGGAGAGAAAACCGTCAGAATCATCAAGGAGGAGTTCCACAGGACTGCAGGTGAATGATGTAGAAATCTGATAAATTCATTTGAAAGTAAGTTCTCTTAATAATATTGTGCTCCGATGTCAGACTTGGGTTATTTCTTTTCGGATGTCCCAATGTAATTTGCTGCCATAGATGGTACCCATATTCCCATCAAGGCTCCCTCACATAATGAAGGTGATGATGTGAAGAGGATGTCCATTCACAGCAAATATATGCAGGCACAAGCAGATTGACTACTGTTTCAACATGTTAAAGACTGCATCATAGATAGACTAACATCTGTCCAGATCACATGTGATGCTGCAAACTACATATTCCACCTTTATTTGTATTGCGCCTAATCACATCAGCAGACATTTCAAAGAGCTTTAACAGACAGACACCCAACAGAACCCTCCAGAGCAAACATTAGCGGCAGCGACGGGGAGGAACTCCCCTCAGTACTGATGTGGAGACGGAGCGGTCCTGATCGGTTCCTGACTCACAGGTGTATGAGTCTCACCTGAGCAACAGACTAATGCAGTAACTAAAGATTAGCACAATAATTCACTTGTCTCCATCGTCTGATGGTTGTTTTCTGGGGGACAGGGGTTACCCATGCCAACTGAGGCTGCTGACCCCTTACTAACCCAGGTCCCCAATAGAACTTCAAATGGGTTCACTGCAGGACAGAGCCCGGGTGGAGATGACCATAGGCCTGCTGAAAGGCAGTTTCCAGTGTCCATGACACCTCAGGATGATTCCTGAGAGGACCTGTGATGCAGTTCTGTTCTTCATAGTAGTATTGCCGCTATCAGAGGAGAACAGCACCCTACCCCACAAACTGAACACCCCAATAATGACCCTGTCCACTTGCCAGCTATCCAGGGTGGCAGAGCAATTACTCCATCTGCCAGAATCATTTCAGAGTCTGTCTAACTCACCATCACCACAGCGGGCAATAAAAACATACAATATACATTTCATTTGGTCATCTTTATTACTTACAAAGTTATTTCTTAGATAGTTTCAGTGGTGAACATTCTAATATTCAACATGATTCACTTGTGAACAACACGCACCTCTAACTTGTCCTCCAGTATTTGTATGTCCAAATCTGCCCACCTAATCTGGAGGTCCAAAGAAACCGTTTTTTATTTGTTGTATTTCATAGAAAGTGAATTCGATAAACTTCTTTAACAAATAGCTGGACATACATGAGGAGGACATCAAAACATACATTTGCATATGAATTCCACAGAATGAGCTACTGGTGTTCACTGAGCGTCTATCTGTACATTGGATGTGACGGACTGTCCAGTTTTCTCTGTTAAAAGGATGAGAAAGTGTTGATCCTTCAGTGGAGGCTAAATGTCACTCTGTATTACACCAGAATGTTAAGCAATAGAACAATCGGTAACAGAAAATATTTGACCATATTTTTGTATCGCGTTCAGATGTCCATTCATATCCAGATAGTTTTCCTTATTATCGGTACCGATTCATTTCCCGAGCCTACACACACACACACACACACACACACACGACCTGATCCAACCTCACATCTGCAGCAGTGCTGTGTGTAGTGCTACGGTCAGTTTTTATTTGCAAACGGTAGTTTGTCCATACAATGTGAGAGATGCTCAGTGAGCCTCGCGATGAAACTTTTACCCCCCTTTTTCAATTTCATGGAGAAAAACCTGTCAAAATCATCAAGGAGGAGTTCCAGAGGATTGCAGTTGAATTATGTAGAAATCTGATAAATTAATTTCAAATGATATTCTCTTAATGACATTGCGCTACAACCTCAGAATTGGATTATTAACTTTAATTTCTTTTAGGATTTCCCAATATAATTGGCTTCACAGATGGTACCCACATTCCCATCAAGGTACATGTAGACTGAACATTGTTTCAACATGTTAAAGTCTGCAGCATAGACAAACAAACATCTGTCCAGATCATGTAATGCTGCACACTACATTTCTAATGTGGAGGTCTGGGTCTGTTCCTGACTCTTGGATATATGATCAGTCTCGCCTGAGCAGCAGACTGTAATGTGGTCAGTAACCTAAAGATTTGCACAAAAATTCACTTGTCTTCATTGTGTAATCCAGTCTAATGAATCCACTATACATTACAGGAGAGAGCCTACACGACACCTCAGGATGATTCCTGCTATCCAGGACGACAGAGCAGTGACAGACACAATCTGCCACAATCATTTCAGAGTCACCATCAACACCATCACAGCGGGCAATAAAAACATACAATACACATCATCTTTATTTCTGACAAATACAAAGTTAAGTTAGTTTTTGTATCGTTACAACACTTAACATTCTAATAGTTAACATGATTCACCTGTGACCATTACCCACCTCTAACTTGTGCTCCAGTATCTCTATGTCCACATCTGTCCTCCCAATTTGGAGGTCCTAGTAAACCATTTCTATTTTCTGTACTTTTTTAGAAAGTAAATTCTATAAACTTCTTCAGCAGATAGATAGGTATACATGAGGAGGACATTAAAACATAGTTGCATATGAATTCCACACAATGAACCGCTGGTGTCTATGCAGTTGGGACCCTTCTGCTACTGTCCATCCATGATCTGTTAAAGAAGGATGAAAATTTGTTAATACTTTAGTATAGGATAAATGCCACACTCTGTTTTCCACCAGAATGTGAAGCAATGGGAAGAGAACAATCAGTAACATAAAATATTAGACCACCTTTGTTTCCTTAAATTTCTTTTTAATTTTCTTTTCTTCTTTTTTTAACTCCTGTGGGTATCGTGACTAAAACATACAGAAAATACATGTCATGTCAAGATATGTGATCTCATTAATCTTTATTTACATTTGTATTATAATAATGGGGGAAGCTGTCATTAGCTGCTGTGTTTATGTTTTAGTTTTACGACAGCAACAGACTTTTCGTCGGCGTTTGTTTACGTCAGATGGGATACGTGATTTTTGGCGGGTTTTACTCTAGGTGATGTGCCACTAATCTGGTGTGTTTACCATTGCTGTGTGTGTGCCGCTGCAGCTGAGAAGACTACCCAAATAAAAGTTACGAATGTTTAACCCATGTACCGCCTCATAATTATGGGTGAAGAGGAATATGGAAATCAAAACGCAACATTTCAGCTCTTGATTTCAGTTCTTAGATAAAATAGGTATATGCAATGGTGTGAATATCCTTCTCAACCTGTTTTGGTAACGTGCATATGCCGATTTACTGTTTTATTTACACAACAATAAAACGTTTAAATATATTTCCTTATTGAACAGAACCTGATATAGATGACAGCGCATTTATGTGCATGAATAGAGCATTATGTTGGCGATAAAACAACTGAACAGTCAAACATCCACTTAATATTTACTGTACAATATCAAACATAATGAGGATGAGGAGGATCCCTAATGAGATAATACAGAAGTCTGATCTGTGTAAACAATGTTTTTATACTTCATTCTCAGATACTGACGTGTGCTTCTCCACCCCACTGGATCGCACCTAAATAAAATAAATTAACAAACTATTATTGAAGCCGTTTACCTACGTATTTTAGTACAACGGACTACTTTTAAACTTACGCATCGACTTGAGCAGCAATTCACTCCCACGACATCTCGCTCTTCTTTGCAGCTGCAACACTGTTCTCTTTCTTCTGAAAATGTCCTCAAAGTCTTCATATTCATAAATTAAAATCTGTACTCTGACTGCCGTAATGTGTTGCGGTGCGCGTCTCATTCGTCGTCATGGTGAATCGTCGAATCGGGGCTCCATTGATGATGGCTTTTTATAGTGTTGTTGCACCTGCTAAACTGCGGGTCAATTTACCCTGGGTTACTTAAACTACCCCTGAACAGCCTTTGTGAAACCGGAATCCCTGGGTTTTCCAAACTCAGGGTAAATCAACCCAGAACCACAGGTTTACCTCAAGGTATGTTAACTCTGCCTTTGTGAAACAGGCCCATTACGTGGTTAGTACAACCATGGTCAGCTCTCTTCTCTGGCAAGTTGCTGTATGTCCATGTGACCTTTCCACTGAAATTAATTCTTCTTTGAGCTCAAATAATAAACCTCTCAAACGTTCTCATTCTCTCTTTATTCATTATAAACACTAGACATATTTATTATTGCATATAGTATTTACCACGATGTCTATACAGTATATTTTAGTAGTAGTAGTGATAATAAATAGTTGAATTCATTACACTGTACTTTAATTTTTTGTTTTTTAATTCTGCCAAATGTTTTTATGTGAAATGCCATTTCGTGTTTATGTGCCATCAAGATTCTTTACTCTGACAGTTTCCTTATTTCAAACCAGGCTCTAAAACATGGACAGCTTGTGCTGTCATCAATGACATTTTTTAAAGATATATTTTCATATCGGATGACCTTGACCTATGCCTGCACTACATCTTTTTCATGGAATAGATGTCTGAGAGAATTGAATGAAGCATTCACCGATATTTCCCACTCTAAATACAACCTACTCATCAACTTCATTCTGGGTTGATGGAGGCTGATGCAGTGTGTAGTCAGCTGGATTAAACTGTGGAAAGTCATATGTAAAATAACCTCTAGAACAAACGAAAACCTAAGCATATACCTCACGCATAAGCATAAAAATGTGGTGTGTACTCTTTTTTACAGAAAAGTTCAGACATATCAGAAGTGAAATAATCGTAGAAATGTGTGGTGTCTCATGTCAATTTCATGGCTGGAGTATGCATGTTTCTACAGCTGTTGATTCTTTGGCAGGACATAGAGGTGATTCTGGGAAACTGTTGCAATAAATAAATGTGAAAACAAGTAGTCCTGACCAAGAGTGGTGGTACGATGACCTCCATTCCCACACTTGGACAGTCGTTGGGAGGACAATCAATCTGCTGAAAGGCTGGGTCGATGCATGGGCAGGACTGGGGATATGATACTGTACGGCTGTAACAGCTGCAGCTCTGGCTGTATTGTTTTCTGTCAACTGTCACCTCTCTCTCTCTATCAGTGTGCTCAGTAGCTCAGCTCGGATTGGTGCACCATCTCAATCCTTGCTGCAGTCTTCTCGTCTGATTGGTGCAGTTTTCTAGATTCCTGACCATGACCCTCTGCTGGAGCCTACTCAGCTGATTGGATCGTCAGAATTCCGCCTGGTCAATACCATCCAACCGGCCTGCACCTTGTTGGTTTTGGGGCCGCTTGTCAATGTGCGGCAGCTTGTCTCCTGGTCGGTGTTGGGACTATTTAGAGTTTGTGTGGAAGGCAGTTTGTTTGTTTTTTCGATGGTTGTGTTTCTACGTATGTATTTACAAATTGCGTTGGTGTTAGCTGCAGAGGAGTAGTAAAAGTAGTCTTTTTTTCCTTTTTCTTTTGATTTAGCAGGTGGTGGGTTTTAGTAACACGTAGTCAGTCCGCTTTTGTTAACTTGTTAAGCCCGCTCATTTTGGTTTGTTTTTCTTTCCATTATTTAGCTTTGTTAACTAACTCGGTTCTTGATTTTTAATAAAATACTTTACCTCTTAATCCAGCTGGGTAATTTTATATTGCTTCCTATTCCCCAATTCTCATAACATAAGTGGGGGCTCGTCCAGGATATTTTTTCCCTTGGTTGAAGTACAAATGAATCTGTTTAGTATTGTATTTATCCCTTGAAGATTGCTTTCTTATTTTTCCTTTTTTTTTTTTGATGGTAACCCTGGGTATGGATGTCAGTTGACAGTGTCAACCACAATTGCAGATACTCTCTGTTCACGCGAGGTGGGCTTGTCTTCTGTCCCTCCACCTATTTTGGCCACAATTTTTAGCGGTGAGCAGCCATTCTCCGCTGCACATCCACCTTGATGTCAGACCACTTCTTTTTCACCCTTGCTTGTGTGCACTTCTCTGACCCCCCAGCATTGACAGACTCACACACACTCTCCCACTCACTTCTTTTGCATTTGTTACTTATGCCAGAGGACAGCGTGTCAAAGAGCAAGTTTTTGCAAGTATCCACTTCTAAGACTAGTGCCTCCAACTAGTTTTCCATTAAATTCCTTTTTTATGCCCCGTCTTACTCATTGGTTTTTAATCCTCTCATCACGCAGAGAGGGGAAATTCCGGTATAGGGCTCATTTAAATATAATTTGCTTATTTAAATTGAGACATGGACAGAGAGGCATCAGGTACCCCAACAAGTTCGACAAAGTCCACACCTATTGGGATGTGCATCTAGATATTATTGCGTACAGTGTTTTTTTTGGGGACGTGAGCGTATCCAGTGTTTCAGTATAAAGTCCATGCGAGTCTTTGTACATGAGGCCCCTGGTGTTCCAATTCATCAATTTCTTCAACTTCCAGTCAACAGTGACTTTTGTCAGCAGTATCTACCTTTTCAATTCTATTTGTGGTGATGTCTGATTTTTTGCTATATTTTCTTTGTGTTGATTTGATTTGTAATTTGATGTGTTTTTTTGTATGCTTTAATAATCTGGAATTATTGATTTTAAAAATATGTAGCATTGTCAAAGCCTTTGTCCAGGTTTGATTATCTACTGAGATGTGTGCAATGGCAGGAAAGACAAACATTGAACCACACTCTCATGTAACATATGTTGTTTGTACAATACAGCACATGGATTCCTTGAAAATCAAAAACAGATTGTGCTTTTAATAAATGTAATTGAGCAGAGCAGTCTCTGTTAGTATAGAGTGTAAAGTTTTTCCTTGAGCTGTGATAAAATGCTTATCAGCCTTAGTATTCAGCTTACGTCCATAGGATTTTTTTTTAAACGTATGGAGGCTGGATTAAGCCATCTTGACTATTTTCCCTTTTCAAAATGCATTTTCCAAATTTCATTTTGTGAGTCTGTGTATGTTCGTGTTGTTTTCTGTCATGGAAAATATGAGACATAATTCCTCAAGTGTTTAAATCCTGCAATGTTCTACTGATCTAGTTCCCATCATGCTTATTTTTGTATCACAACAAGAGCACATCACCATGGATATAATTGATTCTGAGGAGCCAAATTGGATTTATTTGATCTGCGTGTAACAGAGCATCCTCGATGGCTTTGACTTTACTGATGGAAACACACATATTGTGTCATATCCTAAATATATTTGAGTGAGGATCTGAAGCAATCACACCCTCAAATGCATAGGAGATTTCTTCATAGTTGTCAGTCATCTTAGTTTGAGAGTGAAAACTGCATGTGGGTCAAATAAAGAGGGTTTTCTGCAGCTGTCAGACTCTGTGGGCATACAGGAGATTATTCTGATCTACTGTATATCACAATGCAAACACCTTCTTTTACTGTTTACTTTTAGGGGACAGTCATAACTCACAAATGTTAAAAATAAATACAAGCAGTCACATTCAAAAAACTGTTAGCTGACAATTCGCTTAGCAACTCTTCCAAATTTATTTAAGGTTTAATAATTCAATATCCATACTTGAGATGGTTTGAAAAGAAACATTCCATTTCTGTAAAAATGTTTAAAAAAAAAGCTCAGCTATAAAGTGTATTCTTTCATTATAATTTTTTTTGTTTGTTTTTACAAAACGGAACAAGATGTCCTCTTTTCCTCAACCCTAAAAGGCTTTCCGGAAAACAGGCAGAAGAATTTCTAAACATTTTTTTAAAATAATTTCTTTTAAAAAAAATACTTAAATATAATTACTTTAAAAATATGGTTAATAAAAGAACATGTGTCAAAATTATAGATACTAATTAACCCTCCAGGAACAAAAATAAACATGACTAAATGATCATGGAACTGCATTTATGTTCTCTCAGGCTATTTATTTTTATTTGGGCTTTTTTACAGAAACCTGCTTCAACAGTTTGTGACTTTGAGAAAGCAACCGTTAACATCTTAACATTGTGTCATTGAGTTGACTTGTCACGATGATACAGTATATAAAAAATTTGAATGATTTTGAATGGCTTCTTTTATCTTGAAGGACACATCACAGAGAAACAAGTTTTCACTTCCAGCTATTCAATAACACCATGTTAGTCAATGCCTCTACTTCAGAACTGCATTCTTTTCTCCCACACATCTCTGCACTGAAGGTAAATTCTTCTTGTGAAGGAATTTAAAGTGAATTCCACAATAAAGTGCATCCTTTGGGAAGAACACTATGAAGGAAAATATTTGAACCTCAGTCAGACTGAACAGCCAGGTTTGTTCCAAAACAGGGTTTTTGTTAGATTTTATTTTAACTATGGAGATATGATGTGTTGATTACCGGTATATAATCTGTACCTAAATATTAGACAAAATGAAATCGAGGCCACCTGTGGAAGTTCTTGGGTTTTTTTTACACCTTTATATTCTTTTAATATGTGCTTCCCTTTAAAGCAATGGAAGAAATAAAATCTTGCGAAATTATGCATGAGAGCAAGGTACAAACTAATTTTCATTTGAAGAATGACTGACATGCTATACATACATGTGGTTTGACATACATACTACTGTTTTCTGTCAAATTTTTGGCAGTCGTCACTGAGCTGAGCTCCACATGACAGCAAGAGCACAATTTAATTAAATGTTCAGCTGGTTGCTTCTATGACTATAAGATCCATAAAGTGCTGTGAGAGTTTTGCAAGCACGTTAGATTGGGTTGAGTAATGAATGTTTTAGAAACCAGTCCAATAAAATATGCTTCAAATACATGAAGAAGGAAGTCATGTAAATACATATTTTCAGACAGTAGCATGCATACTTTAAAGACCTGTTTATGAATGCATATACATCTTGTCAAGGCAACAAGAATTATTTGCATTTATTTAAATTTAACATTTGTTCAGGTGGTTTAAATATATTTCAATTGAAATTAGTTTTTCATGTTAACATATTACAATAATTCCTAAACTTCTGACCCGATAAGTTTTTCAAAATTTGAACCATTCAGTAAGAAGCAGATTAAATCTGTGCAGTGATCAGTACACACAGGACATATAGTTCCACTAATGAAATGGATGACCAACGTGCCAGCATGTATCAGAGAAACAAATTGTTCACACTTATCAAACTCAGAGCCTCACATTTGCTGCATGACCACCAACTGTTGCTTGCAGCACTGCCTGTTCTTCCTATAGTAGCCTTAAATTAAATCTATTCCTTCAGAAAATGTTGAGGCTTAAATTGTTATATCACTTTATAGAACCCAAATCTTCCTACAAACCTTTTTTTATTTTCATAGAGCACTTGCTAGCATTAATTTGACATCTATGGTATTCAGTTCCTGTCTGGAATTATTATTCCAGTGACATTTTGCCCATTTCCATGAAAGTAAATAGCAGGAGAAATATAGAGGAGAGTATAAGTGCAAAATTGAGACACGCTTGACTGAACGCTGAATGGGACCTGGAACCGTGTTCTAGTGACCTTTTCTAATTGAGTTGATAGGAAATTTTCAGGTAGGTTATACTATAACGCTGTCGATGACATTTACATGCATATGAGGCATTAGATTGGTCATTGGATTCTAAATGGAAATCTGTACTGTACTAAAAGCACAGAAGCAGGCAACGTTCATCTGGCACAAAAGCAAGGTGGAAAATAAAAACAAATACACTCTGTGGTGTGGTGGAATAAAACTACCGTTTGGATTGATACTCTGCAAAGCTCTGTTGGAAGGCCTTTTTGTGTAGTGGAAGTGTTTTTCTGCCTTCATAAAAATGAAGATAACTTACAGCATATAGTTCTAGTCCTGTGCCAAACTTTTGACAGTGCTGGTTTATCGTCCCGGCGATGATACTGCAACCATTGAAAGTGTAAAATTCTGTTAAGACTAAACAGAATCCGGAGAGTACAGACGTCCTCTCAGGCTTCTTGGTTTCTCTACTGTATTATTCCACCTAAAAATAATTGTCCCATACTTTCATCCTCAGAATGATTCCTTGGGCCTGGACAATCTGTCACTCTGATATTTGGACATAGATTGGTGTAAATAGTTTGGCTGTTAGACAAAAAAAACTATATTTAAGGATGATAAAGCCTTAATATTTGAACACTATAAGATCTGCCATCAAAGTCAGCATCCCAACACACCTGATTCAGATGAATGACCTCAACAGAGTTGGATGAGGAGCTAATCATTTCAATCAGAGAGCCATCAAACACATGGAGGACATGGGTAACAGCAGGAAGATTTCAGTAATGATGTCTGGGCTACACCTCATGTATGTCAGAAACATGAGTTCACCTATTATTCGCCCTTTCTTTGTGCCCTTGTCTGTAAAGGCAGTAGCTCAGCCACCAGGTCTGGGGCTGGGGACCAGATGACCAGTGAGGACAGAAAAGTTGAGTGTAAACTGGCAGTGTGAGGTGCCAGTTCACCTCCTGAGGTGCATTTGAGCATGGTACCATCCCCCTTAAAAGTTGTTCATGGTGCGCCCCACGTGACTGCTGTCCACCACTTAATGTGACATTGAGGTTAAATGATCAATATGGTCTAGACAGTTCAGCTGATGGACCCTCCTACATTTTTCATTAGTCTCCACTATGACATACCTGTAGTTTGTCTTAAAAACATAATTGTGAAGCAGGAACTACTAAATACATGAATACAATAATTAGAATGATGAAAAAGTAATTTAAAGTATCCCGTATTTATCCAGTTATTTCATTTGTACAATTACAAAAGTTGCCTGAGAGCAATGACTTCATTTTCTACTTTATTTTTCTTTTCATATTTATTTGTGCTATCAGCCCTCAATGATAGGTGGGGTCTGTATCCAGTTTTAGTAGGATATGGATAATAGAATTATAAAAACAGGATTGACATATTAGTGAAAGTGCAGAAAAAGATATTGTTTTAAACCCCTATTTATTTTTACTTATTACTTTTCTCTCCAGTCTGACACAAACCTCCCACTACTGCGGTCTTGTAGTTCTTTCTTTATGTGTGCCAACAGTGATATTTTGGGGACAAGCTTGCATAGACATGATGGCGCCTTCAGTGATAGCGTTGTGTGACATTAGAAAGTGCTAGACTTGTTTAAAATGTTCATCAAATTAAGTTTGAAACAAACCTGTCCTGTTACTGTTTGTGTATTTGCTCTATAACTGCAATTTATTTATGTGGGTGAAAGGAAGCATATTTAGTGTTAGCTATCCATGACCCTCAACTGCAATCAAACATTGAATTGATTGAGTTAAATGAGCTTGACTTATGGCACATTACAGCAGGAAGTTAAGTATATCCCTGTAGTTAGAGTAAAGTTAGTGAACATGTGTCAACGATCCTCAGAAATAATCTGGTTTTTATATTTATCTTAACAATTAAAACAGTTTAAACTGAAAGTGCATGTTTTTATTGCTTTTCTTGCTGTTATTGTTGTTTTTAATGGTAATGTTGTCATTGTTGTTAAGATTTTAGGGGTGATTGAACAACCACCAGTAGTATACAGTAATGTCTAATAGAATAGTCTATTATTCATATACAGTAAACAGTTGTTTCTGGAAAGAATGGAAAGATGTACAGTATACCTCCTGAAAAGCAATTAAAAGTGAAAATGGAACAAATCTATAAAAATGTAATGACCCTTTAGAAATTAATAAATGAAGCATTGCTTCACTGTAAACAGCATAAATGAAAGAGTAATGTTTTGTGTTTGGTTATTTTCCTGAGATCAGATGGTCATGTTGGCATCAGCGTCGAGGTAGCATCACACCATTAATATAAAAAAAGGATTGAACTTGAGCTCATGGAAAGGACAAACAAAACAAACGGTGCTGTGGGGATAAGGACCATTCTTTGGAGCAAATTTTATCATTTAACATTTAATTGGATATTTTTCCGTTTCGGTCATTCATTGGTTTATTTATTTTTACAAAAGACAGAAATTAGTAAATTCAGTATGATGTTATTTGAACATTAGAACGGGCAACATCGATTATTTATATCTTTCTTGCCTCTCTCCTCTGCTCCAGTTGCGTAAATCACAAAGATTTTTTTTTTCTTTTACAGATCTCAAAACAAGCACATAGAAAAGGAAAATTTTTGTGGTTAATGTTACACTAACACAATTTAATGGACATCAGTTACTTTATTGATGAATGTGAAATGCTTTCTAAGAATTAATCATGTTCTATTTCATGTAGGGAGTGCTAGAAGCTCATGAGCCTCACATGGTTAAGACGACCAGCATGGAAGGGACTTGAATGTCGAGGCCGGCAGACAGAGAGCAGCAGTAGTAAACGTTTCACTTCTTGAAGAGTCATGTCTTATTTCATTTGTTCAGAGAAAATTACTTACAAACATTATACCAAGGCATTAAGATAAAAGTTAACAGTAACTATACAGTAATTTCAAAATGCAAGGACAATAGTCAGACTTAATTATGAGAATTGAATAATTTTGAACACTTTATTATTATTGAACATATGTGTACTTCTAGAGCCCGTGGAACTAGACCTGCAACTCCAGGAAGTCATCTGTTAGGAGGAGAACAAATACGCCCGTCTTGTCTTTGTTTCAGAAAGGGAGGCCAGGATGGACATCCCAGCATTGGGGCCAGGTTCAGACTGCTTTCAAGAGGATATTGTTTGCGAGTCTGGGAGTGGTTTCTGACAGCAGTACACCTCCTGCTGGATGCTTTACCTTGGAATCGATGAAGGATGTCAAGCTGAGAAGAGCTTCCATAGACCAAAGAACTGAAACAGCCTCTCATAGAAAAGCCCAAATAGAACTGAAGCATTGTGAGCTTACAACTCTTAAGAATGTGAAATGTTATTGCAAGTGATGCTGAAGCAATGGCTTAGAAAAGAGCTGCTGGCTCATTCTTGCCTTGGTTGACAAAGTGAGCCTGGGTTTCAGAAAAGAATCCTTCCCCTGCGGATCCACTCATTGTCTGCATTGTACATCATGAACATCAAATAGACCAACAATATGCATGTGGGGCAGCCATGACACTGACAGGCCAAAGGAGAGATGGGAAACAGTTGCTGCTTAAATAGACCACCAGCCTGGGAGGGTGTGCTGATGACGTTTGAGGAGAATGAGTCATGTCGTGTTCACATGTGTATCTGCAGCAGAGCAGCTTGACTTGAATGTGTGAACTCACTTGAAGGCTTCACTCCACAAAACATAACACTGCCTGAATTACTCTTTCAATATCAAAATAAAATTGTTAAGTGAGGGATCTGCCAAGTCACAAAATATTTATCACAAATCAATCAGCAGATTTCTCACACATGTATTACATTAATCTCCCCTTGATGTTCAATCTGACCAAACAAAATAATTTCCGGAAAATCCAACAGTTCCCCTTCAAAATGTAATTGGTGACAAATGTTTGGGTATTTTTGTCTGATTCTCAAACAGTCCCTTAATTTGTAACAATTTGCCAGTTTTAACTATTTCATTTTCCAATTGAGCAATTAATATCTCAGCAAATCTGCTGAGGGCAGAGCGCTCCATATGCTCGCACTTATCACTAATGTTCGCATCAGTATTTGGCAAACCAAGGCAGGCAAGCTGGCCTGAAACTGGATTCATTACTTTCATGCCATGGCAGCCAGTTTCAGAGGAACTTGTCCGAGACCAAGACATGAAGGGTGATAGTGCAACAGTTTGTTTATCTGAACTGTTTGTTTATATTTTTTGGAAACTACACAAATCAGTGACTCACAGGAAAGACAAGATTGCAGGGGAGGAAATGGTGAAAATACCTGGAGTGTGGAAAAAGCACATCAAGAGCAACAAAAAAAGGACACTTGTTGCTCCTCAAATGATGCAGATTGTTAATGGGGCAAGAAATTGAAATTTGTTTAAGTGTCTCTCCTCTTGACTGGGGTAAGGAAAGAGAAGACACACTTTGATGGCCAACACACGCGTCAATATGACTGAAAAAATTACATATGAGTGTTTCAGTGAGTCACCGAATGATGAGGTGCCAGATGATAGGGCAGGTCTGCCCTTTGCTTCACCTAACTTCATCAGGTTGGACAAAAAGACTGTGGTACTGTGGTGGTGTTGCTATCCAGCCATCATGTTCAGAGCTGGACTAAAAGCTGTAGAGTAACACAGTGACTGTCCCTCCTTGCAGCATTTACTCAGCGTATTGTCTGTTGTTTACTGAAAAGGGAAAAACGTTTGTGGACTTGCATACATCATGATCTGATTTTTCATTTACTTTTACTTGAAAATTTTTGCTCGATGGATTGTCATGGAGACTTTAAATTTATCTTTAATTTCAGGCATTTGGTTGCTTTCTTGTTCTGGACTGGTTTCATTTCTGAACAAGTATGTTTTTATGAATGATTATTATTCCTACCATTAACTTACTGGTTTGACCTCAACAAGTCATATTTCCATGCAGCTGCCTCACATCATTATGTCGATTTTTCTAATAAATTCTGTTGTCAGGAATTAGAAAAAACAACACAATTTTCATTTTGTTCACACCAGTTAGCAGAATAAACAATACAAATAGGAGGTAGCAGCATTGTGCTACAAGTGCTGTGTGTCATCTGAGTTCCAGCTCTTATCAGTGACCTTTACTCAAGGCGTTTGCTCTGAGATGCTATCTGTTTCATGAAAAAGGGACAAGTGGGCAGTTTAAATTTGACCTGAAATTGCCTTGATATTGTCTTTGATGGGATATGCCATCGGAGAGTAGAGTTGTTTTCTCTTAACATTGGGTCTTTATTTTTACAGACAATTTTTCATTTTGCTATCATAGTTCTCGGCAACTTTTTGATTTTTAGTGTCCTTGGTGCTGTTTTGTAATGACTTTGTGTACTGTCAGAAAATATATGTGTGTAACTGGCCTGGATATTCTTTTCACGTGCTTATAAATCATATGGGTTGTAAAGAACTTTTCCTTTAAAAAAAATACAGAAAAACAGAGAACAAGTTCAGAAAAAGAGCAAGAAAATGAAAAGCTGAGGAATGAGGGACAGTGGATAGTAAACAGGGAAATGTCAGATGAAAGCTTTAAGATGTTAAAGGATTTTCTGGAAGTGATTGGCTGTCTTTGTGGTCTCAGGTTTTTATAATTCCATCCTGTGATGCTCTAATCTCCCCTTTCTTTTGTGTGGAAGTAAATACCCTGATTACATGGAGCAAAGCTGATGACATGTTATAAAAATAGAACTGAAGATCTAAGAGAAACCCTTTATTAAATACTTGCCTTCCTATACATACTCTGTCAGACCACTGGCCCCCACATGATTACTATAAAAGATAATCCCAATGCAGCACGTGGGACCTAAAGGCTCAATGAGGCCCTGAATGCTGAATGAAACAACGGCAGCTCTGTATTTTTTTTTCAGCTCAGCTTCCCGTCAAAATGTTTTGTTGTCTATAATTACATGTGAGAATTAGCAGAAATTCATCCTTTCTAGAATCCAGGTCACTCAATTTTCTTTCATTCGCTCCAATTTTAAGCTCGCTGTCATTCACATTTTCTCCTGTTTCTTAAAAAAGGCACTTAATAATGAACCATTTCTTGATAATAAATGAATAAATACATTTTTGAAAAGATTATCCGCAGTAGGACAGAGAACCTTACTAAAGGACATGTCTTCATGTTTGAGCCCAAATCTCGTAGCATAACATAAATTGTTAACATCCGCTGTTGCCTAATGGAGAAGAGTGTTTAGGTGTTTTGTAGATGTGTCTGCATATGGAATTTGGTCATGTTGGGAAATATATATATTTACTTTCACACTTAAAGATTGACGAGAAAACATCACTCTCTTCTGTTTGGACTACATATGAAGCCACAGCCAAAGCTCTTCTACAGCACAGCACCAATACACCTATTCACACCTTACACTTAAGTGACTCAAACGTAGTGACTCAAATGTAGTGAAAGAGGACATGAAGGTAGTTGGTGTGAGAGAGGGGATGCAGAAGACAGGGTTAGATGGTGGCAACTGATTCGCTGTGGTGACCCCTGAAGGGAAAAGCAGAAAGGAGAAGAAGACACTAAAGTGACTCTGACCTCATTATGAATCACGTAAAAAACGACCCCTCTAACCCTTGGTAAGCACTGAAATTCCAGCAAAAGAAAACAAAAGTGATGAATGTCTGTGATTAGCTCCTTTAACTGTGTAAATAAATCAATACATTAATTAACATGAATGAAACACATATTTTATACACTTATATAATGTAGAATGTATTTTGTTGAGGTGAAACACAGATCCTTCCCTCAGTCAGAGATCTACCAGTGGCTGGAATCTATATGTAGGTATGCTAATAAGGGAGATTCCAAGGACTAAACTTATTTTAAAAATTTTATTCTGCTTTAATATGCCTTAAGAAAGCTGATATAACCAAGCACTGAACATGAATAATGCTATGGATCATTTAACATCAGCTCAACTCAGCTTCTCTGTCAACGTTAGAAGGATGGCCAAGGTGAGCTACCTGGCCCTTCTTACTGATCCTAACCTTTACCTGGATCCTCATTTTAGACTTCCTGTTTATCTTGTTGCTGGTTTTATTTCAGCTGGTAAATGACTTGAATGCTAAACTAATGTTTTCTTTGCCTTTTCTTGCCCCATTCCCTCTGCAAATTTTCTTCTTTTTAGTTTTCACTATTCCTATAAAGTTCAGCTTACCTATAATTTGCTGTCATGTTGATTTATCCTTTTTTAATTGCTGCTTTTACATGTTTGTCAGCCAGCTCAATCCCCCCTACTAGAATCAAAATTAACGTAAATGTCTGAGAATAAAATGCAATGTTTCCATGATGATGTCTTTTCTCATTTCTGAATGTATGTTAATGATACTTTCAATATATTGCATGAATACGACTATTAAAACTTCCTGTTTTAATTGAGATCTGTTGTCTTTGTCCAAGTGGATACTTGCAGAATGGCTTATTAGCAAATGTTGCTCTTTGTTGGCACGACCTCATTTCCGGGACACATTTCGGCCCAGGACTTCAACTGACTTTTGTATCTCACCAGGGGAAAAAAGGCAGATTTTGAAAACTGACTTTTTCGCTATTTATAGTACTGTACATCAAATGTCGAAATTTGGGGGAATGCTGATGGAAATGCAGAAAATAGGAGTGAGCTAGCTGTTTCTCAGTGTTTCTTGAACAACAGCTCAAACCCGACCTGTCTTACCAGTAGCGTACTCTGAGCACACAGTGAACAGCTAAAGACTGTTCACATACAGAGGACTCTATTCATAATGTTGGTCCAATTCTTACAATTTCCTAACATAAAATAGTTATGTTGACTGAACTGGAAATTATTTTGAAAACATTTCCTGTTCTATTGTGTTCATAAGAAGGTAGCATAAACACATAGTAATTTAGTTTGTTACATCTCTGAAGCCCTTTTTCACGGCTGTTTTTCAAGTGATTGTGTGTGTGTGTGTGCATGTGTATGTGTGTGTTGACAGTTTGTTTCAGCTGTTCTAATGCAATAATGAGTTTTTGTTGAGTTACTGAAATATAAAACTATTTAAAAAAACTCAATTATGTTTTCACAATGCTAGTAAAACCTTTGCAGATAAATTCAGAATTAACATTTAAATCATTCATTCCTTATGTCAAGGGAAGGAAATGCATGGCATCACTCTCGGTAAACGTAAATAGATCAAATACATACGATATACTGTATGGCTGGGTTGTTTTCCTGTCTTTAAGATGTATTTCCAGATAATACAATATGGTACATTATAATTCACTTACATTATGCTGTACATTATTTTATATATGTTATTAACTTATTTTCTAAAAAGCACTCATTTTTATTATTTAACATACAGCTGTGGTCTGAATGTAAATGTAATTGCATTTTCTAATGTTTCTCCAGAAACCGTTAAAGCTGTTCCATATTATCCCTCTATGTTCGTGATCTAAATGAGAAAATGTATTTATGGTAAAAAATGCGTCCCAAAAGAAAAAAGCTTTAACAGGCTGCGATAACTACTTTAGTTTATTAACGCTGTCGCAAAATTATGGCAATGCAACAACTCTTCCATTAGCAATTTCATTTATTTGTATGGGATTTATAGATTCCCAAAAACTCATCAAGTATGTTTTGTCTTACTCAGTTTTTCTGCACTCCTTGTCTAGAATATGAGGAGAGTTTCATTGAGCTGTTTAAATGCATTGCAGAAGTTAAACATTTTCACTCAATCAATTGTACTGTAATTTTTGACTCAAAATGTGTCATGTAATTGCTGGCCTATGGCGCACAAGTCAATCATTTCCACTTCATAAAATTTTTATATGATTTGTCCCCTGTACAACTTCTCCTGAGATTATTCACCGCTGAGACTTGGGACAGGAAGCAAGGCTGTAAATACAGATAAGAGCTGTAAAAATTAATGGCCTGATGTATGCTGGGCACCTTTCATAAGTTGTGGATAACATGTGACTCAGAGCGGAGCAACTGTTCAATAATTTGCAGCACTTGACATCTTCATTCTGGTATTAATGCTCTGAGTATGATCCTAATTGAAGCATCATAATTAGATTAACGTGTTAACGTGACAAACAGAAAGTCTACCTCTCAATTCCCATAATCACATTAACATCAAAGCATCAGTATGCATGTAAAAATGTGCAGATGTCTACATTGAATGCCCACTTCTGTGGGAGAGAATGTCTCAAAATGAGATGCTTTACATCCCACATCCAGGTTTATCCTTCAGGCATGTTATGCAACAGAAAGTGGGCTGGTTATATGTTGTTAAATGTAAAAGAAGTGGAATTGTTCACTTGAATTTGAGGTTTTAGAGGCTGGTAGAGGAAGACAAAGCCACTTAATGACCTTTTCACCCTCATCTGAGGGTAAACTCGTCATGGCTCGGAGGAGTGTACCCAGAGACAACACTGACCCTGTTCATACCAGTGTCGTCTGTTGGAGGGAAAAACTAAACAGAGGCCTGCAAACAAAAAAATGTTTCAAAAACAATTGAATTAAGGAATATCCTCCTGTTTCTGGATAGTCCCTAGTGCCCATTAAAACATTCCGCTACAAACTAGTCTAATATTGTATGTCCTGTGCTATGCTGGTATTTTCTATTGTATAGTAGAATTGAGACATTTACTCAATTTAGTCAATTAAGAATCAACAAAAAATAATTCTGCTGCTAGTTTTGCACTCTATTTTTTCCACTCTGATTTTTTTTTTTTTTTGCCTCAGTGCAGTGAAGAGTTGTTGAATCATGTATCAACAATTTACAGTAAATCATTTTGTAACAGTTTTAAAGTATGTAGGTTGTACGTATATTTTATAATTTTTTTATTAGTAGTAGTATTTCTTTTCTTTTACATCTGAGACTTCTGCTGTTTTCTTTTCTTCTGACCGTCAGAATAATAAAATTCTTATAAAACATCAGTTTGACCTTTGGGAGACTGTATGGCCATTTCTCTAATGTATTTTAGATTATACAATGAATTATTTAATGTATTCTAATCCAATTTATTTCCGACGCTTTATTGTGTCTTGCACCATCCTGACGTAGCATATAATATTAGATAAAATTAGTAGTTTCACCTCAGTGAAAAGAATCACACATACATGTAACAAATGCAGGAAGGCCACCTGGTAAAAACTCACTGACAGTTAATGTGTAAATGAATTGGGTTGTAATATCGTTGCACCAGAGATCTGAATATGATTAGGCTTGCATTGGTGTATTCCATTAAATTAATGTATTGTGTAGTCATATTCTCAGATGAGCTGTTAACTTACTTGCGTGCACTCTAAAAAGTCAACAAACTATCATAAAAAGAGAATGTGTAGTGTGAGAAATCAAGGGGAGGTTGGTTGTGTCAAGTATTTGGAAAATGTGTTGTTTTAACTATTACCAAAGGAAAATAATAAACACTGGTGGACAGTAGCTGATAGACCCAGCCATTAAGAGTGGTTCCAACTGCTGTACTCAGTTTTCTCATATCAATGTCTGAGAAATTTATTAAAACACTATAAATAAATGATAACAATTCTTTAATATACTGCGTTCACCCTTTTAGACTGAAAGCAACTCCTTAGGTTTGGTGTAATATGATTATAATGTCGAGTTAAACAATGCTGCCCTCAGGTCTGGAGCATTGTTAAAGAAAGTGACAGCAAATATAATAAATAATATGAATGGATCCTTACATTTTGCTTGAGATGCACTCCAAAATTCAATGGTACATCTTTGGCTCAGGCCCACTCTTCCACCTATTGTCATTCAAGTCCATTATTGAGTTTGCTGAAGAAGGCTGCATCTCATTTTGTTAGAGGAAATGGAAAAGGATTCCTGGATCCAATATTTCAACTGGATGCACTCCAAAAATGCTACCACCCACATTCATGACATTCCATCCTCTAGTTTATTTGTAATTGATTAAATATAACTTAAAGAGGGTGGTACGCTGGCTCAGTGGGTAGGGCTGTTGCCTCACAGCAAGGGGGTTCCGAGTTTGATTCCTACCTGTGTGGCGTTAGCTTCTTCTCCTCGTGTCTGTGTGGGTTCTCTGCAGGGTCTCCAGCTTCCTCCCACCTCCTAAAGCATGCAACTTATGTGAACTGCGCCGTAAAATTTCTGTAGGTGTGAATATTTGTTTGCCTATGTGTGGCCCTGTAATGAGATTTTGCCTGTAGTCAGCTGGGATACGCTCCAGCATAACGATGTTTCAGATAAGTAGCTGAACATGTGACGATTATCCAATCATTTCTTCATCAAGGTGAATGAATAAGTCAAAAAGCAATCCAAATATCACTGATCACATGATTCTACAGAGAGTAGAAAATAGATCATATATATTAGGGATGAGCAAGTACATCACTATCTGTATCTGTTCAACCATCTAAATTATCTGTATCCCTATCTGTACTTGGAATGGGTGGGACTTACACCAGAAGTGGGTGTGGTTTGACCGGAAATGGGTTGGGACTTAAATCATTACATTATTTTAAGTCTGAAATTGGATTGATCAGAAGTTGCTATATTTATTGTTTATTTTAAAACTATTTACAGAACAGCCTCAAAATTTAGATTCAAATCAATGTTTTTGATCACACAAGTAGGAGAACTATTTAAAGAACAATTTTTTTTATTAATTCAAAACATGAACCAGTAATTCCCATGATTGTAATTATTATTATTTGATGGAATTGTTCACCCTTTTATTGGAAACGATCAGTATTTTTCCTATGTTGAATGCACAGATTGTAAGTCGCTATATTTCAAAATAAACATCATCAGTGCAGTCACTTGAATCAAGTTTTTAAATATAATTATTTCTTACAATTACTTCACTTACAGAGATATTAATTATCAATTTATGAAAAAAATGAGTATGAGGCTCAACCCTAATTTTTAAACATTTCAACTTTTAGGTTTAATTGAACTTTAAGTCCCAATCTAAATTCCTCATTTTAACTTTGACCCCCCTCCCCTTTTTATTGTACCTGCCCTTCAGATCTGGTAGATGGGATGGCACTTGTTCTGTCATCAGTAGATAATTATCTTTTATCATATGTTTAAACACTGTCAAACCAGTCATGTTTCAGCAGTCTGGCAACAGAATGGAAATTCGATCACATGCCTGGTTTGTTCAGGCCTCCCTTGAAAACATGACAGTATTCTAGTTCTATATAAGCTTGTAGCTGCTACCATTGTGTGTGTGTGTGTGTGTGTGTGTGTGTGTGTGTGTGTGTGTGTGTGTGTGTGTGTGTGTGTGTGTGTGTGTGTGTGTGTGTGTGTGTGTGTGTGTGTGTGTGTGTGTGTGTGTGTGTGTGTGTGTGTGTGTGTGTGTGTGTACAGACAGACTTTATGTGGAGGGCCTGTAAGGAAGTACTGTAAGTACTAGTGCCAAGGAGAGAATTAAGATCGGGATTGCATCCTTTGTAACAGGGAAAGAATCTAGTCCTTCTAGATCAATGAACGAACAAATTGACGGACGGACGGACAGAAGGATGGATGGATGGACACTGAGTGGAGGGTGGAAAGGCTCCAGTCAGGTGTTGTTACATAGTTGTGTGTTACTGTTGTTTGTCCTGATGCCACACAGTTTCTGCCTCTCCTGTCTGGTTCCGGCTTGGGCGTCAGTGGCTCAGCGGTAGAGCGGACGTCTTATGACCACACATCGCCCAGACATCGGCGGAAGCGGATCGACTCCTGCTCCTGCCAGACATCCTCAGTGTGAGCTGACTGGGAGGTGTCAGCTCGCCTCCCGGCCACTGCCGAGGCGCCCTTGAGCAAGCTGCTGAATTGGGCGCCAAAGCGAAGTCGCTGCCCTTTACTCTGCCTCCCCCTGTACTGCTTGTTGCTGTGTGTCTACTAATTGCGTGCTTGCAGGCCCCTTGTGTGTGTTGTGTTTCAGGGGCCTGCTACGATGGTATCTAACACAAAGATATGTACGATATATGCATGAGTGTAAAAAGTAATTTCCCCTAGGGGATTAAATAAAGTCGATCTTCTTCTTCTTCTCAGTTCACTCGGTGCGAGGAACTCTTGCTCCCCATTTGGCAGTGCCGTAAATTGTTTCTGTCAGCTTAGATAAACGGACCCCTGGGTTTGTTCATCTCCCCTCCCACACACCTTTACACACAGATGCACAAACAAATATGCACACACAGCTGCCCCCTGCCACACAACACACACACACACACACACACACACACACACACACACACACACACACACACACACAGAGAGAGAGATTATGCTGTAATCAACCGGTAAGGGTCTATCCACTCCATCCTTTCCTGTATCAAAGGCTTGTTTACTTGATTCTCACATTATTAATATTCCCTTTTCATGTGAGGAATCAAAACATCCACCTTCCTAAACCAGATTAAGATTGATTTAATTTATTTCTGAAAGCACTGCAAAGTGATCTTGCAGCCACTTCCAAATGTGTGTGAAAGATATATTTGCAGTAACATGATTGTTAATTAAACCATCATTGTCTTGATTTCTGCTTCACATCCTTTGTGATCGTGTCTTCTGTGGAAATTAAGGGGGGATGAAGAAGTAGGTGCAGACAGAACACTTGAAATAAGCTCATGGCGTCTGAGTCTGACACTGGAGGAGAAAAATTGAAACAGGTATCTTGAGAGATAGAGAATCTCCCAGTTGAAGGTGTCCCTCAGTTCCATCATTTTCAACAGAAATTGATTTTCTTTGAGCAAAGACATCATCCTTCTTCGTGGTTTGTTGCCATAAACTGTTGTACAAATGGATTCACTCTGAAAAAGTGTGACTGAGGTGATAATTTTCTCTTTTTCTTGTGTTTTGGGGGAGTTTGTCATGACATTTCTGCTGAGATGTAATGTAGTTAGACTGTTTTGTCCCCTGCTGATCTGATATAATGAGTCGAGGCGGTGTTTGTTCTGTTTGCTGAAGCATTTTGCTTTTATTCCAGATGTCTTCAAAAAAACAACAACAACAAAAAAAAAAACAAGAAGAGACGAAAAGTAAAAGCACTGACGCAAATGCAATCTAATATCAAGTAAGTGAAACAGCACAATGTGGGGACTGGAACACACTGAGCTGATTGGAAGTGTGTTGAAGTTCATGTGTTTAGATCCACTTAACACAGGTGGTATTTATGTATTGTCATCTGCTTAGGCCTTCCTTAAATAACTTTTTCCTTCCTACAGTTAACATTATCAACTGAGTAGCTTTCCTGCAGATTGTCTGCATGTGTCTAACACTGAGAAGTGAAAGCAACATGCATAACTGAGCATATGGCCGCAGCAGCATGTTTCCTGTAAACACCGGGAAGCAGGAACCTCAGTTCGCAGACCGCAAGTTTACGGAGGATAGTTTCTCAAGTTGCTTGACTCATCTTTTTATATTATGTTCCTTTTTTTCCACTTTCAAATAAGGAATGCAACTTGCAGCTTATTATTGCTGAGTTTGGAAATATACTGCTGGACAAAAAGGGTCAGCCATAGCACAATGGTTGCCAAAGGCCACAAATATTCTCAATGATCAGGGCCCACACCAGTTCTGGTCATAGGAAGTACATACTTCACTGCAGTTTCTTGCAGAGGTAGCATATTAACACTTGTTTGCTACATGCCTCAAAGCACTTAGTCAAACTAGTCTTCTGCCTACAAGAAAAGCCAGGCCAGTACATTTCGAATGGACTACATTTCAAAGGGATGACAGTGCTGTTGTTTTCCTTCTGATGCAATCCAGCCCAGTCTCTGTAGTTCACTTGAGCAAAAGACTATAATCTACCAGCATGTACACATATACAAGCTAATGCGTGCACACAGCCCTAAGGTAGAATGTAGATGAGGCAGAATGAAGGAAGGATTCCTCCCAGAGAGTTTAGCCAGAATATATGTGATGGCATAGTTGGAAAGGACTCTAATAACTCTCTCATGGAACCAAATTATTACTGTTATGCCCTCGGAGATTCTGCAGTGCAATCGTTTTAATGTAGTTGGTTAGGGTTTGTCTTAAGGGGGTACAAATCAACATTTTCTGTCTGTCTCTGCCAGTTTTTTTTCTGTGTTGTCCTCCATACCCAACACACTCTATCAACGCTGAGATGAGGTAAGGATTGTAAAAGGTGTGAATATGATATCCTAAGGCGAGACATCATCACACTGAGAAGTTTTCCTTCCATCCTATTATCTCCTGACAGCAGCCCAAATGTCTTTCTGTTTACCATTGGCAACAAATCATCTCTCTGATAAGATTTCTTGAAAGCTGGAAAAGATCCTATCCTGATTTTTATGTTTTGTCTAAAAAGTAAAGTTAAAATGCCACTACTGAAAACCGAGAGTGTTTTTCTCTCACATCCTGGGTTTTGTTTCCACTTTCAATCCAGTATTGTGTGTCCCAGATGATACCAGAGTTTCCAATGGTTTCCATAAACCTTAAATTAGAAAAACTGACACGGGTGTCTATTGTTCAACAAAAAAACAGTCGTGACAGACAGTAAAATTGTCATTGAATTATTATTTCTTTGATGAGTCAGTTAATCTGCAAATTAAATGTATGGGTTTTTTTATTTTATATACAAAGTCATCCCCAAAGGGAAATTAGTTAGTTGCACACCCTTTCATACTGTTAGTTCTTGGACATGCATGAATATTATTTATATTGGTATGTATAGGCTCTAACACAGACACGAGGGCCTGTAGGCATGCATTGTGGGGGAGGTGGAGTAAATTTATTTATTTGTATTTACGTATTTATTACAAGCATATTCTTCAGTTTCATCTGGACAATATTTTAGCCATTTTAGCAGATGAATTGGTCTAGTCCTAAAATACTTGTAGACATTTTCTAATTTCTATACTGAACGCTATTAGATTTAAATGGTAGATGAAGTATTAAAGTACTTCTTAGAGGAGCTCAGAAGACCCATGGCATTGCATTTATCACAAGAATTCCAATTCCAACAGATTATTAAGCCAAGGTGTACTTACAGTATGTGTCTGGACTTCAGTCCCAAACAGCACCCGATAGCTTCTAGATAGAAGGTTCAAATATCTGCTGTCACTGTTTTGACGCAGAGCAAGTCTTAACACATCTTACGGGGATACAGAAAGGAAAAAAAAAAACTTGAACGTTGCCCTGCTAGAAGTGAGGAATCAGAGGAGTGAACTGAGTCTGAGGTATTGACTGTTAACTGGGGGAGTGGAGGAGACCTAGGGGAGCACTTCTAATCCACACTGACCTACTCTTATCACGCAAGGCCAAGGTCAAGAGTCTAATGAGGATGGGACGCCATTAGAGCAATTAGACGGAACTACCTTGTTTCTGGGGCATGCAAAGCCACAGGAGAGGGATGGAGAGGGCAAAAGAGGAGGAAGACAACTACAGTGAGAGACAGTGTGATTATCTGCCCAGCAGCTGCCTTTCTCACTCCCTCTGTCTTCTTCCTTCTCCCCCCCACCACCCCCACCACCACATTTCTCCAGACAAATAGGATAAGAACACAGTGTTGCAACAGTGACACTTGGTGGCAAATAAAACCAGCCACAGGCATTTTCACAAGAACACAGCCCTGGCGAGGCGAGGAGGAGTCCTTTTGAAGTCTTAGGTATGACCACTAAAGATGCATTTTGGGAAGTTCTGTTACTGACATGGAGTATTTCATTAATACAATTTATCAAGAACGATAGTGAAGATTTATTTGTTATTTTTAATCATTCCAAAGGAAGAATTGTACATTTCGGAATGTTAATAATGTAAAAGAAGCTATTTTGAGATTCAACTTTAGGACCGTGCAATGGGTATTTGGTTTCTCAATTATCTGACATGTAATTTGACTGTGTTCATAAAAATCTTCTCAAACTTCAACAAAAAACAAATCCAGTGTCTGTTGCATGTCTGAAGCTCATCCAACCATCCATCCTGTCCTGCGTTTATATCTATGTACCTGACTTCCTGCCAACATTCTCTGCTCTCTGTGTACTTACGGAACGAAAACACATTCTTTCACAAGGCTAGGTGAACATGCTGCTGGAGCTATTAGTGAGTCAGTCTCATAAACAACGGCAGAGAAAGTGCAGCAGAAACTCCTCAAAACTCATCAACTCAAAGTCATATGCCCTTGGCAGCCGTGAGAACAACAACAGTCACGTCGATTATTTATGTTCATGTTCATTGTGATTACCATAGGTGATTCACGCGTGAATAAAACATGAGGTATTCAATATCCATGCAATGACAATGATGGTCAGCACTAATCTTGTGTTAGAGAGACTTTGGGGGGGATCTTCATAGAGTGGGTTGGGTTTGTTTCAGTGGAACACTTCTGCTTCTGACTTCAGCAAGGTAAGCATTAAATATAACGTACCCAAAAAACATCCAAAAATGAGTGAAATCTGCTCATGGTTATGTAGCAGTGGTCTGTTTATCTGAAATTGTGCTTTCTGATAAATTAATGAGTGCTCAGATTTAATGTGGTCTACAACAGGATTTTTAATTTCACTTTTGTAAAATGCAAGTTGATTCATTTTGGTCTGAATTACAGGAAATAAAAATCCCTTCTGAGTTGTTTGTTGGTGTGGCATCACTGCTGATTAAGCAGAAGCACTTTTTCTGCTTCTGACCATGGAAGACAATAGCTGCTTACCCATGCAGGCAAAACTATCCTGGGGCCATGAGAATACATTTGCAAACTCAAACTGGCTAGAACACAGTAATTTCACCTTTGGTGGATGATTTCAGATGGAACAAGAAGCGCCTGATGCTAGGAACCATCTGGAGGAAGTCCAATTTTTTTGGGCACTTCAAGAGCACTTTGACAGAAAACTGGGTTCCTGACACTAACAACACAACTGAGCACACCATTCTTCTTGGGGGGACATGGGTTTCACAGATGCAGAGACCTTCTTCAAGTACAAAGTACTGTATTAAATTCAGATGTGTCAAATTTCAGTGGGCACTGTCAAGTACAAGTACGATGTTTTTGCATAACTATTTCACTGCACTGTATTTTGCAGAGGTATCAAAAATATTCAGCACTTTTAAAAAATATAGCAGGTTCCTTTCAACCTACACTGGAGTTGCATATAACAGTCAATAAATAACAATTTTCTTGTATCATACTTAAGGCTGCATGTAACATATTCTAATACTATACATTCAGATTTTACCAGTTACTTATCTCCAATTTTTAAATTTTAATTAAGGGGATTATTTTGACCTCAGTGCAGCTCTGAAATTATTTAATAACCCTGGTTCCCAAAGATTATACTCAAAGATGGCTTTTTTTCCATGAAGCACCAATAAATTATTATTTTCATCACCTTCTTGTTTAATCAAGCACCTAATATGGAGGGATATACATAAATTAAGTTGTTCCAACAGCATAATTAAAAATCTTACAATTGTCCAATATTTTATTTCAAAACCAAAAAAATTGATTCATTGTCAGTGCTGCAGGGCTCTCTCATGCCAAGACACATTTCAAGACTCTGACTCCACATTGCCCCCATTCTCAACAGCATCAGGCACTAGCTCCTCCTGTCCCTTTGTCTTATTGCCTGCATGTCTGTGATTTACTTATCTATCCAGCAGGTTACAGTGTGATGTCATCTAACACCCCCACCTGCACACACTCACACAAGTAATCACACAAGTAAGTGCTACTCAAAGCTTTATTCTTAAGCATAAGTCCTGGATACATCTGTTGGATTTAGTGGTGCTGTTTTTATTGTTTGTCTCATTTGTTCTTTGACACACAGTTCGGTCTGGACCAACAAAGCAAAATCTGTCATGGACGGGGTTGGACACATATGCAGAACACCAGGGGAGAAGTCCACATTCATAGTTCAATCTGAACAAAAACAGTCCTGGAGGAGAGTCAGAATCGGGCTACAGGACAGAACCAGGCTCCAGGACAAGATCGTTTGCTCTCTCTCTTTTAACACACACACACACACGCACGCACGCACGCACACATACACACACACACACACACACACACACAGGGAGTGTGTGTTACATCTACAGACAACATTTTTAACCACGATCAAGTATAACGTCTGTTGTTTTCTCTGAAAATTATTTTTAAATAATCTGGACCTAACATGAACACTTCCACAAAAATAGTATTTTCTGTTGCTGAAATATGAAGCCAGTGCACAGGGGTCAAATGCTGAATTTCTGTATATGGTCACTTCCAAAAATAACATGTTAAAATTATCAACTTTATGTCAGTGTTGCTTTTTATTGGTTTGTTTCAATAAATCCCTGATTTAGAATAGATTGATAGTTGTGCATGATTAAATGTGCATTTTAAATGGACCTAAAAGCATTTAAATAAGAAAATGAGGAAAAACAAAGAATGGGATGCACACCTCATTAATATGTAAACAAAATGTGTGAAACCACAGAATTCTGTCCGGTTGAGGAGATGTACAGAACGTTACTGTTACATCAGATGGATGGACAAACAGATGGATGGAATGGTCCCACGTGACCAAAAGTACTCTCTTTTGATTGATTTTGATTCTAGCTAAGGCTACCTGAACATCCAGCTTCAAGAGCAATAGATTCACTATTGTTCCAAATAATGACAACAAATGGATATAACTTATGATAAATCCTGTCCAGTATTTTACATCCATTCATCTTCTGCAACCACTTACCTTGCGCAGAACTGCAGTGGAGCTGAAGCCTATCCTGGTTGGCATTGGGCCAGAGGTGGGATACACCCTGGACAAGTTTCCAGTTCATCCTCGTACAAAGACAAACAGCATTTCACACTCGCATTCCTGCCTCTGGGTGACTTGAAGTCACTCATTCACTGTATTTCACGTTTGTATCCCACACAGACATGAGAACATTCAAACTGTACTGAGACAGTAACTACAAAATTGGACAGCTGTCCAATTTTGGTTACGAGAGTGTGTTTCTAATTGCTATTGATTATTCTATCCATGGTTCCACCATTTATCTCTTTTAGATAAGAAGAGAAGATAAGAAGTTGTGATGTGCACATATCTCAGCTCTGTCTTTCTGAATATTCACTGGTTCTTTTTTGTATTTTCACTAAAATCTTTTATCATTCACGCCACCTTATTTGAAGCATTCTGAGCTGAGTCTTGAATCCATGTAGGAGGTGGGTCTCCAGTCATGCAGATACTGTACATGTGAGGTTGGATTTTGGTGCATATGCAATTTGAGAATGACATAGGTGTAATGCTGATCTTAGGCAGGTTTAACTTTTACCCAGCTCACTTAGTACATTAATATCTCAATCTTTGCTAAGAAGTACTAAAGAGAAAACTGGAGCTGATGCTCCTGGGAATGTCAGTAGCTTTGAAGGTATTTGGTCATAAACCAAATTCCCCCCAAGGGAAGTATAAATACATTTCATGGCAATCTTTGAAAAGGTTATGAGACATTTTACTCAAAACCACAAATGTCAACTTCTTTGTGACTTAAGGGGAAAAGTCAGAAGATCTCTCATATTAATTTATCATCTGGGAACCATGAACATTTCTATCAAATGCCACTGAAGATTATCCAGTATTTTTGACATATGTAACTCTGGACTAATGGAGTGATTGCCTGGCTAACACTCCTATAGAACTATACTAGCTAATGCATTTTCAGCAAGTGCAGCTTATTTATACATAGAAAACAATTTAAAAATAATCTTGATCCATTCTTCTTTTGCCATCATAACCAGTGTCAATGCGTCTTTTACTTATCAGTGTGTTTCTCCTTCTCTTCAGCTTTCTGCTTAAGTGCAATGAAATACATGAAAACTGAATTTTTTTTTTCAGATTAATCAGCCTGTTGCATTTAAATAAAACACTTGGCATTTAGGTCAAATATTTACATCACAGATGGCAGATAGGAAGAGAGCTCTTGAGAACACCCACTTCACATGGATAAAGATGAAGCAGCCAACCTTCACTTATTCTCATTGGCTGAGCAGTGTGTTAAAGATTGGATGGATGATGGAAGAAAATATACAAGTTAAAGTTCAGCTCCTTCTTATGTGATACTAGTAGTTAAAACTGGCATTAGTTGCAGTTAAATACATCTAAATATTCCATTTCATAACAAGCAGAAATTAAACCTAAATGCACATTTTTCAACAAAATGTTCATCATATTATAAGACTAGTCAAACCTTAATAATTACAGCACTTTCCTTTTTTTAATCTTTCAAAAATTACAAACTTTTCAATACAATTGTGTTAATTTTTCTATGCTTTCCCATATATGCGCATATGAGTTTGTTTTATCAAGTGCAGATACTTACGCAAGATTTTTGACTGGTCAGTTATAAAATATGTGTCCTCTATTTGTGCCTACTAGTTGAATTTCATGCTCCCAATAATAGGAAAGAAAATCTTCAAACACATTTACATGAGAAAAAATCCAGATTTTAGGTTGTGCCAGATGTTCCTTCAGGCAAACTGAGTTAAGACAGTCTCTGAACATCTGTGGAGGTGTGTCGACTCTAAAAAAAAGGCAAAATGTTCAAAGATGTTTCATTGGCTTTGTATCATCTATTGTTGCATACAGTTATAGTTAGTATGTTCAGCTGTGAGCACTGACGTGAGTCTGGGTTTCGTCTTTGTCAGTGACGATATTGTGGGTTTGTGTAGGTTCTGGGTTTTATGCGTGAATGCCCTGATGATACACCAAAGAAATAAGTCTGTGAAGAATTAGCTGATGCTTATTTATCAAAGTGCACAAGAAAGTTTTTTCTGAAGTCAGGGCGTGTTCTGTTTGACCAGCAGGCCAGGAGAAGTTAAACCAGCAGCGGTGCATTGCTCCAGTTCATTGGTTTTGGCCTTTTCCTCCCTCCATGTATGTTTTGGCAGCAATTCAACAATCGTCCCACAACATAACACTTTTCAAATTAACATTTTATATTGTGACGACACTGTGTGGGTGTATGATAAATCTTGCCAGCACAGAAATGAAGCAAGCTGGCAGGGAATGCACTGCTAACTCTCTCACTCTCTTTTTCACTCTCTCAATCCGTCCTACTGCAAAAACCTTGAACCAGTTTGTTAGCATCCCAAATGAACAGCAACGGTGTTGAGATTTGAATAGCATGAATAAATGAACGAGCAAACAAACCAACACAAGGCCGACACAGCTCTAGTGGCAATCTAGGGCTTGCACTTCGTGTGTAATGATGTGCAAATAGCTGCCGGCTGAGATAAAATTCAATTGAAACAACAAACTGCTACAGTCCACCACCTGGCAAATGGCATTAAAAATTTTAACCAAGAGATTTGCTGTGCACTGGGCAGATTCCAAACACTTCTGCTCCATAGGACTGCTGGGGTAAGATCATAACAAGATGGCATCCTGTCTCATATTTGTCTTCCTGTTAGTCTCAACAGAAAAGGAACCACGTCACTGAAAACAAATCTGGCTAACAAAGCAATAGAGATAAGACTGATGGTGTCATATTTATGCAGTGGGAATTTTAAACCAAGAGTCTTCACTTAATGGAATGGAAATTCTTGCTAATTTTAAAGAGATGCGACATCTTAATCACTTTGGATTATTGATTTAATTAACCTCTGTGAACTCCAGGGTGTTTGTGCGTAACTTTATCTCTCTCTTTATTCATAAACTTAATGTCACCATCAAGCAAGGTGTAAAATTAGCAATCAGGCAGTAGATGCAATGCTGATGCTACTGAAGTCTTCTCATGATGATGAATCAAGTCCTACCTGTGTTTTTACATCCAGCCATTGTCTGTAACCATTTATCTCAACCTGGAGCCTGTCCTGGCTGGCATTGGGTGAGAGGTGGGATACACCCTGGACAAGTTGCCAGTTCATCCATGTACAAACAGCATTTCACATTCCTGCCTGTGGGTAATTTAGAGCCACTGATTACTTGTACTGCAAGTTTTGTATCCCATGCAGATACGGGAAGAACTCCACACAGAAAAATCTGAGGTCCTCAGGTAGATTTGATCCCAACGACCTTCTTCCTGTGAGGCAGGACAGAACATTTCATTGAGAATGGGTGACAAATATTTACAATTATCATTATAATTTCTCCACAGTTATTTACCTTTAGCAGTCCTTGCTGAAGGTCCGCCGCCAAACTTTCTTTATATTTGTAATTGAAGCTTTGAATTGTGGCTGGTTCAGTTGTCATGTTGACATGTTGTGTTGACTTACGAGCTCAGAAAATGTGGACAGGTTGGGCTCTTTCAAGAAAATAACATCTATTGGTTTCAATGAGATTTTTGAAATGCAATTATGTGATGTCTTTTTTTTCTGCACCAATCAGCATAAAACAGGGATTGTTCTCTTGATTTCAGAGAGCATGGATACCAAATTGACCTCAAACTGGAGGTTAATGTCTTGAATTCCAGACTGTGTTCCGTAATGAATATTGACCCTCAGCACAGCTTGATTGACCACCCTGACCTCTGATTACCTCTTCAAAAATATGAGTTTGTTGTACCTTGTGATCTATTCGGAAAACATAGTTAGGTCGAGGGTTTGCATGAATATCAGTAATGAAGAAGAAGGGTCCGTCTGTGGCTTCTTAAAACATTTATCTAAAATATCTCATTACAAAGATTGCTGGTTGTACTTCCTGTTTCTGCAAGTCTATATATAGTGTTAAGCACCTCGGTGAAGTTGGCATTCCATTATACAAGCAGAACCAGTACATTATTCCTTTTGATGTGTACATCAGTGGTATGGATGCGGTTCTTGCAGCACCATTCTTAATGTTGTCATTTCTTTTTTTCCTTTGACAATGATATTTGTGTTTAGATGGAAACAGAGTAAGAGATGTATACAATTGTATTTAAAGTGACGTAAGACCCCAAAATTGGTGACAATAAAATTGTCAGGCTACATTAAGAATATCCATCAAAAGTTTGGACATGCCTTCACATTCATTTGAATGATGAAGTGTGTCCAAACTTCGCTGCTGCTGTATATCAGCATCTCACTCTTTCTCAAACAACGACAGACTTGAAAATTCCTTCCAAATGAGCTCTGTCATTATCTGTTTCTCATGACTCATCACTTTCCCAGTGACAGTATAGTACAGGATTTCCTTTCGCAGCTGGGCTTTCATAAGATGGTTTATTGAAGAACTACTAGCAGTAGCTTGAAATTGACATCTGTGCACGTTTAAAAGCTCTGTTGATTTCTACGGTAATACTACACAATTATATCATTTTTAAAAGTATATGTATTTGCCAGATGCTAATGAGGTTGGATTCATTGGAAGAAAATTATCACTGATTTTATTATTATCAAACCTTTTTTACATAACATTCAAAAAGAGATAACTGTTGTTGACCCAGCTGGCTTTCAGATGAGAACTGGCTTGTTTGTGTGGAAGCAGATGCAGCAGTTAGTGTTAATGTATTCCACCTGAGGTAAGCCTTGACCCTGTCAGCCGCCTCAGGCTGATCTTAGACCCTGACCATTTTGTCGATATGGTTTACAGAAGATGAGGCTTTTACCATGTTATGCAAAATCCAATTGCTATGTAAGACAAAAAGAATCAACAATACGGCCAAAATTTGTACATTGGCTTGTTGTTAATTAGCCTTTTTGCTGGGTCATGTTTACTCTGCTAAATTACCTCTGCACGCATTAAGTGGAAAGTGTTTGGGATAAAATTACATTGTATTGATCGCTGTAGCTATTCTTGTTCATTGCGGCCATTGAGAGGATTCTGCATTGAGTACAATCCAATGAAAAGCATAAAAAGAATGAAATAAAAAGGGAAAGTATAATCCAAGCTCGTAATTTATTCACAGTAATAACTAAGGATTTTAAAAGTCATATTTGTCATATTTATGAAACAATTTTTAACAGAAATTATTAGTGAGGTTTAAATATTTAGCAGATCATTAACATGTATCACTTCTATGACACTTAAAAGTGGTGTATTTACATATTCAGTGGTTAAAGAGAAACAATATGATTCATTTGGAGTTGTATTTGTGGTCACTTTCACTCTGTTTCTGGTCTCTACCAATCCCTGTGGGACTGATCTGGCTCTTTAGCTGAAATATGTTCCACTCTATGCACCACTTATTACTGCAAACTGTGTTTTTGAGAGCAGCAAGTGCACATTGGGTTTTTAGAGGTTTTTCAATAATAACTACAGCAAAAAACAACACTAAGAAAGCAGTGAGACTGAACCAAAAACAGTGAGGTTGCAAGATCGACAGCTGAAGAATGGGCTGAACTTTTCTGTAAAGTTCCATAAAGACAATGAAAGCTGCAGATCTGTTTTTCACAAAGAATTCATGCAGTCATTGAAAAACACTTACAGGAGTATTGTACATTTCTCATGCAGGAACAATTGTTTTCTCATTTGAGTATTATATATATTTTATACATGGTTTTTATATGGCTCTAACAATAGGGTATATGGATTAATTTTTAATTTGAAAGTGCATGAGCGAGTCCTTCATTATTTTCTCTCAACATACTGGCCAAACAGCCAAGCTTCTGCCAGCTCTTACATGCCTGTGTTGTACAGATTTTATGTAATTGTTTGAGATTTTCTTAATTTTCCTGTATTGATTTACCATCATTGTATGCAGTCGTATACATTTCTATTTCTACATTTTTTTTAAAACCTGCCATATTTTTATGGCAGGTTATAAAAAAACTTAATGTTTTTTTTTAATCAAATGTGTTAATTGTGTGTTACAGTTTGTATGTGTAAATAATTCTGCTATGAGACTTTAAAAATTACCTGTTGCTAATTAAATAGTGAATAACTTAAAGTGTAGGTTCATATTTTTTAAATAATCATAGGTGGAGACTTCAAATATACCCAATGTGGGGTTTTTTAACCACTGTAAATTACCCTAGGCTGGAGGTCGATGATTGACTTCGTTGTCATATCATCAGACCTCTGACCACTTGTGTTGGACACTCGGGTGAAGAGAGGGGCAGAGCTGTCAACCGATCACCACCTGGTGGTGAGCTGGATCTGCTGGCAGAGCAGGGGGCCGGACAGACTATGCAGGCCCAAGCGTGTTTTGAGAGTTTGTTGGGAATGTCTGGCAGAACTCTCAGTCAAACCTCCGGGGGAGTTCTCTCAGATCCCGCAGGAGGCTGGGGACATTGACTCAGAGTGGACTATGTTCTCCACCTCCATTGTCGAAACGGCTCCCCAGATTTGTGATTGCAAGGTTTCTGGTGCCTGTCGCAGCGGTAAACCCCGAACCCGGTGGTGGACACTGGAAGTATGGGATGCCATCACCAAAGGAGTCCTAACAAATCTTGGTGACTTGTGGGACTCTGGAGGCAGCTGACAGGTACATGCAGGCCAGGCGTACTGCAGCTCATGTAGTTGCAAAGGCAAAAACTCAGGTCTGGGAGGAGTTTGGGGAGGCGATGAAGAAAGACTATCGGTCAGCCTCGAAGAAATTCGGGCAAACTATTCGGCGCCTAAGGAGGGGAAAGCGGTGCACAGCCAACGCTGTTTGAGATGGAGAGCTGCTGACCTCGACCAAGGATATTTTCAGCCGGTGGAAATAATACTTCGAGGATCTCCTCAATCCCGCTACCACGTCTTACACAGAGGAAGCAGAGGCTGAGGTCTCAGAGGTGGACTCGTTCTTCACCCATGCTGAAGTCAACGAGGTGGTTACCAAACTCCTTGGTGGCAAAGCACCGGGGGTGGATGAGATTTGCCCTGAGTACCTCAAGTCTCTGGATGTGCAGGGACTGTCATGGTTGACACGTCTCTATAACATGGCAGTCAGGGACAGTACCTTTGGATTGGCAGACTGGGGTGGGGGTCCCTTTTTTTCAAAAAGGGGGACCGGAAGGTGTGTTCCAACTATAGGGGGGATCACACTCTTCAGTCTACCAGGGAAAGTGTATTCCAGGGTACTGGATAGGAGGATTAGACCTATAGTCAAACTGCGGATTCAGGAGGAACAATGCGGTTTTTGTCCCGGTCGAAGAACACAGGACCATCTCTAACCTCTCCATCGAGTGCTCGAGGGTTCATGGGAGTTTGCCCAACTAGTCCACATGTGTTTTGTGGATCTGGAGAAGGCATTCAATTATGTCCCTCGTGGTATCTCGCGGGGAGTGCTTCAGGAGTATGGGGTTCGGGGTACTTTGCTAAAGGCTGACCAAAGCCAGAGCTTGGTTCTCATGCCAGCTTGGTTCACATTGCTGGCAGTAAGTCAGACCTGTTCCAGGTGCATATTCGACTTCGGCAATGCTGCCCTCTATCAACGGTTCTGCTCATAATCTTTATGGACAGAATTTCTAGGCACAGCCAGGATCCAGAGGGAGTTCAGTTTGGGGACCAAGGATTTCTTCTCTGCTTCTTACGGACGATGTTGACCTGTTGACCTCATCAAATCTGGGCTTTCAGCGTGCACTGGGATGGTTTGCAGCTAAGTGTGACGCGAGTGGGATGAGGATTGTTTGACAGGCCCAAGGCCGTGGCCATCCCCAAGGGGCAGTTTGTTCAGGCTACGGTAGCATTGTGAGGTAAGGCCCTAGCTCAAAGCTACACACTGAAACTTCCTCACAAACTATTGAAGTCAGCTAGCATTTGGCTAACTAGTTAGCTCCGCTTCAGTCATGTGTGTGTGTGTGTCCGCTAAAGCTGTATCCTTTGCTCCAGCTGTGTTGTAAGAAGTCAAGGCTAAACCAGTAATCTGATTGAGATAGTAGTGACTGACTCTATATCCATTACAGGATGTACTACCCCTGCATTGTCCCCACTTTAGGTTAGTGGATGCAGAATAGGAAAATAGGGACGGCGCTCAACAGCCAGTTCAAGATACAGTGCTTAAACGCTTTGGCTTACCTTTGCCATGTTTCATTTAGACTGCAATAGTTTTGCTCCCTGCGATCTCTCATTGTCCATGACTTTTGTCGGGGAAACAGCGTATGTCCTCTCTGTAAACATCTATTGTCGTCGCCATTGATTTTTGTCCCATTTGCAAACACTGTTTGGAGAACCCGCAGATACTGGGAGAACATACCAACTTGGCACATAAAAAAATATAAGTGTGGGTGGGCATCAGAGAAAGTACAGCCAGAATATTTATACATTGAACATGCAATTGATTTGCTGTGGCGACCCCTGAAGGAAAAAGCCGAAAGGAAAAGAAGAACAACATGCATGGTGGGTATAAGAATGCTGGAGAGAATAATAAAGATGAATAGATTTTCAGTTGGTGACCTCGTGGGCTTCATGTTCCACCAGCTTGACAAGTCGTGGGCTAACAGTGTAGGGGTCAGCTACAGTTTCAATGTTACTAGGAGTCACAACTTAATGTACATATAAACTAGAAAATATTCTTTTTCATGTCACAAATGATTCACTGATATTTTAAATTTGTAGAGCAGGTTAGTATAAAGTAGCTATGCTCCTTACCTTCTAGACAATGTGCAGTCTTCAGCATGAAAGGCCTCATCATCAAACTGTGATGTATCAGACGTTCAAATATTACATTATTTTCTGTCTCACTTAATCTTAATCAACATAAAGCTGCCTGTCATTAATTCTCTTTTCCTTCACTCACTCAGATCAATGTTTCCTTTTCCTCAGTAAAGATAGTAATTAATTCCCCGTCTAGCAGAGCCGTCAGGCATTTGTCAAAGACCCCAATCAATCCTCTGCCTCTTTTTCTACTTTCAGAAAATGAGAAGATGTTTTTTAGGGGGAAGAGAGAATCAGTTAATCTTACAAGAGCACAAAAACACTCATTGCATAAGAACAATCCTGTAACATTTTTGCAGAGGCAATTTTTTGTTGTAAAACTTGAAACCTGGAAGTCATGAAAGACTGATTGGAAGGAGTTTCAATTGATAAGCTTCTTCTCCATTAGAAATATTCCATAGTAATAATAATAATCATAATAATAATAAATGGTCCACTCGTGCCCCACTGACCCACGATTAATGACAATTCTGACGAAAGTTGATCAATAGATGCTCTTACTTGTGAAACTTATCTCACAGAGGCGAAGCTCAGAGGAATGGATCAGGCTAAAGACTGGTCAGGCCAGAGCAACCTGGCCACGACAGATAGGGAATGGACTCAAGGAGAGAAGGGGCCACTGCCTATTTATCAAGAGTGAGGTGCATGAAATTGGCTCTTAACCTCACAGTTAGAGAGTTTAATTAGAAATCATGCTTTTGCCACAGAAAGGGGGGAGGGTTGTCCAAACAGGGTGATAAATGACTTATGGGACACCATGCTGAAGAGAGATGGGGGGTGGCAGGTTGGTAGAAGTGAAATGTAGGTGACACCACTGGTGGTGGCAGGAGGTGAGACATCAGGATGAAGCAAACAGGAGATTGCAACTGAAGTGCAAAACCACACCTTATGAGCTGCCAGGGCCGTTATCAGCAGGGGTGTGAGGGTAATGGGGAAGACAGGGCCAGATAGAACGAGCTGACAGCACACTGACCTTAGTTAAAAATATGTGACCACTTTCATGTCATCACACAACCTGCAGGGCTTCCAACAGAACAGGTGAAGTTAGGACACAATTAAAGAGGGTAAATTGAATTTCTAGGCCAACAATATTTCTGAAATTATGGAATTTGTTGTTTAGAGCATCTATAAAATCAGTCCCAAAAAAATACTAACCTTGCCATTGAACTGTACATCATAACCAGGCTTGATACTGAAAGGATCAAACTGTTCAGTGCGGATTCATGATCACTTGGCTAATTTTATTCATTACCTGACCACTAATAATTGCTATGAAGTTACATTTGAATCTTTGCCAGTTTTGCACTATTACTAAAGGTGGACGTAGTGCCTTTAAAAATGTAATATCAATGCTGAAAAAATAAGTCACTAATTTTGTCTCAACAACAGCTATAATTGTAGTATGACAAACTTTGCACAAAACATTCCAGATTACTTTCTGCTGTAGAATGGCACATTGCCATATAACAGTATGGTGGTTTAATTATGTGCTTGCTTTGATAAAATCAACACACAGTAACACAGAGTTCATCCTTGCATAGTTTCATTTTTAGCTGACAGTTCATGCAAACATTTTTGGCGTCGGATTCTTTTCCAGCTAAATTGAAGTAGTTAGATAAACTGCTTTGGATTTGCTCTCTGTAAATCTACCCTTTATTTCTATTTGTAGCACTAAAACATTATTTCTGTCAAACAGTTTCTCTTGATGTAAAACAAACACTCACCTTGAACAGTTTGAGCCAGAAACGGTCAGCATCATCACCTCATCGGTATGGTGAGGTGTTCAGCTGAGAAGAGAGAGAGTACTTAATCCCCCAGCCTGCATGAATTTTACTCATTGTTTCGTGCTCAAGGATTCAATTCTGACAAAGCAGACCTATGTCGGATAGATCTATGTAGAATCTGAAGGATGATTCGAACAGATGGAATAAACTGCTTTAAATGTTTTTAGACCTGTGTTTCTGCTATTTGGCACTTTGATACAACTGCATGTCAGACAAAACTTTCTTCTTCTTTAAAAGCCTGTTGTTGCAAAGAGAGCATGTCTTGATGTTGGACTCATTGTGCATGACATGAAAAGATCACTGATTGCACAAAAGGGCAGACAATTTTTTTTTTTTTTGGTGATGCATTTTCAGACTGAAGCAATGATGTGAATGTCCTGCCAGATATCTGGTTGTATGCACTGGTGCCTTGATTTATAGCTTGTCAGTTAAGAGTAAAATTCAACACTAACTATTTCTTTTTTTTGTGTTTATTTTTTGATGGTTATTGTTATTAATTTCACACAAACTCGAACATCAGATTGATCTTGTGAAGCCTTACAGATATGAGATCTTTAACACTTAAGATGAAGACTGTTTCCAACGCTGCAGGCTTTTTTGTCTTACGTTCATGGTAGTAGTGAAACATCGCTAAAATGCAGCCTTATTGTTTTGATTGAATAAACATTACCATTAATGCTAACAAGAGTTGAAAGTGAGTTGACCGCTCACATTTGTTTGTTTGTTTGTTTGTTTGTTTGTTTGGTTGCAAGATATCTTCAAAAGATACAGGTTGTACTTGTGATTTTGTGATTTTGTAGAGGTGGATCTAAAAAACTAAAAATATTTATAAAATTTTAAAGTAGACCCAAGAACTGATATTCATTTTAGATCACTTCTTTCCTTGCTATAATATTGCAATAAAAAGATTAACCCTAACCCTGCTAAATAGGTAAATAATCTAGATTCTTTACTTATTTCACAAATTTCCCCACTGTGGCACAATAAAGGTTTATTATTATTATTATTATTATTATTATTATTATTATTATTATTACTATTATTATTATTATTATTATTATTATTATTATTATTATTTTGTAATTACCGTTAAATAAATCAAAGTATTGCTGCTGCTGCTGCTGCTGCTGCATCATCATCATCATCATCATCATCATCATTCATCATCATCATCATCAGTGACATTGACTGTTATGTCCTGCACAGGTCCTGGCCATGCAAAGAGACTATTTAAGCATTGAAATGGGAGTTACAGGGCTTAAAAAAACAAACACACACATACAGGTTCTTTGTGGATGCTGTCTGTAGTGTAATACACAGCTGTTTTGGCCAATAATTCTTCTCCAACATTTTCCAGTCCTGCTTATTTTACTTCCACCATAAGAAAAAGCTTCAGCCTAGTTTTTCATTTAACAGAGCAGGACATATCCTTGAATCAATGCCAAAGAGTAATCTGTGAGTTTCATATCAAGTAGAGTCTCCAGGAGATAACAGTAGGCAGTTATGATGGAGAGGGAAGCCAGTGATTTTGATATAAATATCTGCTTCCCTGAACCTCACCACTTTCTAATTATATTAGGATTAATTGGCTGGGTTCTGAGGGACACCAGTTACTGGCGTGGGGTATTAATGCACATCACACCTTGCTGGATAGGCTCTGGACTCAGTTGAAAAGTCTGTTAATTAGAGCTGTGGTGGGGTGTGATAAAAAGGGAGCAGCACATAAACAAGCCCCAACAGAGGGGAGACGCTGAGGTTACCTGCTTCTGGACCGCTGACATCTTCCACCTGTATCACAAGGGGCCACATGCTGCTCCTTTTACTCTGGAGATGGCTTATGGGGAAACATCTCACACTGAGAAAATCTACAGCCTCTACTAATCTCATACTTGTCCAACTGATTTAGTTAGAGGTATATTTCCTCACCACAACCATCCTCATTATGTATCCACACACTGCCGAGATCTAATGTCCGTCATAAAGTTAAACGTCCGCAAGCCAGATGAAGATTTTTAATGAGACTTCCATGGTTATATCACAATCAATATCTGTTATATTATTTTTTCCACACTGTAATGCTCTTTGGTCTTCTTCCTCTTCCCTCAACTGAGAGGGAAACGGTTTCCATCAATCAGACATTTGCTCCTATGGACTAAGACAGTGTCATGCTGGGCTCTGTGTGCTGCCAGATAAAACCACTATGCCCTCAAGTTACCCTTACACTTCCAGTTTGACACCTCTGATATTTACTTGCTATAGACAACAATTGAAAACCACACAGGAGTTTAAAATGGACATACAAAAGTCAAACTTGACTTCATAGCCATATTTTTGGATTATAGCCAGTTTTGGATTGTTTTTTTCTGTAAATCAGTTATGTATGTGTGTGTGTGTGTGTGTGTGTGTGTGTGTGTGTGTGTGTGTGTGTGTGTGTGTGTGTGTGTGTGTGTGTGTGTGTGTGTGTGTGTGTGTGTGTGTGTGTGTGTGTGTGTGTGTGTGTGTGTGTGTGCGTGCGTGATGTGTGTGTTGAGAGAGAGCGAATGAGCAAAAAAAAAACAGAAAGAGCTTATCCTGTTAGAGATACGTATTGAGTTTTTAACAAACAGTGGTACTAACCTTATCATTCTGACTGTTCATCTTGATGTGCCCCAATAAGCAAATTGTAAAGGGGGACGGCGGCTTGCTCAGGGGCGCCTCAGCAGTGCTCGGGAGGTTAGCTGACACCTCAGACTGTCAGCTCACACTCCTGGGCAGAAACAGGAATCGAACCGCCAATCTTGGACCACTGGACGACCAGCTCTACCTCTGAGCCACTGCCGCCCCCCCCACATAGATAGCTTAGTGGCCTCACTGTGTCCACTCACATGTTATTTTGGCCTCTTTCAGCTTATTTTTTAGATTTCTGGCCATGAAATTTTGTCACTGCAGATCCTGATAAGGCTGATAAGCTACCAACCAGTGCCCAAGACAAGGTGAAAGAACACCAACACCTGAAAGGGGCACTCAAAACGTGTGGATATCTTGACTGGACCTTTGTGAAAGCTCACACAAGATCCAGAAAGGAGAAAAACCCAATGAGGATGGAAGAGAACTGGCGCAATGGTATAGTGATCCCGTATGTGTCTGGAGTGTCGGAAAAGCTGAGGAGGATCTTTAACAAACACAAGGTTCCTGTTTATTTTAAGACGGGCAACACCCTCCGACAAAGACTGGTCCACCCAAAAGACCCCACACCACACGGTCAGAAGAGCAATCTGGTGTATCCAGTTAAATACAACGAGGAATGCTCAGATGTCTACATAGGGGAAACCAAACAACCACTACACAGGCGCATGACTCAACACAGAAGAGCCAACACATCAGGACAGGACTCAGCAGTCTTTCTTCACCTCAAGGAAGAGGGACACTCATTTCAGGACACCGATGTTCAGATCTTGGACAGGGAAGATAAATGGTTTGAGAGAGGAGTGAAAGAGTCCATCCACGTCAAGGTGGAGAAGTAATCTCTGAACAGAGGGGGGTGGTCTGCGACATCCCCTTTCTCCCATTTACAACCATGTCCTTTCAAAATTCCCAAAAAGATTGTCTCAGCAGATTGACCCAGGTGATGTGTCTCATGCTAATGACCCTCATTAGCATACAAATGTGAAACTCACATCTCAGCGACCCCCTTTGGCACCCCCACCAACAATTGTTGAGGAACCAGACGGGTGTCAACGACAGTCTTTGGAATGTGAATTGCACTGACCACACCCCACAGGGTTTATAAGCTGGGACATGATCAGCCACCCTCTGAACAGAAGAAGTCTCTTGGATGAGAGACGAAACGTCTTCAAGAATTTTCTTAACGTCCAGTGGATTGACTCAAACAGCTTTTGGATAATCATGACCTGGATGACTGAGAACCTACACAGACAAGGAGCTTATGATGACTTGTATGCTAGGTTGGACAGTAAGGAGGGATAGACTGATCTACTGTATACAGGCTAGCAAGACAGAGAGACAGAGATGGGAAGGACGTGCAGCAAGTTGGAAGTCTGTTAACAGGTGCCAGTAGTGTGATGGGAAGATGGAAAGAGTACTTTGAAGAGTTGATGAACGTGGAAAATAAGAGAGAACAAAGTAGCAAAGATTAGTCAGGATGAAGTGAGGAGGGCATTGAAAAGGATGAAGAGTGGAAAGGCAGTCGGTCCTGATGATATACAGTACCTGTGTAGTTATGGAAGTGTCTAGGAGGGGTGGCAGTAGAAATTCTGAGTGGGTTGATCAACAGGATCTTAAATAGTGAGAAGATCCCTGAGGAATGGAGGAGAAGTGTGCTGGTGCCTATTTTTAAGAACAAGGGAGATGTGCAGAGTTGTGGCAACTACAGAGGAATATGGCTGATGAGCCATACAATGAAGTTATGGGAAACAGTACTGGAAGCTAGACTAAGGGCAGAAGTGAGCATTTGTGAGCAGCAGTATGGTTTCATGCCAAAAAAGAGTACTACGGATGCAGTGTTTGCTTTGAGGATGTTCATGGAGAAGTACAGAGAATGCCAACGGAGCTGCATTGTGTTTTTGTAGATCTGGAGAAAGCTTATGACAGGGTGCCCAGAGAGGAACTGTGGTATTGTATGAGGACATCTAGAGTGGCAGAGAAGTATGTTAGAGCGGTAAAGGACATGTACGTGGACTGTAAGACAGTGGTGAGGTGTGCTGTAGGTGTGACAGAGGAGTTCAAGGTGGAGGTGGGACTGCATCAGGGATCAGCTCTGAGCCCCTTCTTGTTCCCTATGGTGATGGACAGGCTGACAGACGAGGTTAGACAGGAATCTCCATGGACTATGATGTTTGCAGATGACATTGTGATCTGCAGTGAGAGCAGGGAACAGGTGGAGGAGAAGCTAGAGAGGTGGAGGTTTGTCCTGGAAAGGAGAGGAATGAAGGTTAGCCGCAGTAAGACAGAGTACATGTGTGTGAATGAGAGAGACACAAGTGGAAGAGTGAGGTTACAGGGAGAAGTGATCAAGAAGGTGGAGGATTTTAAGTATGTACTTAGGGTCAACAGTCCAGAGCAATGGTGAGTGTGGAAAAGAGGTGAAGAAGTGTATACAGGCAGGATGGTACGGGTGGAGAAAAGTGTCAGGTGTGATGTGTGATAGAAGAGTTTCAGCTAAAATGAAAGGTGTACGGTACAAAACTGTGGTGAGACCAGTGATGTTGTTTGGTCAAGAGACAGTGTCACTGAGGAAAAGACAGGAGACAGAGCTGGAGGTAGCAGAAATGAAGATGTTGAGGTTCTCTCTGGGAGTGACCAGGAAGGATAGGATCAGGAATGAGTACATCAGAGGGACAGCACATGTTAGAGGTTTTAGAGATAAAGTCAGAGAGGCCAGACTGAGATGGTTTGGACATGTCCAGAGGAGAGATAGTGAATATATTGGTAGAAGGATGCTGAGTTTTGAACTGCCAGGCAGGAGGCCTAGAGGAAGACCAAAGAGGAGGTTTATGGATGTAGTGAAAGAGGACATGAAGGTAGTTGGTGTGAGAGAAGAGGATGCAGAAGACAGGGTTAGATGGAGGCAACTGATTCGCTGTGGTGACCCCTGAAGGGACAAGCCGAAAGGAAAAGAAGACAGATTAAGATTAAAAGATGTGAAATCCTTTTATTTAGTAGCTCTGCCTACTAAAAGAAAAACAGCAAACAGCTAGCAAGTGAGCATTGTGTAGCACTAGCAACTCAGATTTACACATCACATATTTCCTTGGTAAAACCAAAATCCATGTTGAAGACAACACTCTCACATATTCCAAAATGGGGAGTTATATTCTGAATATGCCAGACTACAAGGAAAATCAAAATTTTTGTTTGCCTTTCACAGATAAATTCTGATTACATTTGCAGAATCATGTGGTCAAAAGTTTGGTTCTATTATTTATTTTTCATGTGTTAGAACATTATCTTTCCATATATTTGACAATCATATATTTTGTCAGGAATAGTTGAACATTAGTTTGGGTATGAATTCTTCTGACATTCACACAATTAGAAACAGAATCAACGTTCCAGAAGCCTACTGTGGTTTCTCCTAAAGTTACCATTTTACTTTATGTGCCAGAAAGCTGTTCATTGTTTCTTGAACTACCATATTTATTCAATTATCCAAATCTTATTATTATTTTGTCATTTAATGTCTCCATTCAGTTTCATGGCACAGTATGACTGAAATGGAACACCAGTGTTTGGTTTGCAGAGACCAACCTTGAAACAAAAGGGGAGAGTTCAGTAGCTGACACATTTATCAGATGGAAGTTACTGTCAGAACACTTAGACTTTGGAAAAGGTCTATGAATTTCAACAAGTTCTCGAAACCGTGTTTGTGCAGGGTTCACCTTGAACAATCCATTTGGCCTCAGTTTTCCAGTGCAAACCAGGTGGAGGTAATCAGCCACCCACTGTTTAGAACACTACGTGCAGTCCACTGATTGCTCTAGTTATTTGTACTCTGTAGATTTTCTTTGGTGCTCTCGACGAGCCTCTTCTGGTGCACACCAGTGATGCCGCTAAGGTCTGACTGTGAAACTTTCAATAGGTAGTATCTTCAGGAGGCATTGCTCTACAATCCTTTCTTTCTTTATTGTTTTGTTTTTTCCATTTATGCTAGAATTTCTTTGTCAGATCAAATGCCAGACCAGACGTCCTACTTTCCTATTCCCACATGCTACAGAGTCTCATTTTTAACTTTATTTTGCTTCTTACTTTTCCCTTTATTATTTATAATTACATGTGATGGTAGCCTTTTCTAACTCCAATCACAAAAAGTGTATTCATACTGTTTGTTCCAGAAGCCTTATAGTGTTCATCTCCTTCGTTCCAAAGGACATGAAGTTTCTCCTAAAACACATTTCTAAATGCAATGTGTGGCAGCACTTCCTTCCTGTGGCACTGCTTCCAATTCTCAATCTGTAAGGGAACTCCCCTCTAGCAGAGTGTGGTGTTTCACCCCAAGTCCAGCATCCTGAGGCTGTACACTAAGCAGAAAGAGGGAGGCCGAGGACTAGTGAGCATCAGGGCCACTGTCCAGGATGAGACATCAAAAATCCAAGAGTACATCAGGAAGATGGCCCCAACAGATGAACTGCTCAGTGAATGCCTTAGACAGCAGAAACCTGAGAAGGAAGAGGAGGAGGAGGAGGAGGAGGAGGAGACAACATGGAGGGACAAGCCCCTACACGGCATGTACCACTGTCAGATAGAGGAAGTGGCTGATATCAAGAAGACCTACCAATGGCTGAATAAAGCTGGACTGACAGACAGCACAGAGGCACTGATCATGGCAGCACAAGAACAGGCCCTAAGTACAAGGGCAATAGAGGCCAATATCTACCACAGTAGATCTGACCCAAGGTGCAGGCTATGTAAAGAAGCCCCAGAGTCAGTCCAGCATGTGGTAGCAGGGTGTAAGATGCTCGCCAGCTCAGCATACATGGAAAGATACAACCAAGTAGCTGTGATAGTGTACAGGAACATCTGTACCCAGTATGGACTAGAAGTACCCAAATCCCAATGGGACATACCACTGAAGGTGGTTGAGAACAACAAGGCTAAGATCCTGTGGGACTTCAGCTTCCAGACCGACAAACAGCTGCTGGCTACAACCCGGACATAGTGGTGATGGACAAAGAGCAGAAGAGAGCAGAGGTGATAGATGTGGCGATTCCAGCTGACACCAACATCAGGAAGAAGGAACACGAAAAGATTTAGAAGTATCAAGGGTTGAAAGAACAGCTGGAACAGATGTGGAAGGTCAAGGTTAATGTGGTCCCCGTGGTAGTAGGAGCACTTGGGGCAGTGGCTCCAGCAGATTCCTGGAACAACATCTGAAACCTCAGTCCAAAAGAGCGCAGTGCTAGGAACAGCTAAGATACTGCGCAGAACCCTCAGAACCCTCAGACTCCCAGGCCTCTGGTAGAGGATCCGAGCTTGAGGATGACACACAGATACCACCCCACAAGGGTGAGAGGGACATTATTATATATATATATATATATATATATATATATATATATATATATATATATATATATATATTCTTTTAGAGTATATGTTATCTTTTTCATTCATTCATTCATCTTCCAACCCGCTTAATCCGCTAACGCAGGTCGCGGGGTAGCCAGTGTCTATCCTGGCAGTCTCAGGGCGTGAGGCGGGGGACACTCCGGGCACGACGCCAGTGTACCGCGGAGCCACATAGAAACAAACAACCACTCACACACACACTCACTCCTATGGTCAATTTGGGACCGGCCAATCAACCTGAAGCGCATGCTTTTTGGAGGTGGGAGGAAGCCGGAGAACCCGGAGAGAACCCACGCAGACACGGGGAGAGCATGCGAACTCCGCACAGAGCGGGACTCGAACCCGGGTCCGCCGTGTTGTGAGGCGGCAGCGCTGTTATCTTAAATTTCTAAATTTTCTTCTTTTACTTTTACTTCTCTTATGCTAACCTGAGAGCTTCTATCCTGCTCATATCTCTCTGCTGAGGTTCTTTGCATCAAAGCCACAGTAGTCAATATGAGATGAGGCCCATTCACTGATCATAGGCTGAGCAGAAGCATAAATGAAAATATAGCTCACACAGCCTTGTCCAATTATAGTCAAGTATGTATCAGTAAATATTGATTCTGAACACAGTATGTACTCGAGAAGAAACAGTTTCTTATATTTCTTTATTTTATGCAGTCTGGTTCCACTGCCTGTATTGCCTTATTCGATAAGTAATAGTAGAAAGCGATGTCAGTGAATGGGATCAGTGATAGCTAGAAGACGTTCTGCAGGAACATGTTTGTAACTCTTACATATTGCCTGCAGAGATAATGAACAAGCCATTTCAGACACTCTGATGGTTTATTTTACTTCATGTCTTGTAAAACATGTTCAGCAGACTTTTCACTTCTGCTTGCAATGCTCTTTCCTGCTCTTTCCTTGTGTAGCGTTTTAATTAGTTTTGTGGTCTGTGGAGTGGTTTACATCTATCGCTGTGGGCGTGCTGACAGATAGCAGTAACCTGATATTTCCTTAACCATGAAGCTTAATAGGTAAAAACATGACGGATTTGTCACAGTGGTTCAGAGGTTGGTAGATGTCCAGGTAGTTGCCGAGGTACCAAGGTAAAAGGCTCCTCTCATATAATCATCACAAATGCTGTCCTTTTACATGTTTCCATTTTTGATATCCCCATCGCAACTCAAAAAATATCAGATTGAAGACTTTGACCGAGGAGATTAATTTCTTAAACTGCTTGAATGACATTTAGAAGGAAGAATAAATGTCATGTTTTGAGTTCCTCTGAATTTAGTCTCTGAAATTATAATCACGCAACAGATATTAACTGAAACACATATAACTTTTCTACATTTAACTTAACATAATTTTTTTTTGTAATCCCCAGACTCTTAAAAGAAAAAAAGAAAAAAATATCCCAATGCAGAGCCAAGCCTTTATGGTAAACAATGTTCATTCAATCTTCTCAATCACAATCCACTCTGTTGTTCTGGTTGCTCAGTAAGTGATGTTTACTCAAAAATCACGTGTTTACGTGATTTTTGGCTGCAAACCTTGATGTAGTATATAATGTCATAGTCTATTGGAAAAGCTGGGTCTGAATAAAAAATTCACAAAGTGCTTTCATGAGTGATCATATATACTGTGCAAAAAAGACCAAGAGACACAAGAGAAAAACAAATAAAATCTGCAGATAAAAGTCTAAAGCCTTAGAGAAGCTCCAGATATTGTTAACTGATCGTGTTGCAGCATTCCTGCATTTTTATTCCGCAGCTCCCACTCACTTGTTGAGCCATGTAGGATACATCCCTGCGTCAAACTGGCTCTGATTAAACAGAACAGAATTAACCTGTTAGCTCTGCTTAGCCTAAAGAAACGAGCACATAACAGTGACTAAGCTTCCTTATACAACTGAGGGGATTGCATATGCTATCTGGTTTGGATCTTTGCTAGTCTCTTACTCTCCTTTACCACCTTCTTTTCAGTCGTGTCTGGGGCCGGAAGGCTTCAGTTGTTTCTTGAGTGAGGACCATTATTCTCTTTGAACAGATTACCACGCACGAGGATGTGTTTTTGGCTCTAGTTGTGTCTTTTTGATCGTATACTGGCCAGTTAGCTACCTTGACAAAAATGGAATTGATAATAATATACAAGTATACTAAGAGGCTGCAGCATGGCCTGGCCCAGCTCTGTCTTTTGGTCCAGCCTCATGCATTTACTTTTCAACATTAACGAAGTTTTAGGCCCAGGGAGCGCCATATGAATATGCAAGTTCAAGAGACTCACATCTGTCACAAATTCTGCACCTGCTACAGCTAATGTCTAAAAATAAAAGGTAAAACTGCTTGTTAACAGCAACATACACTGCTAAGTTGCAAAGAAAGGTGTGTATAAACTGTGAAGTTTTTTAGCATGCCTGCCAAGGTGTTGAAGGTGAAAAAGTCAGAACTTTAGCGTAAGATTTGAGTTGGAGGGAAAAAATCAACTGAAAAGAGAAGATGGGATCAGGATATCCATAGGAGAAATAAATATTTCTTTCACTGGTTCAGTCTGTCTATTTGGGTTTACTGCATTTTCAACTGCAATTATTTTTATTTCATGTAATCTTTTTACACCTGGTATTTTTAGATTTTATTGCCAGTTATGTTTTTAACAAGCACACATTCAACATAAAAACATCCTGATCAAACATTGCTAAGAGGTCCAGCAGTGCCCCTTTTATCATTAAACATTAGTAATTCCATCAGCCCGCATACAAAATATGTTCACTTCACCGAGTTCCATTGATAAATGTGTCGTATTTGTGGAACCTGGGGAATGTTGCATTATTTTGTCACTCATAACATATTTGTTTTGCCCCAAAGACTAAAAATCTAAGCTAACCTTTTGTTAAAATAATACACAATAATAATACAATAATGCAATTAATTTTAAATTATTTGTAATATTTAGCATATTTTATTATCTTAATTATTGTGCATAATGCAACCACATCCTGGACAGCAGGTGCATTTATCTTAGAATTTAATTAAACAAGTTAAATTATTAATTTGCTTTTGTGCATTTGTGAATAAATAATCACAGCTTATGACAGGCTGTGATGTTGTTATTTTTGTTTCCAATACTGCACATAAAGTGTGAAAAGTCTCCCTTGTTGACTACAACACTTCCTTCCCTAACGTCAAAAATAGGTACAACTCCAAGCTCTTCTTTCCATAGTGACTGCCCTACCTGAAGAAATAGCAAATTACTTCAAAGCCTCAGCCCTAGCCTATGAATTAGGGCAGGAAGCCTGAGCAGACAAAAATATCCAAAAATGAACTCATTGTTAGTTAAAAAACAGCAGAGATAAGTAGGGACAATCAGGACAATCATCATTGTTATCCATGATGTACTGTATGTTGTGGTAAGAACTATGTGCAGACGCTCATCTCACACCCAATAGAGAGCCTCTATGTACTAGAGCTGTGATTCCAGTAAATGTTCATGAATGTTCTTTGAAACACAAAAAAAAGAGACCAAACAACACAGGGATTGAACAACACAGGGATTGACCAAAATATTGTCATAGATAAAATAGTGAGTTATCTATTTGGGCATTATCATGCAGCAAATAATGAATTAACATATAGGTAAGTTTGTACATGGTCATGTCTGCAAACAATCCATAAACCATAAGCTATGAAAAGTGCTGAGCGCCCTGTTTAAGTAAATTACATGAATCTGCAGTGCCTTTAGCTTAGCTTCATAAACATTGAATATCTTGTCCATTTCCATAACTAATTGATGTCTGCATGTTCACCTGAGCTTCATTCTCACAAATGCTCACATTTTTCTGTGTTGATATGATCTATGTGATGTTTTCTTACTGTATAAAATTGTATTTTTGGCCTCAGGAAAAAATCCAGCAGTCAGCAACACTTATCATCAGTATGATACTCTCCTCTTGGCTGCCTCCTGTTTTCTGCTCACCTTTTCTTGACACCAGATAAATTCACTGACGGCTTATTACATCTTATCGTATACGTTCATCCTTAATCACTGTGTCATAGCCACATCAATATCTTCTGATAAAACTGTAGTCCTTTTCTAATAGAAGTTTGTCACATGATTAGAAGTGAGCTAAAGTGCAGAAAAAGTTTCACCTTTCCAGTGCCTCCCAAACTTTTTTGTGGTTTGATATTAAACAAAACAACATCATCAAGTGTAACTTCTGTGTTTCCATACTTAATATTAGAATTTTCTTTGACATAGTCAAGAGAAGTAACTTATGTCAAATGAGAGAGAAGGAGAAGTGAAGATGCAAGTGTGGCGGACCAGAAAGTAGCAGTGATTAGCAGGGGTGAAGTTAGAATGGCACTTAGGAGGATGAAGAAGGAAGGCAGTTAGTCTGGATGACGTTCTTGTGGAAGTATGGGGGCATCTGGGAGTGGCGGCTGTGGAGCCTTTAATGGAAGAAGAGTGTAAATTTTTAAGAACAAGGGTGATGTGGAGAGTAGTGGGAACTATAGAGGGATAAAGTTGATGAGTCACACAATGGAATTGTGTGAAGTTGTGTGGAGAGCTGTGCTGCAGGTCTGACAGAGGAGTTCAAGGTACAGGTGGGACTGATCAGGGATCAGTCCCAAGACCCTTCCTGTATTCAGGTAGTGATGGATAGGCTCACAGATGGACTGGAATCCGTGATTGGACTGGAAGATAGACTGGACTGGAAGATAGACTGAAATCCTCATGGACCATGATGTTCACAGATGACATTGTGATCTGCAGTGAAAGCAGAGAGCAGGTGGGGGAATATTCAGAAAGGTGACAGCATCTGTTGGAGAGGAGAGGAATGAAAATTATCCAAAGTAAAACAGAATATTTGTGTATAGATGAGAGGAGTGGAGAAGGACGACTGAAGGTGGAGAACTTCAAGTACTTGGGGTCAACAGTGCAAAGCAATGGGGAGTGTGATGAGGAGTTGAAGAAATGGATCCAAAATGGCTGGAACGGGTGGAGGAAAGTGTCAGGTGTCTGATGATAGAAGAGTGTCTGCCAGAACGAAGGGCACCGTTTATAAGACAATGGTGAGGACAGCCATGAAGTATGGATTAGAGACAGTGCCGCGGAAAAGAAGAGAGCTGGAGGTGGCAGAAATAAAGATGTTGAAGTTCTCTCTAGGAGTGACCAGGTTGGATAAGATCAGAAATGAGTTCATCAGAGGAAGAGCCAAGGTGAGCCAAGATGTTTTGGAGACAAAGTTAGGGAGAGCAGACTTTGATAGTTTACACTGTGAGTATATTGGTATTATGGTGTGGGGACGGAGCTACCAGGCAAGAGGGCAAGAGGAAGACCAAAGACTAGGTGGATAGGTGTAGTGGAAGAAGACACTACAGTTGGTTTTAGAGAGGAGGATGCAGAAGAAAGGCTGAGATAGAGAAGGATGACACGCCATGTCGACTTCCAAAGTGACAAACCTAAAGGAAAAGTCTCAAAGTATTTGATCTAATGATTCTTTTTAACTCTCTTGACATGGTTGCAAAGTTCTAGTTTAAAGAGGCAAAAATGGGAAATAATTCTTAAACTTATTTAGAAAATGAAACTTGAATGAATATTTTGTTACCATCTATCATTGCACTTACTTACTGTAAATTGTGAAAATAACATTTTGAGTTGAATGTCATCTTAAAACATGTTATTCTTTCTCAATAAAACAAATGGCAAAACTAAAATTTTATTCAGACATATCACACTTCACCTCTGGCTTGAATTAGGTTATTAGGAATTTACTTCTGAGAACACAACTGCACCAATGTTCTTGGCCTGGTTGTGCTCTTGAACATCAACAGCAGGAGGTGAACACCACCTTCACTGAATTATTTCTCACCCAAAGACCACTGTTTGTGTTTCTCTATTTACTGTATCTGGAATCAACCAGCCACTGATTGTTTAATGCAATGGATGGTCATTGCATGTGAAACAAAATTAATAATATAATTTTTTTTTGACTGATATCGATAAAATACTGTAATCTGCTTTATTGGTCAAATATTGAAAAGAACAAGAAAGCAGTTTTATGCCATTTTTCTAAGGTACATCTGAGCATTGTTTGAACTATTATCTATCAATTTGGACCCAAACCATCTTAATACTGCACCTTGGCTCAGCGGAAGAGCGGGTGGTCCAATGTTCTGAGATCGGCGGTTTGATTCCCGCTCCCACCCAAAAAAACACCCAGAGGTAAGCTGACAGTGGGAAGTGTCAGCTCACCTCCTGAGCACTGCCGAGGCACCCTTGAGCAAGCTGCCCTTGAGCAAGGCGCCGTCCCCCTTACAAGTTGCTCATATGGGCGCACCACAAAGGAGCTGCCCGCCACTCTTCCTCCCCTGCATGCATACAGGCCCCCTGTGTGTGTTTATGTGTTAAGGGCCTGTACACACATATATATATATATATATATATATATATATATGCATGATTCAACTAACTAGTGTGTGCCACTAATTTCTCTGCGGGGATCAGAATCAGAATATAAAATTTTTAAAAAACAAAACAGTTTCCTGTCTGGTGTCTAATAGTTAACTATGGGGAATATAGCTCTGAGATCACTTTATAAACTGAAACTAATGTCACTCAAAGTCTTAACAAAAGCAGCATTAGTGTGTTAATGTGTTCCAACATCAGAACAATCACTGAGAGCTTGTTATGCAGTCGAGAAACAGCCTCTTCAATGACTTGGCTTAAATGGGTGAGATTGATATCAGCCTTTATTTTCGTCATCAGTGAGATTAGTCTTCAGTAGCAGTTAGTAATTATAATTTCAAGGCGAGTGAAAAGTCCTCACAATTTTCATAAGAGCTGATGTCATGCAGTTGAGCCATTTTTCTTGGAACCCGTAAGGAAAAAGTATCATGGCAGCAGGGGGAGGATTTTAGATGTCGTGCAATTTCTTCCAGTGTCTTAAAGTTGATAGGGTCAAGCTGTATCATACTAATTAAATTTGTGAATACAATGAAAATGGAGATCCTATAAATCATGGACAGATAGAGACATCTTGTGTAATATTATGAAGTTTGTCAGTAAAGAATGAGGACGATCTATTGCATGATCAAGTGGTTGAAAGAGCCAAAATCTTGTCACTCTCAACTCATCAATTACAGCCGCTTGGTCAGTGGCCAATAAAACTTCAAGCTCCTGTAAAACGCTTCACTTCCACTATGGTGCTAACTCTGAATATGCAGCCTCCAAGCTCCAGTCAGCAATCATCACTGTTAATGGTTTAGTGTAGCCTTTTATTGTCACCATCCAAATGCATACTTGTGCAATAATCATGTTGTTCAGTCAGCATCTTCAGCATCTTGATGTGCTACACCTGTCAGGTGGATGGATTAAGCCGATTGAGGGAAAATGTTAACTATCACGGAGTTTAAACAGACTCCATATCCCATCTTATCTGGGGAAGCAAGCAGAGACCTGGTTTATATTTGTAGAAGAGACATCCAGTGAATACCTGATGCTGTGAGCTTTGCCGTCTCTTTCAATCATGGATTTAAACTAATTTGTTCACAGAATATGAAGGGCATAGGCCCTTTGTGCTATTACTTCAGCTCAGGATTGTGCAATGAAATGAGAGGCAACAGCTAGATTTTAATTCAAAATAACAGACATCTTAGATTCAAGATTGTTTCTTTTTCTTTCTCGGGTCCTCCAATGTGGCCCTCGACCCAGTCTAATGAACATTAAGTCAAGAACTGAAAGCAAACATCCTGCTCTTCTTGAGCCCATAAACCTGGGTTATGTCAACACTTCTTGAGATGTGTTGACATTGTTTCTGCCCACAGTTGACTGTCGGACAAGTTCAATGCACAGACTCTTGCTCAGAAGCCATGCTGATGTAAGACTGCAGAATGTGTCTTGGCATTGTACCACCAGGAACACACACGACACACATGACGATCCTAAATCTGTACAACATACAATTTTCAACATTTTCTTTTCATCTTCTTTAGTGTCTTCCAGGTCATCCTTTTTGCCCTGACTACTGACCCAGGACCAGCTGTCCTGTGCTCAGCATGGAACTGTTAAGTGTCACCTGTGTTGTCTCAGTGGGAGTTGAAGGACCAAAGTGTGTCATGTTGATGTTCTGCAGTTAAAGAGTGAATAGAGCTAACCGGGGACAGCAGATGTTAGAATAATGGTTCTCGACGGAGCACTCCCCAACCTGGGCCGCTAAATATTCAACAACAGCAGAATTTCAGTGGCAATCAGAAAGGTGCAAAATAGATTTTCCCACTCGCTTCACTGTGAGACTTACATATCCCTTTGCTAGTATCACAGTCAGAGAGGCACCAGTGTTGAACAGAATAGACAAATTGGACATTGTATTATACAGTAATAATAATGGACTACATTTGTATTGTGCTCGCAATGGTTTGATTATTCATTCACTCCTCATTCATAGTCGGTGATGGTAGGCTTCATGTGTAGTCACAGCTGCCCTGGGACAGACTGATGGAAAAGTGGCAGCCGATCTGTGCCAACGACCTTGCCGACCACCACCAGAATATTCATACACATTCACACACCAGCAAGTGCCCCCACTGGAGGCAAGGAGGGTTAAATGTCTTGCCAAAGAACACAACAACAGATGATGGGGGGGGGGGTGAACCAACAATCCATTGACCTGAGCCACTGCCACCCCAGAAGCTCTGAAGAACATTTATGTTTATAGGTACATACAGAGAAAGCACTCACAAATTCATAGTCCTTGTTCCTGTTGCCTGATCTCTGTCTTTAGCTCTTTGGGGTTCAGTTGTCCTGTATTTAATTAATTCTTCAGGATTTACTTTTGGAGATCAAGTCCTGTTATAATTCTATAAAAATCCTCTTTTTCCTATTGAATTGGTGTTGGGATGTCCTGGTTAGCTAAAACAATAATATTGTCAAGTGTTTTATTCAGTAAACACATTGAAGTATCATTTAAAACAACATCCCTGGCCTTGTGTGTGTCAGGAAGTGAAGTGAATAGACGGTCTGAAGAAGATGATTGTCGTAACATATTTGTTTAAGGAGTGGGTCACTGGCTGGCTGTCGACTGAGTCAAACCTTGAGTGGGTGTGGTGGAAACCTAAGGCTGGGAATCGGAGCTTCAGCTTTAGGGAAAGACTTATCCATGTGCATTTAAATACATATGTCTGATGTAGCAAAAGAGAATTTACTGTGTCCTGGAGCTCTTCCTGGCTCCAGTACATAGGCACTTTCTTATCTGTTAAAAACAGATCACATTTAATAACTACCATCCAAATATGTAATAGCATTAAGACATCAAACTTTGTTTATTTACTCTCCAGTTGTCAGTTTCTACCAGCAACTTCTGTAATGACTTCATCGTCTGTGACTGTAAGTAAGATTTTATGCGGTTCTGATTACAACATGGCTAATAATGTATTTATTATACCATTTTTCAATTAATTATGAATGAGTGATCACAAATACACTTTCTAGAAGTGGCTACTTTGTACATATCTTTGACTGCATTTACTATTTTTATGGGTGCATGAGATTTAGTTTGGCATCTTGTTCAATCTCATGAGTAAAAAATAGAAATGCACAGTGAAAATGAATTAATTAGAATAATCATTCTACTTTTCTCTTTTCTCTTGTCCATCTTAACTGTGAATTTGTTTATTGATTCTTTTTCTTATCCTTTTGGTTTGTCCCGTTAGAGGTCACCACAGCTTGTCATCCTTTTCCATGTCATCTTATCGTCTGCATCCTCCTCTCTGACAGCAACTCCCCTCATGTCTTCCATCACTACATCCACCCACCTTCTCTTTGGTCTTCCTCTTGCCCTCTTGCCTGATAGCTCAATCTTCAATACCCAATATATTCACGAAGTAAGATGGCAATGCCATAATGCCTGGATTTTCAATGAAAACAGTGCTTCAGAAAAAAGAAGGTTGGGGTGTGTGAAATGTTTTGTCCAGTTCATTATAGCTAATCAATCCGCACTCGAGAGACCTGAGGAATATGGCCAGTTAATATTACAATGAATAAAAATCAATCAGCAATTCAAAAAAACAATCAAAAAACTGATACCTCTAAAATGCAATCAATCAGGATTAATAAATTTTCTTTGGGTGTTCCATTTAATGTTATTTCTCAGGAATGTTCAAACAGCAGACGACACAAAGATTACAATGACATGACAAAAGATGTTTCTCTGGTCTAATCTGACCACTGTTTGAAGCACCAAATAGGTAGATTGTTTTGGGAATGCTCTTATATACAAGCTTTCACATTCCAAACTGTTTACACTCTCAAAAAAAACTGATTCTGTCAGGACTGACTGCAAGTCAGAACATTGAGCTTTTACGTTAAACATAATAGCACATTGGATTTCTAACATAAGGATATCTTATATGACTCCACAAATTTGCCCTTCCCCGTAAATCAGACATATTTTGTAAAACACAGCTCAGAAACCTTAACATTTTTAGGCTAAAAAACTTCTGAGATGATTAATATCATCTGATAATAAAAATATATTTTGATCACAATGTCAATAACAAAAGTTCAAATCCAACCACTGATTGGAGAACTTGGAAGGACCCAATAGGCAGATTGTTCTCATAAATACTATTATCTACAATACACATTCTGAATTGTTAAAAGAAAACTAAAAAAAAAAAAAAAAAGTTAGATCTAACACCATAAGTCAATGTGCAACAAAAAACCCTGCATAAGCAAGTCTTGTAAACACTGACATGCTACAGATACAGTATGACAGTGACGTGCGGTGAGGTTCATGGCTGGTGAGGCACAGACTTCATCATAATCAGATTTACAAACATATGAACCTAGTGTAGCTTATTCACCATTTAATTAGCAACAGTGAATGGATAATGCTTAAGTCTCATAGCAGAATTATTTACACATGTAAACTGTAACAAATAAGCACATTTTATTAAAAATAACGTTATGTTGTTACCTGCACGTTTGTTTATATGTATTATGTTTACTTATTTCTGAATTTTCTGAAGTTTCTAATGAATTTCCTTCAGGATTAATAAAGTACTGTATCTATCAATCAATCAATCTATCTATCTATCTATCTATCTATCTATCTATCTATCTATCTATCTATCTATCTATCTATCTATCTATCTATCTATCTATCTATCTATCTATCTATCTATTTTAAAAATGAAGTCTATGTGCATCTCCTTCTGAACAAAAGCATCGAAAAAATTTTGTAATTGAGATATGTAATCCTCCATTTTTATAGTAAGGCAAGGCGAGCAGAAAAACAAATGAATGGCTGTTCTTGACTTGCTGCCTATAGATTGGAGCTTGCTGTCGCTTATTCTGCAGCCGACGAGTCCCAAGAAGAATCCCTAGGATCACCAGCACCCCCTACCATGAGGCAGGAAAACTGAATGTCTTTCTTAGTGCCTTTTCCCATTCTGTTTTAGGACTGCTCAACTCAAGAAAGACGTTACACACATACAGTTGTTGACAAAAAAACACTGTATATTATATACATTAGCTAAACTATGGAAATTTAGTTCATATAGCAAATGTGTGTGAACATTTTAATAGCAACATATAAAGAGATAGCATTACAGTCTCACTGTTTAGCTATTAGCACCACTAGTCAAGCCATTGTGCAATCCATGGTGAGGTTCGGCTGGCTGGTGCCTCACCACAGGTCTCTTCTCAGTATTTCAGCGGTAAATGTGAAAATTTGACAATTTTCAGTAAAATCAATCTAAAATTTGTGACGTTAAACGGAAAATAACTTTATAAGACACATCACTGGATAATATAACCATTTAGTTTCTTCCATTTTCCTTTTTTTTTTCCTTTATGATGGCAGGTGAGGCCGTGCCTCACCTACCTCTCCTGACCGCACGTCACTGCAGTATGTATGACATGGAGGGTAAATAAACGTATTTGCTGTTGCGTTGTGGTGCATACTTCAGTAACCTCCGCAGTCACTTCGAGAGCCAAAAAAACAGAGGCACCAACATGAGAGAAAAGAGTGGGCAGATCAAGCTTTGGTGACCCGGTCAGGTTGTAATCGGAGGGTGTCAAGTTATGGTGGCAGAAAATAGCTGTAGGAGAGATCATAGTTTATGGAATGGCTTGAAATTCATGTGAGTTTAGTTTTACAGTGAACAAATTCATCTCTGGGCTCTTCATTGTATACACACTGATCCTTAGCTAACTGTCAACATGCTGAATATGAGTTTGTGATGATTTGTCGTTGTGGTGCAGAGGCTGCTGTCAGGGTGTATCAGCTCCATGCTTGCTGACTGGGTCTCAGAGACTGAACCAAAAGAAGATGGAAGAAAGGGCTGGATGAATGCATGAGTAAATTTATGTGTGTATAGTTATGGTGTTCAAGATCTCTTGCAAGTTTAAGTCGTCTATATTTTCTTCAAGTTAAGTTTTACAAAAGCCCATGCCTCTGCCTAGCGATTCACTAAAGATTGCATATTTAGTCCGTCAGTGCTCAATAATATCGAGCCCCGTTTAGCAGCTGGTGTACAATATGTTCAGATGGGATGCATATTTAATAAAGCAGGGCCCAGGTGAACTCTTACCTGACTCTGCTGCCTCCACAGTGAAGTGCCTATGTTACTTTCACCTGTGGTCACTGAAAACTTGAATATCATTCATAATACATCCTGTATGAGTTACTCATGTGATGCCAACAAGCAACTACTTTATTTAAATAAATAATATACAGACCATACACTGCACAGACCCAGCATATAACTAAATTAGCTGAACCAATGATTGTTATTCTCTTTGAATTCCGAACAAGCATCAATCAAAACTGGCGCCAACATGAACCTGCAGCAGTCTTTCAGTCCACCAGAACATTTTGTCCATGTCTCTGAATGAGCAAGAACTGGTTGCTAGTAACAACTGTCTATCAAAAATCCTTTAGAACACCTACAAAGAATCACAATAGGGGCATTTATATAAATGTTTTGATTTGTATTTGATGTTTGAATTTTCACATAAATGATGGCTTCATTTTAATAACTCATTTTAACTTCATTTATTGTGTTCACTCTGGTTCTCACAAGATGAATCACTGAGACAGCAATTTGCTTCTGCAGCTTTTTTCTTTTTTTTTGTATTTTAGCATATGATAAGTTGAAAGCAATTTATATGTGAAGAATAAAAAGTTAATCCAAAAAACCCCCATCAAATTTATGCTGCGATATGAAAAAAAAATATCGAGAACGAGTATGGTACATCACTTCTATTTGTCAGCCCTGTGAACCTTTCAGTTTCTCTAACAAGCAGACCCGTGGGTTAGCTTTCAGGTGAAATTGCTGTCTGTTAACATTTTTTTTGTCTGAGGCATTACTTGAAAACCATTTATATTTTGTTTATCAAACTTAGCTAGAATATCAGGCATGAGAGTGTTGCCTTTTTAAATTTTCCTTTCTATTTTTTTTGTTTGTTTTTGATGAGGAGGAAGGGACAGGTTTGTTTTAGCAGTAGTGCTCCCTGAAAACAATGTATTCCTATTTAGAAAACAGTACAAGTACACAAATTGTATGACTGTTTCTTACCAACTGCTGAACTGGAGGACTTCATACTCGTGAAAATCATTCCCTGATAGTGGCTGGTTGTGAAAGGAATCATAAGTAATTGGCACTTGTTTCCATGCTGACTTCTCTTTTTGCTAACTGGGTAAACAATGACAATGTGGCTCCAGTTTAGAGCAGCACATGACAGAAAGCTAAAAAAAACTAATACCCTCTGGATGGAAAGCAGCAAAGAAGGGATTGATAAAGAGTAAGCACTGGATCCTGAAAGCAGCACTTCCCTCTCTTCAGATTTCTCTGCTTGCACATCTTTGGCTTATTTGTTCACCTCCTGTCTTTGTCCCGCCCTCCTCAGTTCCACCTACATGAGATGCAAAAAGACGCATCATATGGAAGCACCATTAATTTAATATGATGAGGGGCACAGATGCAACATCTGTCTGCTGTTCTGTTAAAGGTCATGTTTTATGATATCTGTCAGAAGAGCTGGTGATGCCACCTCATATATTAACTTTTATTTCAACAGAATATGAATGTTGTTGAGGATAGGGCAGTTACTACTTTCTATGAGTGCAGAATTGCTTTTCAGAGTTTGGGAGGTATTTGGACTCAACATCCATTAAATGTAAAGCTCAAAGTTTTTTCAGTCCTGCTCCAACCTTAGTTTGTGTATTCCAAATATGTGTTACTCCTTTTCATGGGTTAGCTTCCACTGAAGGCACAGCTAAATGTCTTCTCCCTCCTCTCTCTCCAGTGGATGTTTCAGGAATTCATGATTTTATGTTGACACCAATTTGTGGGTCACAAGCAAGAGAGCAGATCACAAATGAGACACTGATCAAGGGGTGGCAGTAATATGCAGATCACCTGCAAACTACCAACAAAGCCGTAGAAGGATAAGAAGTAAATGTTGATGTGAACAGTTTTTGATTTCAGAAACTTTCACGCTTTTGTAAATGTGTGATATTGAAGATGCAAAAACAGATGTTTGGATTTTGAAGACAACAGCAGTCTGAGTGATGTGATGTTTTTGTAAGATTTGGTGAGAGTCTATGCTTCGCTTTTTATGGATTGGTGGCAGGTCAGGAAGTACGAAGTACTCAAATACATAAAGCTGAAAAATAGTGACAGGTTCTGACCCCTGAATGCAGTATAGTACATCCAAGTTGTTGAACCCCATCCAGAAGTGGCATCACTAGATTCTTGGTTCTGGTAAAGTCTTCTGTGTATTTACAGGATACAGGAACCACAAATCCAGACAGAGTAGTTTATAAAATATTTTCACAAATCCCAATATCCCAATTCAATAGAGATCAAATTATCTTGCATCTTCATTTAAACTGCCCTCATGGCTAGGTGCATAAGTATCTTTCAGAGTGAATATAGGAGACTGTATTTCATTTTCAAAAAAAGTCATTTTTTGCAAATCCTCTACTTTCATCCATGAAAGCCAGACCTTTTGTAGAACCTGGTGTCTGTCAGGCGTGTTTCCTCCAGGACTCAGATGGGCCTGAAACTCTCCATGAACCCTCATGAATTATTGATAAGCACATATAATGTAGGCAAATTATTTTATATAGTGGGGAAAGATTCATCTTAGGAGAGGAATTGGGTATGGAGAGGCTAATGTGTTTATTATGCCAAGATAATAGTATGAAATAGAGGCCAGGGGTGGGGAATTTGGAGGAGTGTTTATACTTTATATTCATTGGAGTGTAGCATCCGAATGCCTTGTGGTCACATAATGGCAGATGTCTTTTTGAATACAACTTGCGTACATAAGTGTACATGTGCACACAGCTGCAACTACAGTGCAACTTTTGCGGATGTCTTATATGTTTTCCGTATGTATGTCTTCATATGTGCAGGTGTGGAGTGTGTTTTCATGTGACTTATAATTTTCACAGGACCATATCTTGAACTTGAGATAGTCTGGGCTTGGGTCAGGTTGTCTTAAGAGTAACCGTTGCTGCACTACACCCTAACTTGACTCAAATTCAAAACATAGTTTGACTCATTGAAAAGATGTTTCATTTTTAATATTAATGTTCAAATACTTACTCTGAATAAAATCCACCATTGAAAATTCTTACTAATTAATTACTGACTTACAATTGATACTCTATCATGAACAATGTAAGTTGTTGGATATCAGAATAGCTTCTGATATCATGTGCACCCACCTGTCCAACTGTCCCTCACTTAATATCTGCAAAACATCCTTTATTTGTCATAGTTATTTGCCAGAATACAGTTTTGATTTACGTTCATTCTGATGTTTGCTTTTGTTAGTGCAGATCAAATACTAACCATTAATAATTAACCTTTTTTTTCCTCTGCAGTCTCGTGTTGAATGAGGTCTGTGAGGAGGAACTCCTTGCACCTTGCCAGAGTTTGATTCAGTTTAAGAAACATGACATAGGCAATCCTAGTACATTGTATTTACTTTAAATATGTTTTATACATGTGGTTTCTCAAAACATTTTGTAGATCAATAAGATACACAAATAGGAAATCAACCTGGAATGTTCTCACATGCTTGCCACTATGCAAAAGGCAACATGCTGCAGCTCCTATGGAGCAGTAAAGGCACCGAGAAATAACTGTGTGGGGGGTCTTTGCATTAATAAGAAAAATGAATTTGCTCTGGTGTGTGTCTGTGTGTGTTTTTACACAAACACACACACACACACACACACACACACACACGCACACCAGCAAATGCCGATGTGCGTTTGCATTTGCGGCATGTAAGAGATTCAGACATATGTTGTATAACCTTGAATATCATAAAATCCCACCCACCACCTCCTTTATCCCCACACACCAGTAACGGTTAGAGCAATTGAATTATTTGCTGATTTTATTTGGATCACATTTTACTTATGCTGCAAAGATTATAGAAGAACATTAAACCAGTCACTGTTGATGGCAATCAATTTGCCTAGTCAAAGTTTGAGGCAACACCAAGTGCTTTTTGATTTTGTGGTTGTTTTTAAGAAGAGAATTTCAGGACAACACATTTCATTGAAAGAAAGAAGAGTGTCCTTCTGAAAGTTGCTTATATGAGCTGAGATGCATGTGTTTGAGTAATGTTTTCATTTCATTTAAGACTGACAATCATATCACAGTCTCTGTGACCATTTAGAGGAATAACTGCACATAATGAATGTTGTAATTATTTGTGAGTCCCGTTTTGTTTTACATTCAAATGGAGTGTTTTTATCTTATTTAAGTGAAGGCTGCTTAGATTTTCATCCAGTCTTTGTAGCTCTCAAATGCTGAATAAAAGACATTTCGGGGAGATAATATATTCATATTGTGCTGCCGAGATGTGTCTCTTCCATGCCTTTGCTAAATTGGGGTCAGGTGATATCTGTCACAGCAGAAAATGTGCTTAGTGCTGACAAAGTCGTGTTGACATTTTTTAGAGAGGGAAGCACGAAAATAAAAAATAATAGTATCCCAGGAGGCAAGGAAGAGAAGAAATTAAATTGCTTCTCCGCTGCTCTTGTTAGGAAAGAAAGCCAGCCTTCTGTTCATATTCACAGCTCCACAGAGACTGAGAAATATTAATATTAGTATTAACAAACGCTTTGTGCTTGTTGGTCTCATGCCAGTTAAACTATATTGATAATTCTTTTTTCGTTGATAACAGTTTAAATTTGTTGCCTCAATAGGTTGGTGGGTGTTGTGAAATTCAAATAATTGTATTTTAATACTGTGCAAATATTTCAATCACATTTGATTAAACTATATGTATATGAATTGCATGAGAAGAAACCGCAACAACATTTCACTGCTGCTGGTGTGGTGAGCGTTCTGCTATTGTTTGGTGTAATTTGGATTTCTCAGGCTTGCCTCCTATTTAAATACCCTTAAGCACACATTCAAAGCAGGGAGGAGGTCAAATAATGAAGTGCTTGGACACAAAGCTTGTCACAGGGGCTTCGGAATGTAGCGTTAGCAGTGCTTATCATTAATTTCACAGTGATCAGTTCAGAGAAAATTCCGCATGACTTATTGGGTGTGATGGTCAATATGTCTCTCATCACGTTGTGCACTGTGTGGGAGACAGTTTGTTTACGGACAAAAACAATGAGTGTAAGCACTTCTGCTTGCAATCTATTAGTTGGAGCTTAACAGTACATTTTACAAAAAAGCAATTTGGAATTACTTTAAACTGCATAATGTAAACACAGTTCAGAAGAGTTATTGATAAGAGAATTTGCAGACTGTGGTGAAACGGCATGCAAATTCAATTGAAGACATATTTGTAATGGGGGGGTATTTTTAATCCTTTAAAAATAGGAGAGTGCTGGGAAAAAACCCTTGGCTTTCATATGCATCATTATTACAAACACACTGAACAAAGATTAGTCAGGTGTGATGTCATGCTTATGTTGTGTCACAGTTTACTGTGAGGTGGGATTTTCCAAATTTCTAATACACTTGGAGGTTTTTTTGTTGTTCATTTGGAGGACGCTAAGCCTCCTCTTGGCAAAAGTAAAAGTCTAGTTGTGCTTTTTGGCATTAAATACAACAAGAAAGACTTAAGCAGTAATATTTATGAAGTCATTCATTTGCAGAGAGCAAAAAATTATCCCAACATGAATGCAATACATAGGATTGTCATGTCAGGCAGGCTTGTCATTTTCCTGTACTGTATTTAGTTTACCCCTAAATACTGTTGATTCAGAGGCTATATTACAAACCTGTGGTGGTTTTTGTTGAAGTTATGTTTGATTAATGTTTAACAATGTGTAATAAAATAATCATGTGATAAAATCAATCTTCTTCTTCGTCTTTTCCTTTCGGCTTGTCCCTTCAGGGGTCGCCACAGCGAATCAGTTGCCTCCATCTAACCCCATCTTCTGCATCCTCTTCTCTCGCACCAACTACCTTCATGTCTTCCCTCATTACATCCATAAACCTCCTCTTTGGTCTTCCTCTAGGCCTCCTGCCTGGTAGTTCAAAACTCAGCATCCTTCTACCAATATATTCACTATCTCTCCTCTGGACATGTCCAAACCATCTCAGTCTGGCCTCTCTGACTTTATCTCCAAAACCTCTAACATGTGCTGTCCCTCTGATGTACTCATTCCTGATCCTATCCATCCTGGTCACTCCCAGAGAGAACCTCAGCATCTTCATCTCTGCTACCTCCATCTCTGTGTCCTGCCTTTTCCTCAGTGACACTGTCTCTAGACCAAACAACATCGCTGGTCTCACCACAGTTTTGTACACCTTTCCTTTCATTTTAGCTGAAACTCTTCCATCACACATCACACCTGACACTTTTCTCCACCTGTACCATCCTGCCTGTATACACTTCTTCACCTCTTTTCCACACTCTCCATTGCTCTGGACTGTTGACCCTAAGTACTTAAAATCCTCCACCTTCTTGATCTCTTCTCCCTGTAGCCTCACTCTTCCACTTGGGTCCCTCTCATTCACATACATGTACTCTGTCTTACTGCGGCTAACCTTCATTCCTCTCCTTTCCAGGACAAACCTCCACCTCTCTAGCTTCTCCTCCACCTGTTCCCTGCTCTCACCGCAGATCACAATGTCATCTGCAAACATCATAGTCCATGGAGATTCCTGTCTAACCTCGTCTGTCAGCCTATCCATCACCATAGCGAACAAGAAGGGGCTCAGAGCTGATCCCTGATGCAGTCCCACCTCCACCTTGAACTCCTCTGTCACACCTACAGCACACCTCACCACTGTCTTACAGTCCTCATACATGTCCTGCACGGCTCTAACATACTTCTCTGCCACTCCAGACTTTCTCACACAATACCACAGTTCCTCTCTGGGCACCCTGTCATAAGCTTTCTCCAGATCTACAAAAACACAATGCAGCTCCGTTTGGCCTTCTCTGTACTTCTCTATCAATATCCTCAAAGCAAATACTGCATCTGTAGTTCTTTTTTATTTGGCATGAAACCATACTGCTGCTCACAAATGCTCACTTCTGCCCTTAGTCTAGCTTCCACTACTCTTTCCCATAACTTCATCGTATGGCTCATCAGCTTTATTCCTCTGTAGTTGCCACAACTCTGCACATCTCCCTTGTTCTTAAAAATGGGCACCAGCACATTTCTCCTCCATTCCTCAGGCATCTTCTCACTATCTAAGATCCTGTTGAACAACCCAGTCAGAAACTCCACCTCTCCTAGACACTTCCATACCTCTACAGGTATATCATCAGGACCGACTGCCTTTCCACTCTTCATCCTCTTCAGTGCCCTCCTCACTTCATCCTCACTAATCTTTGCTACTTCCTGGTCCACAACAGTCACCTCTTCTACTCTTTGTTCTCTCTCATTTTCCACGTTCATCAACTCTTCAAAGTACTCTTTCCATCTTCCCATCACACTACTGGCACCTGTCAATAGACTTCCATCCCTATCCTTTATCACCCTAACCTGCTGCACCTCCTTCCCATCTCTATCTCTCTGTCTTGCCAACCGGTATAGATCAGTCTCTCCCTCCTTACTGTCCAACCTAGCATACAAGTCATCATAAGCCCCTTGTTTGGCCTTTGCTACCTCTACCTTCACCTTACGCTGCATCTCCCTGTACTCCTGTCTACTCTCCTCAGTCCTCTCAGTGTCCCACTTCCTCTTGGCTAACCTCTTTCTCTGTATACACTCCTGTACCTCCTCATTCCACCACCAAGTCTCCTTATCTACTTTCCTTCCAGATGACACACCAAGTACTCTCCTACCTGTCTCCCTGATCACATCATCTGTAGTTGTCCAGTCATCTGGAAGCACCTCCTGACCACCCAGAGCCTGTCTTAACTCTTTCCTAAAAGTCACACAACACTCTTCCTTTTTCAGCTTCCTCCTTTTTGTCCTCCGCTCTGTCTTTGTCCTCTTCATCTTCCTCACCACCAGTCATCCTGCACACCACCATCCTATGCTGTTTGGCTACACTCTCGTCTACCACTAATTTACTAAGTCACTGATCTCCTTCAGATTACACCGTCTACACAAGATGTAGTCTACCTGTGTGCTCCTACCTCCACTCTTATAGGTCACCCTATGCTCCTGCCTCTTCTGGAAGAAAGTATTCGCTATAGCCATTTCCATCAATTTTGCAAAGTCAACCACCATCAGTCCTTCTGCGTTCCTCTCCTGGATACCAAGCCTGCCTATCACCTCCTCATCACCTCTGTTACCTGAACCAGCATGTCCATTGAAGTCTGCACCAATGATTACCCTCCCAAATTCTGGGTGGACTTCATCAAAGTCCACCCAGAACTTTAATAAAAGTTCCATGTGATAAAATAAATCCAATCCAATCTTTATTTGTTGAGCACTTTACCACAACTGCAGTCGACCAAAGTGCTGTACAGGCGAATAAATAAAAAAGAACAAACATTATAGATAAAAGACAAAACGGCTCAAATATTATAAGTAAAATTAATCAATTAAAAACATAAAATATGGATAAAAACAAAAGCATATAATCAGAGCAATAAAAAATAAGATAAAATAAGATAACACAAAATAAAATCCAGTGTCTATCTAGATGTTAAAAGCCAAGGAAAAGAGGTAGATCTTCACACGAGATTTAAAAACAGACAGAGAAGAGGCCTGTCTGATTTGCTGAGGCAGATTATTCCACAATTTAGGTGCCACGACAGCAAAGGCACGGTCCCCTCTGAGCTTCCGTTTGGTTTTAGGCACATTCAGGAACAGCTGATCAGCTGATCTGAGAGAGTGAGCAGGTACATAGGTGTGTAAATATACTTAAATAATTGCTATGTGGAAAGACTGTCACTGAAGACGTGTCCTGAGGGCATGGCAGATTGATATGTCTAACAACGTGTAAAAAAATGGCCTTTTAAGGGAAGAATATTTTGAGTGGACTGGTCGTTCAGTAACCGCCTAGGTACACACACACAGAGAATCTTGGGCTAAAAAGAATGAAGAGGACTTGGGGGAGAAGAGGGGGAGTGTGTGCAGTGTTCAGATCAGAGCTATGTAACATTAGTTAAGTATCTGTTAAAATTGTTAGCTTTTATCATCGATGATAATGTTGAATTTGTTCTCAACCTGAATTGACAAAGAAATATTTTATACTTTTGTACTTTGTCCTGTCTAAAGGAAACCCTGAATTCTACTTCAAAACAATCCACTGTTATGATGTATATTGAGCTACATTGCCCCCGTAAAACCCTAGATGCAGATGGCTGTTTATCCTAAATAATAAATGAGATGTTATGTCATGCTTTTTATCTGCTGCACCAGCTACTAGGGGTAATCATTTTACTGGCAGAGTTCTGAAAATCATACAACTGTACAAGCTTGAACTAATTCTTTTCACTCAAGTAGTCAGTTTAGTTGTGTAAGTATACCATGATACTTCATTGGTCAAACAATGGGACATGGAAGTAAGAAATAGTGGGCCGGGCTTGAGATGGGTTGAGGCCAAAAATCTTCCCACAGATCAAACTTGAATGAGTTCTGAACCAAAGCACTTGTCAATCATAATTGATCTTGAGTGGAGGGGGCGGTGAGAGATGAGGATGAAGACATGCAGAGAGCGAGACAAGAAGAGAGGAGAATAAGCCCCTTAACTGAAAGATGCAGGCACCTTTTAAGAAGCCAAGGCCCTGAGGACTCCTACGCCCTTTCCCCCTCTTCAAGATCAAACCCATTTCTCCCTCATCTCTCATGCCTCTCCTCATCTCCCTTATCAAAGAGTCTCTTCACTATAATCAGTAAAAAGAGCCTCTTAACTGCTGGAAATAAGAAGCACACATTAAGAGGCATATGGACAAACTTCTATTTTGGATTCATTCAGAGGAGGACACACACAAAAAATAGAGAATAGGCAATAGAAGGGAGTCACGTCTATCGGCACATTCAAATTCTCCCTATTTTCCCATAATTGAATGTCAAATGCATTGAAACTGCTTTTGTTGAGCTGTAATCTTGTAGAAAAGACTTCAGAATCGTAGATCTTACACTGTCACTGTAATTATCTTTCTGAAAATCTTCTTCAAAGGTCTTTTACCCCCTGGTGCAGGTTTTCTGCTCTGTTACTCACTTTCATTGTGCTCCACAAACATCAAGCAATTTGAAGGAAATTGTAGCACTGTTAGATTGCATGTCATCTGCGTTAGGAACACCAGGAATCAGACACCAGGAGCATCATTTTGGTTCTATTAGTGTCTAGCCCTTTTTCATGGTAAGTGATGTGCTTATTTGCTTTCTTGCCCAGAGTTAGATAAAAGGGTTGGTAACTCTCTCATGTGTCATCAACAAATGACCGTAGCGTATAAACTTGGTGCAGCAGTCAAGACCTCTGGAAATTATTTCTCCAGTGCAAAGCTGTTTGGTTTTGATGCAGAATATATGAGTTATGACATGTTGACTAATGCTTTCTATGCCCTGGTGGGCAGACCGTGCTACCTCTGGAACCCCTTCTTCTGTTTTCCAATCTTCATATTTGTTGCTTTATATAAAATCTTTAGTCTTTAGGATATGAGTATCAACTGATCTAACACTCTAAAAGTTGAAATAAGCACACAAACCTTTTATTCAAGAGGAGTAGTAATGATGTGCTTTTCAATCACATTGCAGACCTCAGCAAACTTCAGGTTTTGATGCAAGCATTTGGAAATAGCAGATTCTTGTTTAGTTCAGAGACAGTGTTCAAATACGTCTTACTGTTACGTTGCCCCCTCTCAGTGATATAAATGAAATTGGAAAAAAAATCATAGTACCGGTAATTGTAATTGAGGGAGTGTTTATATTAGACTGCATTTAAGTGTCATTGGAGTGTTTACAGTACTTAATTTGGAAATATTATAGGAACATTACTGTATATATTGAGGTTATTGAGGTTATTTTGTAAACAGTACATCTGATATTATTCTGGTCAGTACACATCACAGATTATTTTTTGTTTAGACAGACGGCCTGCCTCCTTATTCATATAATTATAAACAGCAGGTACGATATGAATTTTAATGTGCCACATTAACAAAACCAGCCATCATTGGAAGTGAAGTTGTGGTTGAATGCCGCTCAATTTCCTTTCATAATAGTTTTAGCTTCCCTTTTAAACAACTGCTACGATGTCAAAGCTCCATCCTGGACACTTTGGATACTTTGATTCAATATTTGCATTTCAAAAGCAAGACCAGAATATTAGAGCCAGATGTCTTTCAGAGATTTATTTTCTGTAATTACTATTTTTTACAAAAGCCATTTCGAGTTTTATCCTGTAGCTTGTTTTGTGAGAAAAAGAATCAAGATAGATGCTTGTTAAGTCTAACATCAGCTCATCATCTTTTTGGCAGGGATCCAGTACTGGTTTCTGAAATAATTTTTAATATAAAAGGTCAAATATTGCTTGCGAACTTGAGAATCTGTAAGTTCTTGGGCCAACAGGCAAAATATTTTGTGGCTAATGTGAATATTGATCAATTTCTGCAGCTGACTTATGGAAAGTTCAATGTGAGGTACCAAGTCCAGCAAATGGGTACTGGGGATTCATTTAAAAAAGTACAAGGTCTAAATGAAGCAGGCTTCTATCATAAATCTGCTTTTATTTTTACACAGCTCCCTTTGTTTCATACCATATAATTAAGCAGGTTTTAATACATGGCTTGGAGTTTTCAGTGGTTTAATTGATCACTTTCTTTTTTTATTTGAGGATTTACAATATTCAAAAGAGAATGCAGTGGTGAATATGAGCAAGAAATAAAATGCCCTTCTGGTCAGTTTCAAGTAAGTCACACAATGAAGTCTATTTCATTTTTTTCATTTTCTCAGCTGCACTTCACACCCACGAAATTAAATGACCACTGGCAGGGATCACAGAGAATGTCTTTGGTGAATGATTAATACTGGTGCAGTATAAACAAAAAAAAAGTTCTTACCAGTGCCATCCCCTCCCCAGTCTCTTCTCCTGGTTAATTTCCTTGGAGCCTGCAGGCTCAGCCAGTTGGGGGATTTGACAGAAGACTTCTGACAATCCTGAGGAGAGCTGACACCAACAACGCCAGTCGCTTCATTGCTTGCAGACAGATTGGAAGGTGCTCAGCAGGCAGAGAGCAGATGAGACAAACCATAGTAGCCAAGAGGGCAGTTATTTGCAGAACAGACTAGGTCTGAAATGTGTCAGAGGGACACTGTGGGCACACACTGCCTCTCAGAGGCTACAACTCGTACCTCAACCACCTGGCTACAACTAAATAAACCTGCAGCCACTCCAATTACTCCCTTCCAATCATCCCAAGTCATTCAGGAATTATATACCAGATAATTAAACAGTGAATGAATCATATGCAGGGACTCCACACATCTGAGAGAAATCGTGATAGTTCAGTTAAACTTAGCTTTGCAGAAATGTTAGAAACACCTCTGCCTGAAATCAAAGCTGATATGAACTCAGTGTGTACATTTGCTTTTAATAGAGCCCCGTTTGGCAGTTGGCAGCTCCCACAGTTCAGCTATGTCATTGTGACCTTTCACAGTAGAATTTACATTTAAATGCCAATAATTAATAAGTCCATACTTTCAGAGTGAAATTCTGAGGAAAAAAAATCAACAGCTCTTTTCTCCTCTCTACCCACAAGTCTGCCACTTATAATAGAAATAAGATGCATTAATTTGTGGCTATCAATGTCAAATCACAGCAGATTATTCCTGTGTCATGAGAATACAAACAGGATTTGGTACAGAGAAAACTATAGAGAGTAGAATAAAGACAGGCAAGCTCAAACAGACCCTCGGAATCAGGAGATGCTGAGGGTCTGCAGGCAGACAGAGGAAAATATGTCACTCAAGCTGTTTAAATCTTAAGAATTTTTAGTGCTGTGTTGATTTTTGGCAGGCCACAATGTATCTAAAGAAAAAAAGCACTGTTTTGATTCCTACAAGGAAAATTCTGTGGAAAAAAAATACTGACAATTATTTGAGGGAATGTTTTTCTGCGTCACCAATTTGCAGTCTTTATTCAGTGTCTTCCAAGACCTTGATCTGCCAGAAAACCATGAAGTTGTAGCCATTACACCTTAGCCAATGAAGCTGGTTTGGCCCAACTTGTTCATTATTCTATCTGCGTTGTGTAATGAAGGACCCTGGACGTGATGGTTTGAGCTGAAGAGCTGGCGTATTTATTCTGCACAACATGGAGCGACATGGTCACAAATTGAACACACAAAGTGGGACAGAGCACAGCAATCTTCCTGTGTCATCGCCAGAACATGACTTAATAAATATAAAAAATTATATACACAATTAAACCTATTACACAAAGTAGATACATTAATGGACAAGTTGGGTCAAACCAGCTACACCAAGGACAACTATTATAGGCCTATACCCACTATCTTAATGGGCTGGAAGACAGAAACTGTAAGAGATGGGAGGCTGAATTAAGTTTCTGTTCGGTGCTGGACTGGAAGATAAAAATAAAGAAATAAAATTCTGCCCTGATGTTTTCATCCCAGACTAGAACCCCACATCAGTTAATGCTGTCCTTGAGGCCCCCTTAAAAATGTATACCAGAGTTTTGTCCCAAATCAAACCACTACAAAGCTGAAGTGTAGTGTTATCAGTAGATCAGTGCATCAACAGGCTCTGAGAGATTTTTTTTTGATTTTTGCAAAAACACTTTAATCTCATTCAAACATTTTGCAGTTTTACATTAGATGAAAGCATTTAAGTGCCTCAAAACATCTTTTCCAAACAAACTTCAATCACATTTAACATGTAGAACATTTAGAACATTTAGAACATTTTACAAATTTTCATCAGATGAAATTTCAAAAATATGAAACACTCAAAAACATTAACCACCAAGAAACAAAGGGAAATACAATATAAGAATTAGTGCATTATAACAGGAAGTTTGCAAAAGCGAGGTGGTCATCAACTAAAGTGCATAGGACATTTTTGTAACACCAGATGTTCCTAAAGTTATTCAGGTCTTTTGTCAATTTATAGAAACCAAATTCTAGTTTTAAGCGACATCTGATGTTACAGCAAAAAACAGTAGCTGCTTCTTGAGTGGTATCGTTTTCAATTTTCCTCTTCCTGGTCACATGAATTGCAAGTTTTGCCTCCCCAGAAATAAAATTTAAAAGCTGCCACTTTCTCTGATTCGATCTATTGTACCCAGCACCGTAGATGAATTTCCTGATACTAAATTTTTCATTGAACAAGTTAAAAACATTTGTTAGAAGAGTGAAGAGTACTGCAAGTCTCCCACACTCACTGAAAGTATGAAAGACTGTCTCCTGAAGAGGACAGAAGGGACACTGGCTGGACACCGCAGGGGCAAAAACAGAGACAAAAGCATTGGAACCGACGGCACCATGCAAAATCCTCCACTGGAGGTCGGCTGTTTTTTTCTTGAGGGGAGGTTTGTACAGAAGTCTCCACTGCGGGTCAGGTCCATTTCCCGTCATCCTGTTGGCCCAGGTAGTGGGTGCTCTGTTACACAGGTTTTTCTTGTTGATTACTTTTACACATTGTTTGTACAGTATTTTTTTGTTGGCCGTGTGCAGGCTGATCTGTCGTTCATCTCCGAGGAGAGGACCCTCCAGTTCTCCAAACAGGGGACTGATGTGGACCTCTGGGAAAGGATCTTTGCTGTCCGGTACAGTCCCTGTACTATAGTCCAGGAGGAGGCTTTTCTCCTTCCAGGAAAGTCTTTGCCTCCACAGTTGTAGCACCCTCTGAGCCACCCTGGTGGACTGGATGTTCAGCAGGGAGCTCACAGCCTGGGCATCCGCCAGCGCAGGCCCGACGTTGTCTACCAGTTGCTGGAGGGTCACGGTCCTGGTTCTGCAAAGCGCTGTAGACAGACCAGGTGTGGCCCCACTGCAGACGTCCAGCCTGGCCCCATGCACTAGTGGTTCCCTCAGTAACCAGAACAAAGAGTCAGAGTTTTTTCCTGGGCTGCTTTTAAAAAGGGCCCACGACTTAAAAACACCATGATAAAACGGAGGCAAACCTTCCAACTTTAGAAGCTTAGAGTCCATTAAAAACAGTGCAGCATCCAGGTCCAAGTGGCTCACTCGTCTGAATATGCAGCCGGCCACCTCTCTCCACGTCAGATCCGCTGGTCCGGTCAGAAACCGCTGGATGAACTGTAATCTGAACGTGGCTGTTCTGCTAGCCAGGTGGATGAGGCCCTGTCCCCCCTCCTCTCTTGATAAAAACAACACTCCTTGAGGTACCCAATGCAGCCCATCCCAGAAAAAGTTAACAAGTTTGGTCTGGATTTGGGCTAGAAACCCTGATGGAGGTTCCATACAGGTCAAGCGGTGCCACAGCTGCGAGGCTACCAGATTGTTTATCACTAAAACTCGACCTCTGTATGACATTCTGGGGAGCAACCATTTCCATTTTTTAAGTTTCCCTTCTATTTTGTCAATGACGCCCTCCCAGTTCTTCCTGGTTGTTGTCTCATCTCCCAGGTACACACCGAGATATTTGAGACCATCAGTATTCCAACACAAGTTTTGAGGAAGAACCGGGAGGTTGCCATGCCACTCACCAACAGCAAGGGCTTCACTTTTGTTCCAGTTTACTTTTGCAGCAGTTAAAACATTGAATGAGTTTGTCAAACCCACGAGAACATTAACATCCCTTTGGTTTTTTATAAGAACAACAACATCATCAGCATAGGCAGATAAAAGAATGTTCTCTCTAACACCAGGTAAAATCAAACCGTCGATGCTTTTGCGAATTTTACAGAGGAGGGGCTCCAGAGAGAGTGCATAGAGCATCCCAGACAGGGCACAACCCTGCCGGATGCCCCGATGCACCCCGAAGGGGGCACACAAACTGCCGTTAAACTTCAGAATACTCTGAACGTCACTGTACAACACCTTGATCTTGGCAATGAACTCGGTGCTGAACCCAAACCTCTCCATGGTTGTCCAGAGGAAGCTGTGCTCAACACGGTCAAATGCCTTTTCCTGATCTAACGAAATGAGACCAGCGTTTATACCCAATGATCTGGATACCTCCAAAACATCACGAATTAGGTAGACATTGTCTGCCATGGACCTGCCGGGCACACAGTAGGTTTGATCCCGGTGGATGACCTGCTCCATAGCTTCCCTCAGCCTGGTAGCCAAAGCCTTGGACAGAATCTTGTAATCGGTGCAGAGCAGTGACACAGGGCGCCAATTCTTGATGTCCTGCAGATTGCCTTTTTTAGGCAGGAGGGCAACGACCGCCCTCCGGCAGGACAGTGGCAAAGAGCCTGAGGATAGACTTTCGGTGAACACTTCCAGCATATCACATGCTAGAATGTCCCAGAAGGCTGTATAGAACTCAACCGTTAGACCATCGATACCCGGAGAACGTCGTCCCTGCATGTTCTGCAGGGCAGTGTGGAGTTCCTCTAACTCCAGCGGCCGGTCAAGTTGTGAATTTGTCTCCGTGGAGACTTGAGGTAGCTCTGCACAGAACTCCTCTAACAGTGGCTGGTTTTCCCGGTATTCACTGTCATACAAAGATGAATAAAAACTCACAGCTCGCCTTCTGATCTGACCAGGCTCTGTCAGCTCTTGTCCTGTGTCAGACAGCAGGGAGTGGATCACGTTGGTCTGTCCATGCTTTTTTTCCAGGCCGAAGAAGAAGCTAGAGGGAGCATCCATCTCGGTGATGTTTTGTACCCTGGATCGAACTAGGGCACCCTGTACTTTAGTATCCAACAGGTCGGCTAAAGCCATTCTTTTGGACTTGAGGATTTCAGTACACCTCTGATTTCCTGTGGAAGCGCTTGTCTCCAACTCCACAATTTCAGCCTCTAGGTGTTTCATTGACCGGCAGGTGTCTCGTGTGACGTTCAAAGTATACTGTTGGCACAGGACTTTTATCTCTGTTTTGCCATAGTCCCACCACTGGCTAAGAGAGGTAAAATCAGCTTTTCTAAGTCTAAAAGTGCTCCAAAAATAACTGAAGATCTCTCTAAAGCCTCTGTCCAAGGCTAAAGTTGAATTAAAATGCCAGTATGCACTCCTAGGTAAAATATTTCCCATCACAACGCGACATGAAACCAGAGAATGATCAGTATAAGCAGCTGGCATTATATTACAGTCTTTGAAAGCATTGAAATGGTGTTTAAAACAGTAAAAGCGATCCAACCTGGCTAAAGACACCCTGCCTTCTGTCAGGTGGGACCAAGTGTACTGTCGGCAGTCTGGATGCATCCTCCTCCACACATCCACTAGGCCGCGAGAAGAGACCAGCCGCTTCAGAGTGTGTTGGGATGCTGGGTAAGGCTCCGCGTGGTTACGGTCTAACATCCCATCCTCAGTACAGTTAAAATCTCCTCCCAAAATCAAAAAGTCTTCCGAACCACAGCTATCTAGCTTAGCTTGTATTAATTCTAGAAAGCCCTTCCTTTCTGCACCGTTTGTTGGAGCATAAATATTTACAAAAACCAGGGTGCGGTGTTCAAAATGTGCTTTTACTAAGAGACACCTCCCCTTTACGACATGCTCGATTTCTAGAGATGTTGGGTTAAAAGTTCTAGAGAACAAGAAGCCCACTCCACCACTCAGCGTGGTGTTGTGGTCTAGGATCACCTGTCCCTCCCACTCCTTCATCCAGTCCACCGCATTGTTGTCATCACTGTGTGTTTCTTGTAAAAACAGAACATCAATAGTTTTCCTCCTTGCTGTGTCAAAAATTAGTGCTCTTTTTCTTTCTTCTCTGGCTCCATTTACGTTTAATGTCCCCACTCTAAAATAATCCATGATAAGGGAAAAATTTAAAAGTACCTTAAAGTAGCTACACACAGACAGCCCCATCAAACCTCAGTTGTTTGCGGACTTTACTCATTTTCTTTTTGAGTCGGTATATCTCTTGGTCACTGAGTTCTGATGTTGCTCTGTTTTGAATAAGTTGTTTTGCCGAATTATAAAAAATTAATTTATCAGGAAAAAACTGTTCCAGGTTCAGACCTTTCATACCTTTAGTTTGTTGTAAAAACAATTTAAACATTTTTTCAGGGTACAAATCGTGGTTTTGACTGGCAGTGACTGGAGTGTGAGATAGGTCACTGCAGTCAGACATACATTCATCACTGTCACTACTGTCTGGAACACTCGGTGTGTTCTCTAGTCGACCAGTTTTACGTCCGTCAGGGTCAGATAAGACATTTTTGCGCTTTCCGCGGCGCCTGGCAGAAGCAGGAATCCATTCAGACTCACGCTCGTCTGTGATATCTTCAGGACCTGTCTGGCTTCCTGTCTCAACATTCTCATTTTTATCACCAGTCCCCTGTCTCTTGGTACCTACTGCACTTGTCACCACCTTAGTCTCACCCAGTGTACTGTCCTCACCCAGTACACATGCTACCTCCATTCTCTCACCTATTTTTCTCACTACCTCTCCATTATCCCCATGTTCACCTGTCAGCCCCCCATTGTCACCCACCGCAACTGTCGCGTCACCCATCTCGCTGGGCGCCGCCCCACTCTCACCCATCTCTCCACCCGCTCTCTCAGCCACCCTGCCACCATCCTCACTTGCCCCACCTTCACTCCGCCCCCTCACGATACCGCTGGTTTTCACTGCTCCTACCTGCATCTGACTCCCAGTCTCGCCCCTCGGAGCATCCCTCCGATCCGCGCCCCCGACGCTTCGGCGCCGCGGAGCCGGAACGGGACGCCACGGAGCGGCGGTGCGAGCCGCCATGTTACCGGGACCCGGAGCATCGCTGACGCGTTTCGGACAGATGCTAACAATGTGTCCCTCCTCTCCACAGCCAAAACACTTCATCCGAGAGGAGGTGGCGTACCACGGGTAGTCATAGCCGTCCACTCTAACAACAAAACGGTAGTCGAATTCTTCCGTCCTGTTGTTCAGGATCATGGATACCTGTCGGCGGTGACAAATGAGATGCCCCAGATGCATGGACTTAAACCCCGACGTGATTCTGGTAACTGGCGACACAACTTTTCCGTGTCGAGAGAGTTCTCTAACCAGGAAGTCATCACTGATGAAACAGGGGACGTTCGACATTGTGACCGTAGTCGCTGGTTGGGACAGCGGCATAACGGGCACAAACAGTCCGCCAACGTTTATCCCCCGCTCCACCAGCAGCTTCACCTGGGCTACCTTCGCCACGAACATGACGATTGCCTTGTTCATCCGGCCGGCAGACTTCAGTTCTTTATACCCGATAACTTCACCCAGAGAGAGAGGTCTGAGTGTGAAAGGTTCAACTTAGTGTTGAAATTTTGATCTGCTTATTTGGCCAATGAATACTAAATAAATTATTAGCTAATTTGGTAAATAGTGTTGCATTTATGTTTCATTTCAATTTAATTGAATTGGATTAATCAATCTTTTTGAACTGCTTTACGATTTTCACCATAAGAAGAACTTAAACAATAATCTTTCTCAGAACATACAATATGTCTATAATAAATTATATTTTTGATTATAGCCCCTGATTCTCTACATTCATTGGTTAAATGACTTCATTTGTCGGAGGAAGTCATTTTGGAACTCCAATAATTTGCATTATCACATATTTGATCACAGTTTGGTTTATGAAGCTGTTTGGTTTTATCATTAACTCAAGACTTTACTCACATCATAACAAGAAGAAATGCTGGTGAAAATAAAGTTTAAACAGAATTACTGGTTCCAATAAAAAGATTCTTTGTCACATATAATCGAACTTCTGGATCTGGAGCACCCGGAAGAAACCTGTCCAAAAATGGGGAGAACATGCACACCCCACATATGACGGGCCTGCCCCTGCCAACAATCGAAACCAGTGATCTCCCCAGTATGAGTTGACTCTATGGCTCTCGTTATGCTCATAAAATTAGTTGAATTTGATTCATAACTCTCCATAGTTTTGTCCTGGGTTTCCCTCCAGGGTCCCTTTCGGGGGTCCCAAGATCCCACTTTGGGAACGGCTGTTTTACCTGTGCAGCAGAACTTCTACATCCGAAACCCCCGCTCCTTACGGCTAATCTACGACTCTCAATTATTCATATTCAAAACTGATTAATAGCAGATTGTTTCACATTAAAACAGTAGTTAGTGTTGGTAACAGCTCCCATGAGGTCAAGAGGAAGTCTTTCCCTCTCTCTATTCTGATTCTATATATTCACACCTGGCTGCCAAATAATGATGTGTGGGAGTGAGAATGTGTCCAGGGCAGCCCTGGATGCCATTCCTTCAACTAATGGTGGCCATGTCCAGCCTCTGATTAATTAAACATCCCTTGGGGTCAGGGAGTCATGGAGGGGGATGTACTTTATCATCTGGCTCACACGTAATGGAGTGTGGTCTACTGCAGACTCTCTCATTAAGAGTGATAAACTCAGCCGTTATGTCCAAGGCCTCACCACAATACAGTGAGGCTAAAAGCACAATATGCTGCTGTGTTTTCTCAAGAACTGTTGCTCTTTGCTGCTGCAAAGCAGACAGGTAGTACAAGTACTCTTCAACCTTTCATTTTAAATGGAATAATAATAATACCTTTCCCCAACTTCAAGGACTCACATTATCTGTGTGTTTTGGAGTTTTCCATTGATGGTCATTTCCAGAGGAGAGGCTAACTAATGTAATGCCAAGCTTATTGGCAGTAGGTTGCCTTTGAAAAACCACGACTATGGGTCTTATGACATTTAACAATTCAGCACTTATCACTTTTCACAGTTTTAAACTATTGTAGTTGTACTGCATGTATATACATTATCCTCTATTTTATTGTTTTGCTGGATGACATTAATATACCAACGATAAAATAACAAAGTAACAACAATAAAATCAGCTGTGAACACATAACTAAAACGTGAACACATTTTATGGTTGTATGGGAATGCAGTTTGAGCAGCAGCTCTCATTCAAAGTGCTGTTTCTGGCCACCTGACAAATTTAACTTGAGTATCCAACTCCCAGCAGATTGTTTCTTGCCAAATGCACTACAGGTAATTTTTTTAACTGAAAACAGGAACATGCTGTGGCCAAATGACTGTTAGGCTGAGCTTTAGCAATAGAGCCATCACCATAAAACCAAAACAGTTATTTTTTAAAGCATTATAGGATCTGAGTGGCATTTCAAGGAGCTGCTGATTCTCTGAGGATGGATGATTATGAACTAACGCATCACACACATTTGATTCCTTGTTAGCATGTAAATATTATTATGGCTGCTTTAACCTATTTCAGCGAATACTTTTGTATTACTGTATTATCTAACAATATCTGATGCAACTAAAATTAGGAAAAGGCTGGAAACTAACAACTAGCTAGCTATCTTAATGGTGTGTAATCATACTTACGATCCAACTAACATATAAAACAAAGCTTACAGTTGTTATTAAAATAATGACTGAATCCCTCTGCTGGATGCATCTTTCATACTTCAGTGGCCTGGATAAGGATTTTTAAACAGGTCCATCACTTCGATTGGTGTCACCAGGTTCCTAACGTCCTTCGGTGGGCGAAGTAGAACTCAGTGATCTGATTTAATGCTTCATAAAACTTAGTTCCTCTATTCTAACAAAATGGAAATGTAACTTGGTTCAGGGGAGACAAAAGGATGAACTGGGACCAATATGACGTAACTATTACAGGGAAAGAGACTTTGAAATATCTTTTATCTTGGTGTAAAGATGTGATGTGAGAACAACTCACTATGGATGGCATGTTTTCCCACTGTGGCCTTATTTGCTAATCAATAAGATTGTAGTTGTCATAATAATTTTATATAATCAATCTTGTTTATACAAAACAAATCTACCTGTTGGTAGATCAATCAAGCTCGGATTTTCACTTCCCACTTTTCCTTTTTCGTAGTGATATCTAACCGGCTATCATTCCCCTCTGATAAGACTTGAGTAGCGCTACAGAACAGAATGGAACAGATTCCCTTACGCACTACAAACTGGACCGTTCCCTTCTTTCTTCTTGTCGTCAGTAAATGCAGCAGCATGGCTGGAAGAGCAAGCTGCCGCTCATTGCTCGCCATTTCCAAGCTTTCCCTGCTGAGCTGTGTGGGCGTGACTCACCAGATCTTCCCCCCGCAGGGCGAAGAACAGCCATGAGGCCCTACAGCTAAACCCCTGCTGGAATATCAGAGCATCTGTCCCCCCCCTGCAGCTTGCCTTTCAAACAGTGCAAGGCCATCTTCTCCCAGCACCAGCATTTTTCAAAGGCAGAGCTTACGCCTGGGGAATACATTAACATCACATCCCAAGCCCATCTGGTAGAGCAACACCTGGGAGGGCGTTTTCAGTCATTCTCAGGCACACACCAGGAGGGAATCTCTGAGTTGTTAATCATTAAAATTCATTTTCTTGTACCTTTTCTCTACTTTGCAGAGGTGAAAAGTAAATGTGAAAATTACACATTTTATTTTTTTTTATCCTTTTGTCTGATTTTTCACGTCAGATGTTTGGGTGAATGAAAGGAAGCTAAAGTTATTTCTTGAAACTCATGCAAATAGCATAAAAGGTACAGCAATGAATAACTTTCAGGGTTATAGGTCAAATGACTAAGGAGAAAAGATGGCAATCAAAGGCAATATTTCCCTAAAAGGAAATAAAAATCCTCTTTTTTTCCTCCACTTGAATGGTATTTCGGTTAGATAGCCAATCAAATGGTTCAAGCAGCTTTGACGAAAGAAGAAATTGGTTTCTTCATTATTCTGTTCCATCAGGACACTACATGTCTCCTTTGGACAAAGATGGCCTTGATCTGACCTTCGTAAATATTCAGATTCTGTGCATTTCTAACGAACCACAAAACAGAGAAGAGGGACTGAACACACCTCAGCATGTTCTTTATGAGGATTTTTTTGGATAGAGAGAATAAATGAGTTTGCTCATCATATTCACATGTTCACTCAGTGTGTGCATGTTGGTTATGGGATGACAACACTGATTGTATATTGATTACATCAACTGTACTAGAACTCATTAGTTTTAGAAATCACAATGATAAATTTATCTTCCTTTATTTTAAAGGACATTCACAACCAGAGAGTCAGATGTTACAGGATTTACCATTTTCCTGTTAATGCCCAATTTGTGTAAAGCTGTTCTGTACATAATAAATAAATTTTGATCAATTTCAGGCTCAAACCAATAGTCTACCAGTAGTCACACTGTCTTTAAACCACAGGACAAAGACACATGATTTAATTGGTTGAATGAATACAGCTAGTAGCCTGCTCACATATCACTGGTTATTTCTTCTCAGTAGGGGAGGTTTTTCCTCAGGACTGTCAGTCAATGCTATTGTGAGATTTTTAACAATGGTTTTGTCTGTGGTGCCTCTAAGTGTCAGTGCTACAGTTATTCACTCACCTCCACCACCTCCCGTGTTCTTCACGAGCCACGGTGGAGCAGAGTTTCAGTTGCTGTTCAATATGCTCATCAGGAAGTCTTATTCCAGGTTCATTCAGCCCTTCTAATGAAGACCGAGTGTCTGCAGTTGCCACGCGGCCAAATTACAAGCAGCTTACCCAACAACAATGTCAATGCTGGCAGATACTGTATTATTATTATTATTATTATTATTATTATTATTATTATTATTATTATTATTATTATTATTATTATTATTATTATTATTACTATTATTATTATTATTATTATTATTACTATTATTATTATTATTATCATTCATTAATTTTCTACCGCTATATCCGCCGCAGCAGGTCACGGGGAGCTGGAGCCTATCCCAGCTGGCATAGGGCGTGAGGCGGGGGACACTCCGGGCATGACGCCAGTGTGCCGCGGAGCCACACACGAAGATGGACAAGCACGCACACACACACTCAACCCTACGGCCAATTATCCTGTAGCGCATGTTTTTGGAGGTGGGAGGAAGTTGGACAACCCGGAGAGAACCCATGCAGACATGCAAACTCCGCACAGAGCGGGACTCGAACCCGGACCCGCCGTGTTGTGCAACGACAGTGCTACCCACTGCGCCACCGTGCCGCCCATTATCATTATTAATATTATTATTATTATAATTATTGTTATTATTATTATTAAAGTGGTACCTCTACTTACGAATGTCTCTACTTAAAAAATGTTCTACTAACGAAATTTCTCAGCAGGAAAATATTGCCTCTAGTTACGAAAGAAATTTTGACTTACAGTATCGGCTGATATCCGCAGCCTATACTTTATCTTCCCGAAATCCCATTGGCAAAGAGGGACCTCTGTGTGGAGCTAGATCGGTGTTTATGCAGGGTCCTCGACATTCGCCTCTTGACCCGTGAGGTGTTCTGATAGTTTTGCATAAATATACTGTATTAACTTTTTGACAGTGACAGTGACAGAGAAAAGAGGAAAAGAAAAGATGAAGAAAAGAGTTTTTTTGTCCATACAAACAATGCAAGAAATAATAGAAAAGCATGAGAAAGGGATGCGTTTGGTTGATCTCACCAAAGAATATGGCCGTAATGCATCTATAATCACCACATCATTAAAACAAAAGCAAGTTTATGGAGTTTAAGGCATTGCGTGGGTTGCTGGAGAAGTACAAAAGAAGGACTGGAACTCCCTCTGTTGTTCGGCATGGTGAGGCAGGAGCGTATGAACCAAAGAGGGCAAAAAACAATGAGGACAGAAGTTAAAATAACCATCATTTTTATTCTTTATTCTTTGTTTTTCACGTTATGCACAACTCTCATTAATTGTGTAAAAATATAATCGTAACATGTATTTGTTACATGTTTTGATGCATTTTTATGCTTTATAAAACATTTATGTCGGAATTTTTGGGGGCTTGGAACGGATTAGAGCATTTGCATGGAAAACGCATCTCTACTTACGAAATTTTCTACTTACGAAATTTCTTCCGAACCAATTAATTTTGTAAGTAGAGGTACCACAATATTTTTATTATTATTATTATTATTATTATTATTATTATTATTATTATTATTATTATTATTATTAGAGTTGTTTTTGTAGTTATTGGTGTGGTGGTGGTTGGTGTTGTGTTGTTACTGCTGCTTTCTTTCTTTTTCTTCTTTCTTTCTCTCTTTCGTTCTGATTTTCAGCTTTCGGTCTTCTTTCTAAATCTAAAACCACAAATCCAAACTCCGTGGAATTTGAATTTGACTATTGATTAACAAGATTATTGCTTAAAACCAGAGAGAAGAAGCATGAAGCCGGCTGCTTGCGCTTTTTTTTAATAGAAGTGAGAAATGTCATATTATTACCCCTGCATTTATCACTGGGACACAGACTGAATCAATATTGACTATGCCTGGAATAGCTTACAGGGCACAAAGTCTGGGCTAGTCAAATATCACTCCCTTGCAAATGCAGAATCATGAGCTCCACTGAATCCTCCCTCCAATAATTTAATTTCCCTCCTTCTTTTCATCCACTCCTCCTCACTGCTCCTGCCCCTTTCGTGTTCCTTTTCCAGTGTTTTTTCCCTCAGGATCTCCTGCCATATGTCATTTTTCCCTTCCTACCTTCAGTGTCCCACTTCTCTGTAATGGAATAAATATTTCAGGCGTTTCCTCAGCCATTTTTCTTGCTGACGAATTGGAGGAGGAAAGTAAATTTCCGACCAACCGCAGAACAAAAAATATTACAGCGTTTCCTTTGGAAGGTCTCCAATCCAGTACTCCTTATGTACACTGTCAGACACGTGTTCTCGTGCCATCTCTCTTACACCGTCTTACTTTCCTTCCTTATCTATCCATCTATGCTTCCTATCTCATCTGCTGCACCATCTGTGCAGCTGTAATAAGCAAGACTCCTCATGTGCTCCTTTCAGTCGCTCACTTTCTCTTTCCTCCTAATTCTGGATCATCCCTCCCATCAGGCATAGCCTTCCTTTCAAAGGTGTTAAACTGGCTTCTTTATGTCCCACGATGGAACTACCATGCATTCAGATTTCCTCTGCGCTAAAAACTGGCTCTGAGGCTTTTGTTACACATGATCTTCTGTCACTGCAACAACCAGTTAGCATCTTTCGCTGAAAACCATCTCCCATCTCTTAATGAAGAGTTTACAGCCCTGGATCTAACAATCCAAGTCCACAGCAACAGCACACAATTAATTGGAGTTTTCACACTGAGATTCCACTTGGTTGGTTGAAGGAAAAATCTGTGTGACATATTCTGTGTGATCCTCTCCAGTTATGGTTCAGACACAACAAGCAGACCTTTAAAGAGTGTCAATGTGATAATTTCCTTTAATCCTGCATAGTGCCTTCGATCAGCACACACAAACAGCAAATGCTGATGGGTTCCTGTGGTGTCAGTATTGATTACACGCCTACCAGTGTCGTGGCTGGGAAACAAGGGATATCATCCCACACAGTAAAGACCTCTACTGCCTCACAGTGGCAAATTTGGGCACCATTCCTAACTGTTTTGGATAAGGTGTGTGTAAGGTACATAAGTATATGCAATGTCTGAAAAATGTCCTCAAAAAACATGTTTTCTTAAATGGAGCCTGTTGAACACAGAATGAAATAAATTCTTTCATGTTCAGTTGACACAAAAAGAGGAAAGTCCACTTTATTATCCCTAACAGGGAAATTATCTTTACACTCAGCTATACAGTATATAAATGTATATATGTGTTAGCTAATGCTTACAATGTTGTATACATTCCCCTGAAACAACAACAAACAGAATAGGGGGAAGCAGAGTGACGGGCAGCAACTTCAGGGGGCGCTCCAAATGAGCAACTTGAAAGGGAGGATGACGCCTAGCTCAATGGCGCCTTGGCAGTGGCCGGGAGGTAAGCTGAGACCTCCCACTGTCAGCTCACACTCCGAGGATGACTGGCCGGGAATCGAGCCGCTGATCTCTGATCATAGGGCACCAGCTCTACCCCTGAGCCACTGTGCCCCCAAACAAACATCACTTCTGCATTGGTATATTTGTCACTGCTGCGGAAGATCAGTAATGTTACTTTTGTCAAAGTATCCTAATTAGTCATAATGACTATTTATCAGTGTGATCCTTTTTTGTTCGTTTTCTGTTGACTAATACTATTTTTGTCTTATTAGTTGTTGAAAAGTATTATTTAACTGTCATTTCCCTTTTTGTACTAAATTTTGTACTAATTTATCTGTTTGTACTAATTTATCTGTTCATTATCTAAAGAAAATGGAACAAATTATTAGGATTGCAACTTTGCAGATGGAGTCTGTTCTGATTATTTCTATTTAAAGAATTCATCAAGACCTGGAACATGTTCTGATTCATGAAGGAAAGCAGCCAATGGATGGCTCCATTAGTCTTTCACTCTTGTGTCCCCAGGTTGATCGACCGATTTGACCAAATCCATGACGCAAAAGAGAAATAATGCTAGCTTTCAGTATCTTTAAGGGATAGTGATTTCGGTTTCAGTTGACTGGCTAAAGATTTGACCAAAGCAAGCTCCTTGTAATCTTATCATAAAATATTCAAGTTTATTTCAATCTGTGAGTCTTTAAATCAGACATTCTGTATGAGAGTTTCTGATCCATTTAATGAAGCAAAATATCAACAACTGCACCTCAAGACATCATTGTAAATATATAATAACATAGACCAGGAACTGCAAGCATGCTGAAGTGTTTATTGAAAGAGAGCCTTCCCATTTTCAAGATCAAGGTTGCAGATCAGCTGAGACAACAGGAATGTCTCTTTCCTTCCAGTAGATTGGATTTTTAAGTCTCGTGAGCAGGAGAAATTCCATACTAATGATTGCGCATTTAGTTATTGAGTATTTAAAGCTTGATATCTCTGGACAGTGCAGAATCGATATGACTTCGCTATCTCATATCTTTTCATATAATGCCCCAAGTTACTTCATCCTTACAAAGTATAGTTCAAGAAATTGGTCTAATTTGCTACACACGCACAGACACGCGCACACACACACACACACACACACACACACACACACACACACACACACACACACACACACACACACACAATTATTAATTCCACAGGAAGATGAGCATGGTCCATCAATGAGCTACTGATGAAGGCTGATTGAATGGGAGTCCATGGAGGCAGAGGAACCAGCCCTGACTCTTTGATTCACCATCAGAGGACCAACAGCCAGCTTCTCTGCACGTCCTCATCATCACTCTTCAAACTACAGGAATGTGGGCGGGGTAGGGATTATTCTGGCACCACAGAGTGGGTCTTAGTGGCACCGTGAGGACTCAGTGTATAATGAGCAGTTTTTGTGATGTGTGCTGCTGGGGCTGGTGAAAGCTGAGCCAGAGAACTGTAATAAAACACAGTCTAAAGCCAGACAGACAATCAGAGATGTGAATCCACCTCTCCCGTCCTCTGCACCTACTTTCATTCCACTTCCGCAGCAGTTTGATAAGATTTCACCCATCTTGTGTCTCCCTCGCGTCGTGGATATCAGGAGTCAGTGTGCCCACAGCATTGTTTTTTTAACATATGCAAAGCTGGCGATATATACAGTAAATTAGACACATGTGTAAAGAAAATGATGTCTTCAGTAAAAAAGAAATTAAATGAAGTCTTGTGTGTGAAATGGCCAGTGAGTTCTCCATGAATACATATTTAAACTTAAAAATGGGAAGCCCCTCCCAAACAGGTAGTATATGTGCATTCTGGTTGGTATGCAGTGGCAGCTACTGGATGACTGGTGAGGACGAGACACCCCAACCTTTACTTTCCATAACGACTTGTAGTGCACTTGCTGCTGCTACTGCTTTACAATTCACAGACCATAGATGGAACGTGCTTCTCAGAATGACGCTGTACGATTTGTATAATTAAGTGGCACACACAACTAGAGATGCAGCCATAGTTTTATTTCACCTTATTGCCGCTTGACTGGTTAACGTTTCACACATTTAACACCTCTGTCTCATTAGCTGGGGACTGGATATTTCTGCTGCACTGGCATAGCTATGTGTATGTTATAAAAAGGAGTCAGTTCTACTCAAGCTTCTGCTGTCAGCTAGGATTGAAAATATAATGACTGCTGCCTGCTGTTTAAATCTCTCTTAAAACAGTATAATACACATGACTGCTACTCACGGTGTCACAGCTAGTGTGTGAGGGTGGAGGAAAAAATAACCCAGCGATCTGACAAGTAGATGGAGGGTCACAGAAATCTTTTGGTCTGCAAGGACTTCTGCACATATTGGTCTTTTGCCTATTTCTGTTGCGCAGTCAATATGTTTTGTGCGATCACGCTAAGGAGGGAGAGGCGGTGAAATTCTTGCTTGGAACTCACAGCTTCACAGCGCTGGGGGATGCAGTTTCTCCTTTAAGAATCCAAACCCTCATTATTATGATTTTTTTGGACAACCATTTGAATATCTATATGGACTCAATTTCATGCTTGACCTGCATTTCACGATAGACGTAAGCAGAAATGGCAAAGGAAGAGTGGCTTGCTTGGAACAATCATAAATGGCTATTGTGGACTTGTCTTGTGACATTTGTGAGTTTTACAATCCACATGTTTGCGGCTCCTTTCTGATGTCTTCAAGTACATCTAGCACATCATTTTTTTTCATTTCGTTCACTCTACAGCAACATAAGATCATCAATAACCCTAAATCTCATAGCAGACTCTTGAGGCTTTAACTGCTACGCTATTGTGGCCTTGGGTGGAAAAAGTTCTGAACATTTGCTGGAAATGGAAACAAACAAACTTTCAACTATTGCCCCCTAGACAAGAGTTATTATTGTTAGCAATGCTGCTGCAGATACAACCACATCATTAGAATCAAACATGTTTTGTTTTATTTTTTTTATTTTACCTCTGTCAAGGAGGTTAAAGGATCAGTTTGGTTACTCTGCTGGTAAAACAGATCCTTCTCGAATGAAAACCTTTCTAGGGCTTTGTACAGGAGGAGAACCCTTGACTCAATTCAAGTAGCAACAGAAAGCTGGAACACAGCAGCTAAAAGTGGACTATTGTGCTTTGGCCTCTGAGTCCAGAGGGATGGACTAGCTGTGGAATTTTGAATACCGGTATACTGAACCCTGTTAGATATTTTTTCAAAAGAGACCAGATATAGTGTGGTAAGAATATTACTTGAAATGAAAGAATGTATGGACAGTATTTGTGTACATCAAGTGAACAAACGTATGTGCATACGTGCAATAATTCACAAGAGACCTCATTGTGGAAAAAATATTTCTCAACTTTTATATACATTTGAGCCAATGAACCACGGAAGCTAATCACAGCAAATGGCACCATGAAAAAAATAAATAAATAAAAATATGACATTCATTTTCAAATTAGTCTTCTTGGATTATTTTGCAGCATCTTCAAAAGGACACTTGAAGTCATGGCTAAATTATTATGTGCTGACAGATTGATCCTGGAATGGCATGGACACCGTGTTCTTCCTACAGCAGCCTGGGTTTGATTCTAGCCTTGACAACACATGCATCACCTCCATCTCTCCCTTCTATAGTGATACCATTATGTTACTTCACTGCTTCTATCCAATAAAGGCAAAAACCTTGAAAGAATCATCTTGATGATGAAAGGCTAGAACTTTCTGTAAGAGGTGTGATTGAACTGGAGACATTGTCAGAACAGCACGGTGTCCAACATGTAGCATTCCAGAGCTATTTAATAAGATTAGAGTTATGTTGTACATCATGACATTTGATCTGCCATGTACAGCACCATCGCATCGGTCTTATTTAGCACTTGGTATTAATGCATATATACACATGCACCACAGACAAACTGGAAAAGCTCTACCTCGGTTATGCACTATGCTATTTTTATTTTGTTTTGTTTCAGATGTTGCACATCGGACATATTAATTTCGTACTCAGCCGACTGAACAACTACACAAGGTTTTTTACTGGCACAAGCCAGTGCAAAAACTTCACTTTCACTAAGCATGCAGATAAATTTATGGCTAACTAATGTATACTATATTAGGTCTCTCCATTATTTTGGGCTGCTGCTTTAATAAAAAATAGATATTCGATATTTAGTGGTCACTGCCTCCCGAGGACAACATCTCTACTAGTGTTACAGTTTTTGCATGAAGATCATTTTGACATATTACACTTACAAAAGTATTACGACACACCACTTTATCATCAAATTCACACGTTACATTTAGAACCATTACCATGGGTGAACAGAATCAGGCACCAATCCACTCAGTCTATATTGAAAATATCTGAATCATTCCAATGAGTCCTGTAAACTCAAGCATGGTACTAAAAAGGATGTGCAATAAGACAGTTCATAAAATTCTGGATATTCCAAGGTCAGCTGCAAGTTGTATTATTGAAAAGTAGAGGCGTTTAGGAACAACAGCAACTCAGCCATGAAGTGGCAGCACATAAAGGATCATTTCTAAGGAGCGTTGTACATAAAAATAGCCAACTCTCTGTTGACTCAATAGCTGTCCTAAACATTATGTTCGAACATTAACATCAGAAACAAAAACATAAATAAAAACTGTGTACTGAAAGCATCATGGAATGGGTTTACAAAGTCAACCAATTGCATGTAAAACTCACATTTCCAAGAAAACACCAAGGGTTGGATGGAGTGGTGTACAAAGCCACTGGACTTGAAAGCAGTGGAAACATGTTCTCCAAAGTGAGGAATCATGGCTCTCTGGAAGTCTGATGGATTAGTCTGGAATCTGCTGGTGCCTGGAGAATATTACCTATTTAGTGGGGGAGGAATAAAAGTGTGGGATTGTCTTTCATGGGTTGGCCTACATGCACCTTTGTTCCAGTGAAGGGAAAGGTTAAGGTTTCAGAATACCGAGACATTTAAGATCATTTTATGCTTCCACTTTGTAGGGTCATCTTGGAGAAGGTATTTTTGTAGTTCTTCATGACTGCTTCAGTGCACAAAACAAGATCCTTAAATACATGGTTTTGTGATTTGGATTTGGAGGAACTAGTCTGCATAGAGCCCTGACCTAAAACCCATCAAACACCTTTGAGATGGACTGGAACGGAGGTTACGAGCCAGGCCTTCCTGCTCAGCATCAGTGCTTCACAAATGCTCTTCTAGATGAATGATTGGAGATTCTCACAGACACACCAGAAAATTGAAGAAAATCTCCCCAGAGGAGTGGAACTGCTATAGTTGAAAGGGGCGGGGAACTCCATGGGAATGCCTGTGAACTTAAAATGGGATGCCATAAACATTTCCGTAACTGTAAGGGTCAGGTGTCCCAATACTACTGGGAACTTTGTGTATTGGTAGATGGAATCATGCAAGAAATTATTATGAATTAAAAATTCATAATTTGGACACAGAGTGGGTGCGATCAAGGTGAATTCACATCTTCATTTGACATATGATATTGTACCAGCATTGTCATCTAAAATTCCTTAGTTCTCAAATTAGAATTGAATTAAAATGTCTTAAGGAGTCACACTGCCATAGTTCATTAAAGAACTCACTTCCTATTTTATTTTTCGCAAGCTCATTTACATTTCTATTTCAGTTTGCATGCAAACAAAAGACCTTAGAGCTTAGGTTCTTCACCTGGGTTCGATCGAACCCTAGGGGCTCGGTGATTCAGTCTCAGGGGTTCAGCGGAGACGGAGGTCAAGACAAAACACCCGGTTTTTGCTGAACACACACGAATCACTGTGTACGTTTGACACATCATGTCAATTCGGGATGACACGCCCCCCTTAGCCATCACTGGCTGCAGGTGATCACGTGACGCTACATCGATTAGCCTACCTGTGCTACATGGGATTTTGCTCACTCAGTAGTCGATATATGCCCGTCATGATGGTACGTTATCTGATTGCTTTCTTAATTTAATTCATAGTAACTATGTTGAGCAAAAAAAGAAAGTGGTCGGAAGAATGTGTGCAATGAGCGGCCGTGGCTCAGTGGTATCGCGGGTCGTCCAATGATTCAAGATCGGAGGTTCGATTCCCGCTCCCGCCGAGTCATTTACCCTCCCTGCCTCCAATGAGGCACTCGCTGGTGTGTGATTGGTCCAGTGGTGGTCGGAGGGGCCGTAGGCGCAGATTGGCAGCCACTCCTCTGTCAGTGTGCCCCAGGGCAGCTGTGGCTACACATGTAGTCTACCATCACCATCATCAGTATGTATGAGGAGTGAATGAATAATGGATCCGATGTAAAGCGCCTTTGAGTGTCTACAAAAGCGCTGTATAAATCTAATCCATTGTTATTATTATATTATTATTAACGTGAATTTACATGTACTATATAACGGAACGTGATGGGAGTCAGTGTTCTCCATGATTTGCAATGTCAAGTTGAGCAACTGTAGTCTTGCAATGGCAAAAATAAAGGAACACTTCCTTAAACTGCATGGAAAACAAATGTACAGACTTTGCTGTGAAAATGACATCAGAGTAGCACTTGTCAAGGTGAAGCCACACATATCTGAACTGGTCTCTCAATAACAACAGCAGAAGTCACACTGATTTGCAGGTAGGTCATTTCATGTGAGTTCATGCACTGTCTTGGTTTTGTTCTTTGAAAAAGGTGACATTAATGCACAATTCATTAAATACACCAGTAAAACATATACTTATGTCTGAATTATTTTTTTTTCTAAGTAAAGAAGGGTTCGGTGAGTGAACATATGAAACCGGCAGAGTTCGGTACCTCCAACAAGGTTAAGAACCACTGCCTTAGAGTGAGTTAAGTTACAGTTTGGCAATAAAGTTTATAATTAAATTGTTGGGATAATTCTTTTTATTATCAGTTCAGTATCAGGGTCCATTTGTTGTGCACCAAGCAGCAGCAGCATCAGTATCATCTTTGCAGTACTGAAGATTGTCCAGTAGTGAGGCATGATCTGATATCAGACCTCTTTTGCTTCTAAGGACAAATCCTAATATATTCACACAGGAAATTCATGGTCATTATTAATATCCTGTAAATCGAGTTTAAATTATCAAACCTTGATGGAATATGGCAAAATTTAATCGCGTTTTCACATCACTTGTGATAGTTTGAAGTCTGTCGGTAGACTCAAGAGACCTGGAATAATAAAATTCATCCAGTCAGGCTCTTCTGTGCGCTCTAATTCACTGCAGCAGCTGAGATGACTGAGCCATAAGGAAGCAGAGTACAGATGTCTGCTGCCTGAGGTGAGAGTTGCTCCATACTGGTCCAGGAGCTGCAAAGCTATGCTATTGGTCCAACCACAACCCAGAATGATCAAAACAGCCAAGCATAAGGGATGCTTCTATTTTCATTTGGCAAGCAAATGCAGCAAAAGGTGATGTAATCCAATGAAAAAACATGGGAAGGAAAGAAATGATACGAAAAAGCACTAAAAGCACCTAACCGGCCAGAAAACTATACTTAAAAAATATAATAAAAAGAAATGAGGAGGAAAAAAGAATATAAGTTACAATGCTCAAGTGAGGGGGGGAAAGAATTTACAGGGCTGGGCATGAAATTTTAAAGACTTGTGTGACTGTAAGAACATTAGGTTACTCATCCCACACATGAAAGGAAATACTTGAACTTCATTCGTTTCCACCGCCAGGTTTGCCGTCACATCATACTGACAGGAGGAAGAACATGACACACACTGAGCCAGCTACGTTATCACTACGCAACACCGGCTGTGAAATACTGAGACTTTCACCCTCTCAAACTCTTCGTATACCAACCAGTTGGTCTTGATTCAACACTGGGTCAAATCTAATTCCGCAGGAGGAGATTAAATGTGGAATCAAACAATAACACATTTAAGTGTTGCTGACTCTCATCCTCAAGTGTATTGAATGGAGATTTTCCTTTCAAGTTGTGATTCTCGTTAATGCACGGTCTCCCAGATTAATGGAATCTTAGCAACGTAATCATCTAATTATGTGGGAGAAGCAGCCCCAGAGTTTTTAGGGCAAGAAATCAGTCACTCTCTGATCATGTGTCATACTTGGTTAAGACCAGACCAAAGGCAGCAATTCTTAGAAATAAGCAGTCTAGCCCTGGAAGAGCGTTAGAGGGGAGATGAGGGGAATCTGCTGATTTCTGTGGAGGTTTATTTTTGAAGTCAATGAACAAATGCGCTACTTTATGCAACTAGCCAAATTACTTTTCTTGCTCTTTAACCTCTAAATATGCTGTTGCTCACTGTGCACATTCGGAAAGGCAGTGCATGCATACGAAATTTGAAATTCAGCTGATGACTAATAGCTGATGCAGATTTCTTTCTTTTTTTGGTTTGTTTCTGTTTTCTTTTTCTTGTTTGTTTTTATTACTTGTCCCAAAATTTATTTGACGACTTCAAGAAATTAAGAATATTTGTTTTCAATACCAATCACCTAAATTTGGACAGCTGGTGAATCAAATCAAATGTGCCAATAAACTAATAGCAGAAAGCAGGTCGAATTTCCAGTGATGCCGATGCTCAGCTGGTTATTATTCTAACGATACAAAGAAACAAAGCAATGAGCAGATATGATAGGAAAGAAGACTTGGGCATCATATAGACACCCACAATAAAATCTACCTAACAAACATTTTACAAAGGGTTCAATCTCACAATGAACAATACACAACTACCACACATGGAGTCTTCACAAGGTGTGGGTGTACACACGCTGAAATTAAGCTTGAATGTAATTAAGCTTTGTTTTATTTCAAATCAAGCAACTGGAGTGCAAATCTAGGGCAAAAAATGAGTAGAAAACAGACCATCATGTTACACAACTGGAGAATGATCGGTTTTGGTTTCAGGAACTTCTCACAATGATAGATCAATATATTGCCACATATGATTAGTGTTCCTTAAAGGAGGTAATGCATGAGAGTAGCTCTTGGAAGGAGCTCTCCTCCGTAAGAGTCCATCCACTCATTTTCTTGCCGCTTATCCACCTTGTAGGTCATGGGTCTGCTGGGCAGGTCCCCTGCCTATCCTAGTCGGCTACGGGCAAAGGGTGAGATACACCCTGGATTAGATGCCGGCACATCATGGGGCCACACAGAAGACAAACAACCATGAAACCTCTGGACAATTTGATGTTGCCAAATTCACCTAAACAGCATGCAGCAAGAACACACGCAGACATCGGGATGAAACATAAACTCAGAACAGAAACAGAACAGAAAAGAATCAAACCCATAACCTTACTGTGAGGTAACACTACCTACTGCATCACTGTGACGCCTCTCCATAAGAGTATGCCATAAATCCAGTGCAGTGTGTGTCTGCCATCTGCTGGATACGTTAGCACAATTCATAAAACATCCTCCTGCCCTGCATTCAGACATATTGAGAAGGGGGGCAAGTTCCATCTCCCTAAACAACCGTCAAGTAGTACTTCAGACAACATATTTGAAGTCTATGGTCATCGGTGTTCCGCTGTGGGGAACAAGAAGCGTGTTGTGGGCAGGCAATGTTGCTGGTGCTGAAGATTCAGGTGTAAACAGCATCCCCTAAGTGATATTTGCTGCTGTTATCCTGCTGTTTAATGAGCTGCAGCTGAACAAACCACCAGATATCTTGCTTGCAAACTGATGTCAGCAGTGAACTTCCCCAAGTGAATGTTCGGTGACTTGTTCAACAAACAAGTTTTTCTCTCCAGTTTTCTTTCTGTGGGAACACAACAGGGCAGGAGGTAAACAGAGCACCAACAGGAGAAGCTATGAATCAATCCAACTTAATCATTCACACATAATATAAATACAGATGCAGAGGTAAAACAATTCATATTGTAAGAAAGGAGTTAATTCCATTTGTTCAGCACTGATGTCATAACGGTGTTACAATATTTATTATTATTAGAGTCGTATTTGACCATATTCAAGTGAACTGTGGTATTTCTAGGGGTTCTCCACCATTGTCTTCTCACATCAGAGAACAGATTATAAATTTAACATCAACCTCAATATAACCAAATATATTTATTTAGACAGTATTTTTCTTCATTATTTTTATTTATTGATTCCAGGGTATGTGTTCTTCATCAAATTGCTGCATGCTTGCACATTGAAAGCAACCAGATAGTGACCGCTAATCTGACCTTCATCTGCATCAAGCTGTTCACATGCCAGAAGCACTCTTCTCCACAGACCGTGTTTGTTGTCACCTCTGGGCTGCTGTAGAAACTTGGCACTGTAACATGGTTGGCTTTGTGGCAGAGAATCTGTTCCCTTAGATATGAAAGTTTATTTCGAATAAAACCTACACATCAAAAATGTCCCTCACTGGACTTTAATCTATGACCTCTTTAATGACAAAATGAAACGGTGATGTCAACGTAACCGAAAAGTAGTCCGTTTAAATTGGCTAAAATAACACAATTTTTAAATTGTGCAGGTTGTGAAATTGTTGAATCTATCTCAGCTGGCTACAGGCAAAAGGTGGGTTACATCCCATATAAGACGCCAGCCCATTGTGAGGCCAGCTGCTGCTAAGTGAAGGTTAATTAGTATGGTGCAGTTTTGGCTGTCAAAGTTTTTATGATGTGTCACGAGGTTGTAGTCAAGCCAGGCCTCATTTTCAGCATCTCACAGCTCAAATTCTTTCACCTCCAGTCTGCAGGCTGCAGCCTGGTCATGTAACACAGCTGAGTCACCATCACCTGAAACAGCACATCGCTTTTACGTAACACCAGATACAGGCTAAAACCAGTGCTCAGACCAAAGGTACTTCCAAAGTCAACAACCTCTCATATCTCCTGCTCAGATCACAGTGTAGCTATTTCAGAGCAGGGCTTTGAACTGGTTCATGGAACGAAAACCGGAAACTTTTGGTACTTTGGCAGGAACGAAAACAAAACAGAAAACAATATTTTTTAATGTTCCGGAACAGAATCGGAACAGAAAATAAATGTAAACCAGTTAATACCGTTTTTTTCTTTTTCGTTCTTGAAAAAAATATTTGACCTGATGTTTCATTTCCTGTCATTCACTGGACGCGGGATGAGAGAGGAGAGAAGTAGCGGCTATCAGCAGCAGTTAAGAAAAGGGCAGTCTCCCAGTCACCATTTAATCATAACAGGTAAACACTGCAGTGTGTCAATCTTAAAAATGTATGATTTAGACATGAACTCACTGGCTGCAGTCATTTTCAGAGCAGTGTGTCCCCACACTGCCAGCGCTTTGTAGCAATACTGAGCTATGGGAGAAGAACAATGAAGATCTGTTGTTCAGCAATAAATGACATGGAAGTTATTCTTGTCTTATTTCATGTAGTGTCTAAGTAGGAGGCATAAGCCTTAACTACAGTGATATAACTTGCATAAAGCAGAGGTGTAGTGCTGTGGTACTGTTTACTGTAGGGTAGGGATATATCTATAATTGTAGTCTATAGTATATTAACTAATTGCTTTAGTTGCCAATTTAGAAGTCCTTAAGTTACCGTATTTTGCGCACCATTCGGCTCATTGTATAAAGAGACGCAGTCTAAATAATGGAGTTTATTTCTGTACTTTAACCGGACACACGGCGCACGTTATTAGTCAGTACATGTTTGCTAACGGAAGCGAAAAGGGGACTGTGGTTGAACTGTGTTGTACTACGTATTTAAATTTTAAAAAATACACCGACATTATTTTTTAAGTATGTTCTTATTAATTTTTTGATAAATCTGTGTTAAATCCTTCGAAGTCCTCATCTTTGGTTTGAATTGAATAGGTAGTTTCACTATCGCTGACCGTCACGTTTCAGGGTGTCTGTCCGGTAAAGATGCCGGCTTTAGCGAAACATCGGACAAAAGTTGAAGTAGACACGTTAGTCCAGGATCCACAATCCACCACATATTGTGGGGGTGTAACTCGCTCGGCACTGCCTCCAGTCCTGGTTAACGTGTGTTCACGTCTCTCATCCATCACTCCACGACGCACGCAGCTTAACTTTAAAGGCTCTGTTTTTAGCCAAACAAATGTGGTTAACAGCATACGTGCAGTACAGTACTGGCATGTACCCTATACCGGTACCTACCGGAGGTGTGCCGGACGTAGCCTCGTGTCATGTCGGCGTAAATAGTGACGTAACACGTCCTATGTCAGTGGACAATGGCCGATCTGGTGAATCACTGACTAAAATCACATAAAAACACTTTTAAAGATTTTGAAACTCAGTGTACACATAAGATGCTTAATGTTAAAAGGCGCAGCGTTGATTTTTGAGAAATGTTAAGGCTTTTAAGCGCGTCTTATTGTGCGCAAAATACGGCACCTACATATTTATATTTTCAAGGGACATTATTAACCGGTTCAGTAACTTTATTTTTTTGTTCTAACCAGTTCAGGAACGTCAATTTATGGGTGGAACACAAAACCGGAAATGTTATAATTCCATTTCTGTTCGGAAAGAACCGATTGGCAAAAAATTCTGGTTCAAAGCCCTGTTTCAGAGTGTTGACCAAATAATAAATTCACCATCAGAATTTAAAAATTCTCATTTTTAAATGTTATACTCATATAAGGTTATCATTTGTTTCTCTTCCTATCTACACCATGACAGAACAGCTTGAACCCTGCTCCTAAACTTTTAGCCTTGCTACCTTTCCACCTGGTCCCCTGGACACACAGTATGTTGTCAGGTTCAAACAACCTAGAACATTGAAAACTCACACAAAAAGGAAAAGAAAACAGTTATATTTTTTACTCACGAGGAGAACGGACAGAGATGCTTAGTTACAAATCTCCACCCGGTTCTCAGCATCCCAGCCGAAAACCTCTCCTTTTATTTCAGTTGGGCAGTCCCTGTTTACAATGTGTCCTAAAGGATGGGGGACAGCAATGCACCATGTATGGTATAATGTCACAGGAGTAACCTCTTCCTTTTATGGTATTGTCCTTTTTTCAGCAGGTCAAGGTTTACATTTTAAACTAGTCATCAGCTGCTACCTCAGTTGTGACCTTTCGACCTCTGCCTAAACTCAGTGCATAGCAAGACACACACAAACACATATGATGTATATGCTCATGGTATGCAGTATAAAGAATAAAGGAATGTAAATGAGTAAATATGGGATAACTTATGTACATTATTCTTACATATGTCTATCTTCCTCCTCTGCATCATGTTAACCAACTCTCTACCTTTTCCTGTCGTAGTTCAAACATTCTACGTCCCTACTCTGTCCTATACTCTTGGTGTTCCTCTTCTCTCTTCCTACAAACACACTATCCTTCTCTCCTTCTTTGAGTAGTCCAATTTCCACTGGCAACCTGTGGGTGAACAGAACCGATGGCGGTCATTGTTAACCCGAGCCTCAACCGATCTGGTATGGAAGTGATATTTGATTTGCATGTTTGATTTGGCAACAGTTTTACATCGGATGCCCTTCCTGACACAACCCTCTGTATTTATCCGGGAAGGAGGAAAAGGTGAGATTCACCTGTTGACAAGCTGAAATAAGTTTTCGGTGACCCCACAGGCTGTGTCTGTCATCCCTAACAGCGTGAGCCTGTTGATGACCCAGTAGGAGTCCATTGAGGGCAGAGCAGCTCAGATCACATATGAGCACGTCACACAGCACCAACGTGGGCTCTCTGCAGACCCCTGGCTGGGTCTGGCTTTGATGTGTCTTCCCTCCGACCTCACTCCAGTCTCACTCCGACAGCTGAGAGACAGGCTCCATCATTCACTCACCAGCGGTACGGCTCCCCGAAGCTCCCTCCAGGCACAGCAGCATCTGGGTGTATATGAAGTAGAGCTGTGTGTGATCAACAGACGACCTGCAGAAATCAATTACTTTATCTCTCATATATTACGTGTATGCACTCTTCTCAGGATGGATATATTACATCCAGCTTCAAAGCGGTGACATATTGTGATTACATCCCGCTTCAAAGCGGTGAAAGCGGTAGAAAGATGAAACAAAAAGGACATTATTTGGGCAGCAAAGGGGATGAAAATGGGATGGCCCTGACCTTGCGAAAACTAGGTCAAGGTCAAATTTTAACTTTTGTACACTCAGGAATTGGATAAGATAGAAAGACGAGGGAGAAAGCCAGTGTGAGTTTGACCGTAGAACCTATGAAAAGCACTAGCTCTGATCTTTGACCTATGCAAGTATGTCAGGGTAAAATCAAAGCACTATCTTTGATCAATGCAAGTAGGTCAGGGTAAAATTTTCAAGTCAGGGATGTCGCGGAATATTGCAGTCCGACTGCATTGGTTCTTGCTTTGTTACAGTGACTAATTTGCATCGTAATTTCCTCAATTCCTAGATGTTTTTTGGACTTGTCATGGATGTGGAAGAGCTTTCCATAGGTTAGTTGTCCGTTTCTTGGGCTCCCACATCTTCGATGACCTTTGGCCTAGACATGATTTAAACACAGAACTATCCTGTTTTTGAAAACATGGGTTTCTTAAATCAATCCACTGAACGTTTCTTGGATGACAGAAGGCATGTCTTCAAGAGGCTTCTTCAGTTCTGGATTGATTTAAGCAGCTTTGGTTAACCATGACCTGGATACTGAGAACCTTCAAAGATAGAGGGATGCATAGTAGTATATTAGTACTGTATTGGCCCGAATATAAGACGGTGTTTTTTGCACTAAAATAAGACTGAAAAAGTGGGGGTCGTCTTACATCTGGGGTCTAGACATTATACCCATTCACAACGCTAGATGACGCCAGATATCTTTAAAGCGAACACTGAACTCAACTCCCCAGGCCAAAGCCAACCCCTGTCACAAAGAAGAAAAAGAAAATAAGAAAACAGAAAATGGAGAAATGTAGCAACAATCTGGAGAAAAGTGGGTCGGTTCTCGGATGGTAGCAAGGTTGGTGCCACTCACCATTCATTTACAAATGTGACTGGACTTTAGTTTACATATTTAAATGTTCAGATATTAAGATGTGATTTGAATGAGGCAAAATAACATGCTTCTTCTAGTGAACATATTGTTATAATCATTTCAGATGTCCTGTAATTACTTTCTGTATAAAAATTTAATTTGGTGTACAAAAAGTTTTTTCAAACTTGAGTCTTGGAAAAAGAGGGGGTCGTCTTATATTCGGGCCAATACGGTACATTGTAACATCTTGTTACTGTCCCACGAGGAATAAAACACATCACTGTCACTAGAGGTTAGCAGCAGTATCAGGTGTCCCGACAGTTTCATGTAGATAGATAGATAGATAGATAGATAGATAGATAGATACTTTAATAATCCCGGAGGAAATTGCATAAAGCCACTGCTCAGGCATTAAATAACAAATAATACTGGATAAACACCAGGAGAAAAAGAAACACTGACATCACAGGACATACCACAAGACATACATTACACTAACAGACAGAGACATGCAGCACTAACAGGACTTATATACTAAACTATAACTAAAATATAAACAGTATAATATTTAAAAATATTACAGTATTAAAATATAAACAGTATAAAATAAAATCTAAACAGTATAAAATTGAATTAATGGATGGATGGTGTTGAAGGCACTCGAAAAGTCGAAGAAGAGCACTCTGACGGCACAGCCCCCGGCGTCCAGGTAGGAGAGTATGCGGTGGAGGAGGTACAAGACAGCATCGTCAACCCCAACCTTGGCCTGATAGGCAAACTGGAGAGGGTCCATAGCACCATGCACCTGTGAACGCATGAGCTCCAGGACCAGTCGCTCTAGGGTCTTCATTACGTGGGAGGTAAGAGCGACCGGTCGGTGGTCGTTGAGCTCAGTAGGGCGTCCTTTCTTGGGTACAGGGACAATGCAGGTCTTCCACAGTGACGGGACCCTCCCCAGCCGGACTGAGGTTGAAAAATTGTTGCAGGGGGTCCCCTAGTTCCGAAGCACAGGCTCGGAGGATACATATCATATCTTCATATCTTTGTACACAAAGATATCAAGATAAATTGTAAACATTAATCTTCTAGAAAGTGGGTTCAAGTGGGAATAAATTCTATACATGGAATAAAAATCCTGGCGCCATTTTGGTTAAAGGGTGTTTTTTTTTTTAAAAAAAACCCCAAACATTTTTATAATTGTGCTTACTTGTCAATGTGATTACGGTCCGAGACTGAAATTTATCCAAGGTACTTCGAGAGCCGTCACCAGGTTACAGTACATCCTTATTGGCAGTAAGAGCAGATGGACTGGACACAGCAGTTGTCGTCAAGGCAAATAAAGGCTTCAGACACATTAAATTTCAGTGACCTTTATTTTGAACATAACTTTCTTACCCAATAATCACAATCTTTGAACTCAAGTCAACTGTAAAATTAGTCACTGAAAACTTTGCCAATTTTGATCAAATTTGTGAAATAAAAAAAAACTCACTTAAATTTGGAAACTTTTTTAAATTAGGTATAGTCCACATGAAGACTTGAGGAAAAAAAAATTCCAAATTTAAGGGCAACTTTTCAGAACATTTTATAACCATTACCGTTACTTTGGTTAATTTTTTGTTTTATAATGTTTAAAGGTTCCTCCCTCCTCCCCTAAGTTATTATACTGATGCACCTTCTTTGAAGAAATCCTCCAAGGGCTCCTCCCATCCTCCTTAACAACAGCAATGGGGATATCCTGCGTTGTCACAACCATTGAGAGGATGAAAATCAGGTGCATCAGGGCAGCAAGAACGCCAATTTAACCCCCCCAATTTTAAAAAAACCTTCAAGAAAGAGACAATTTACTTAAAGAAATTATCCAATTACAGGCAAGATGCTCTTGTCTCAGTCTTCAAGGTTAGGATGGCAGCCACTAGCAGGTAAAGCCACGTCACATCAACAAGTATCAACACAGGAAGTGATTGAAGGCAGTGGATGTGGTGATAACTGCCAGTGGGCTGACATTAAAAAAAAAACCAGACAGCTGCCTAGTGCCTGAAAGTTTGATCCCTGTTAGCTCAACGAAAGTATACTTTAAATTTTTACTTGTTTTTTCTAAAACAAATGGTCCTCCCATCCCACCCCCCCATCAAAACAGCCTAATTATATATGCAAGAAATTCGGAGACACTAGGTTGAGAAAACAGGAATTACAGTCCAAATCAATGAGAAATAAATGGCAAAATTAAATGGATCCACATTGACAACTTTTAAAAAGAATAAATTAAATGGGCAATAATAATTCTCATTGATAAGAACAGTCAAGAGAGCATCTCGCCAGAACAAAGGGGAACCTCATTTGCAACAAGGTTGTATCCGAACACAAGGTCGGACAACCTTTATGCAAATTGAGGCTATCATTATGTGTAACCCAAATCCCCAAAACAAAAACAATAAAGGGTAGAGAGTTAAATCATTAACTCTGCACCCCAAGTCATTTCTTTAACAGTCCAACGAATCATTTTGTAATCCTTAGTGCCCATTTCCCCTCCAAGACATTTATGTCAAAGTTCTGCACTGCCCTTTACTTCTCTAATTAGGCAATATGGGTGAACAAAAAGCAGTGCTGTCAATGTTACTGCGTGAACCCATCTGTTTAAGTGCAGCCCAACCTGCTACGTTTTTTTAATTCATGAGGCACCTTTTGTTAGATGGATTTACTAAGGTCAAGTCACCCCAAATAGAGAATAACTTCTTGCTAAATTTTAGGTCAGATGGTTAATTTTGATGCACTGAGCTCCAGTCTACAAGGAGAAAATATATCTACTCCCCAACAGTTGCGAAATAATGTTGCGGCATTCAAAGAGCCCGTAGATAGACGTAACAGCTTATGCCTCCCCCAGAAAACAAATTCTCTTGCCAATTCAGCTGCACTGCAGCAAGTAGTACTACATGATAGAATATTATTTCCTTTTTCTACAACATTCTCTATAAGTAGAAGTCCGAGAGAATGTCTCACAAGTTAAGGCTGGTGACAACAAAGAATTAATTTTTCCAATGCACAAGCTTAACAAAGTCATCTGTCTAGACTGAACACTGGTAGCAAAAGAATAGGGGCAATATTTAAACGATCTCAGTTTAAGTGCAGCTTTCTAGAATTGCACAGGCTTTCAAATTTGGAGGGGCTAAATTATTGTTACTGATGAAGTCTTCCTCCAAGAACATTTCATGCACATGGTCATTTAAATGTTTTAGATTCTAATAAATTCAGCAATTTCTAAAATTATAAATAAATTCACAGGCCAATAGTACAGATCAAATATACTGACAAATAAGGAAATAGTCTCCAGTGCTAGCAAGAGAGGGGGGGATAAACAGCTTTTTCAGTTTGTCAGCCAGCCTTTTGAACTTGTTTAAAACAATCTTAAAATGAAGGTATATACACAAGGTGTAAGGTGCAACCCACATGTCGGATGCACGTCTTGCAGAATTAAATATGGCCATCCATAGGAAAGTGAAACACAGGACAAAGAAAAAAAGCATTCCTACTAATCAACTCCACCGAAACAGGAATCCTCATGGCTCATGGTGTTGAGTGGCTGCTCGTACATTTTAGTGTTTTGATGCTGAAGACAGAAGGAAGTGTCTGGGTCTTTTGGAAGCAAAAGCTTCCTCATACACATCAACAAGAACTGGCAGTCTCTTGGGGAAAAAATATCCAGCATCTCAGTCCGTGGAAAATCCAAGTTCGTCCTCATTCAGTTAGACATAAGTTCAGCCAGCAAAGAGATGCAGACCATCCTCCCTCCCAAAGATCTCCATTGCCTCCAAAAGGATGAACCAACCAAAAACAGTCATGAATTCAGCTTTGTGGTCTAACATTAACTTAGTTACCATTTCTCAATTAGGTGACAATGAATGTGTGGTATGAAGTGAGTATGATGGCGGATAATGAAGAATTATTACTTTCGAAATGAGTTGAACTGCTTGTTAAGGCACTTGATATAAATTGGGTAAAACTTCCAAAACAAAGAATAGAGAGAGGAGGCTGTCGTATATCGGTCTGTTGGCGCTGGCTTTGTGTCACTGTTGGATATGTGTCATCACCATGTGCACTGATATATTTTCAACTTGGTCCCATACTTTCCTCCCAGATCTAACATCTTCAGTGTATGGTATTGCAGCACAGAGCTCTGCAGAAGGGCAAATGAGTTCATCCACAATGTGTCCATCAAAATACACATTCCTTATGGTGGCATCAAAAAATAAAGACAGAAACTGTACAAAATGAAATCCAAAACAGGGGGGTGAAAAAAGGTACAAAGGGGAATGAAGGATGGACTGATCTGTAGAGAAAGGAGAAATAAAATTAGATCAGATCAGCTAACAATTCAAGCAACAATTAGATTAGAACATAGCAACTGCAAAAAACAGTCTGGCCTGTTTAATATAAGTCTCCCTAAATTTGCAATTGACATGTACAATCTGTAAAAGTCATGAGTCGAGTAAAATAGTTTCATAAAAACCTACTGGGCCCAGGTAGACTGTCCATTCATTGTCATTCAAAGATCCAAATAACAATTGTGAAAAAAGATCCAAAAAGGGTAATGTGGCCTGTAAGTACTTACTGGCTCATGGCTTGACTTCTTCACCACTCTCACTATGGTACTCTGCCACATATAGGCTCTTGTCAATGATGCCAGGGATCGGCTTGATCTCTGTTCCAAGCTGCTCCTCGATACCTTTCAGGTTAAACCGGTCATCGTAAGTGATGAGGTTGATGGCGAGACCCAAGTGCCCGAAGCGGCCTGCATAATAAAGACAGATTTTTATTGTTTTATCACTGAAGATCTTGAGCCTATTTTTTACACAAGAGGTTGCTGATAAAAAACCACTAAAGGAAACGGGGACTTACCAGATCTACCAATGCGATGAAGGTATGTTTCTCCCAGCTTGGGAAAGTCAAAGTTGATTACAACATTCACAGCTTGAATGTCAATTCCTCTTGTGAAAAGGTCTAAGGCACAAACGAAAAATGAAAAATCAAACAGACTTTTAAGTTATTTTTTCAACCAGCCCCTAGAAACTGAAAAAAAGATTTAAACATTAACAGTTGTTTTAATCACTAACTTAAGAAGTACACATGAAAGATTGCTTTTGTCTCTACTTTGTACAGTTCTATGCAAGCGGTCACAATGCTAGCAAGACAAAAAAACTGTTTTGCATTAAAAGACTTTCTTGCCAAAAGGACTTTATTGCAACAAAGTCTTTGTGAAAGGCTTTGTCTTTGTTGGTGCAGTAAACATGGTGCAGACACTACAGGCTGTTGGGAGTGCAACATGACTAAACAGCTTGATCCTGATCAGTCATCACTTTTATACATGAACTGAAATTATTTGCAGAAAAGCATATCCAAGGATCAGAGTTAACTTTGTTTGGATACCTTTTAGTAAATTGATCACAAATAAGGCTGCGTCTCAAATTCTAACTATAGGTCCAATTGTGACTGTTTTGTAATCTACTATGAGATTTTACAAAGACAATGGCTCACTTGTGGCAAAGCAAGTCTGGAGGTAATCAGTCAATATGGTTTCTGCTCGTAAAATGATCATTTTAAGATTTGTTGTGTTTGTTAATGTAACAGATACACATGCCAGTGGCCCCACCACTCACCAGTGCAGACAAGATTCCTGCAGAGGCCATTTCTGAAGTCATGAAACACACGGTTGCGATGCTCCTGAATAGCAAGACGGAGAAAAGTGCAGTTAGATGCTACATTTATTCACAAGGAGGAATCTAAGCAACATGAAAACACAGCAGCATGTTGTGTAACGCTCGAATGGAGTGGATTTTGTGTTACAACGATGAGAAGCACTATATGGGACAAACCTGTCTCATCTTGGCATGAATGTAGAAACATGAATAACCAAGCTGGGAGATCTTCTTGGCAAGAAGTTCCACTCTCTGAGAGGAGTTGCAGAAGATTATTGACTGGTTGATCTGGAGCTGAAGAGAGAAAGCAAGGAGGAAATAAGCATGTTATAATTCTTTATGTGGACAGTTTCTAGCATTTTAGTGTCATTTAAAAACAGCACATTGCTTAAATCTTAGTTGCATTATTTCAAATTAAGATTGCATATATGGTCCAGAAAAAAAAAGTTCTGACTTTCACACTACTATTTTTTTGCATGAGCGACACTTCAGAACATCTTGACAGGTTCCCTTCCAAAGCAACAAAACTACTGTAACTTATTTACTCATACGCTGCCAGGGTTTTGTAGCAATTCATCTCTATCGGCAGACATTTACCGGCATTATCTTTCTGTTCTTGTTTAATTGCAAACTGCTTTGCTTAGAACAACACCGTGCTTGCCACAACTTCTCCATCTTCCTCTGATTCGCCCTCCTCTGGTCCGTAACTGGATCAGTCGTCATTATGCTAAATTCTATGATTAGAAGCCTGATTTTAACTGACAAGCTCCAGACTATCCCCCAGCCCTCCTAGTTGAAAACGTAACTGACGTCTATAGATGTCAATGGCAGCGAGTTCATGAATATAAAACTATGTTCAACCTCTTCATTTGACAAATATGCTTTTTTGCCGTTGCAGCTGTAGCGAATCCAGTGAGCTCCACGACAGCTCTCTGGGGTTGAGAAGCTACAGTGAAAGGGATTTGAAGCTCAATATTTTTTCACGTCCGAAACACTTTACTCCCCAAATGTCCACGACACATGCAATGGATCTCTCATCCAAAAACAGTACTGCTGCCACCTAGAGGGAATGAGTTTATCACTACACTAGTGTAGAAGTATGATACTGACAGGGGAGCTACACCAAATCGTCCCCTCAGCCCTTTTATTTCCTTCTAATTGTCAAAACAAGTTTTATTTTTTATTTTCAAATGATCAACTTTTAATCCACTACAGGTTTTATGATTTCCCTGCAGCATAATTAAGCTTCTTCCCGTTTTCATTGCCACATCTAGTAAAGCACTCATTTTAAAATAAAAATGAGCTTTACCATACATTCTGAGACGGTTAAACTGAAAATCTCATGCTACTGCCAACTTCTCAAAATACGTCACTATCAGAAAGTGCAGAGTAGCAACACTTACCCTGGAAAACAAAGTGTTAAGGCAATGGACTTTTTGCCTTTCAGTTACATATGCATAATACTGAGTCACACCCTTCAGTGTAAGCTCCTCCATCAGATTGATTTCATATGGTTTTTGTAGATGTGCTGTCTAAAAAGCAAGAAGAGTAAGAAAACAAGTTTATCAAGTTGTGCAACAAATGAGGACTTGTATTTTTATCACAATAATCAAGCGAGACGTTTACCATGAACTTCTGCACACTGAGTGGGAAGGTTGCAGAATAAAGCAAAATCTGCCTCTGTTTAGCCAGGAAGCCCAGTATCTCTTCCATCATAACCACAAAGTCCTGAGACAGGAGTTTGTCAGCCTGTTGGCAGAGGGTCATGTGAGGAAAGAAATTGAAAAGCTTTTCCACCAGTAATTCACACTCTTAAATGACTTTCAGTAAGGTTAAATGCATCAATACAGGACACTCCATTCTATTCCATTCAGTGAGTTTAGAATACCATATATTGTCAGTAATTTTTATAATCGGAAAATTAAAATATGCATAAGTCAAATGAAATAGTTATAAAAATTACTTACTTCATCCAAAACAATCATCTGCACTTGGTTGACTTTGGCAACTCCTTTCTTGATGAGGTCTAGAATTCTCCCAGGTGTGGCAATGATCACATGGACTGTTAATTTAAGCATTGCGAAAAATTTCAATACCAGATATGCACTTGATAATACAGTAGTAGTGTCATCACTTGCCTGATTATTTAAATCGCAAAACTTTTACAATTTAGCTAAATGTTTCAGCAAAAACAAAACAGTCCATTGTAAGCAAGAGACGTGGATGTTTGAGGTATGCAATAATTGGGCGTAATCTTTTTCTAGAATTTCGTTGACAATTAGACAATTTTCTGAATCCTTCAAAATGTGCTAATAAAACCAACACTCGTCCAGCTCACTCTTGCTTATATAATTTTTTACGAACTAACAATAAAAATGGAGCAATGTTCTGGGTCAATATATTAGATGGGTATCAATAATTCTCTGGACTATCCGACAACTACTTCTACCATCTGTTAACCCAATTTCTTTGCAGTGTGGTTACTATTTTTACCTAGCACATGCTGCATACAGTGTAAACATGCATGTGCTTTATTCCATACTTTTTTAAAGTCTATAGCTCTTGCAAGTATTGTCATTCAGATATATCGTAGAACATCAAGAGGAAGGATTTGTGTAAACTGAACTTACCTGTTTCATCAAGTCTCATGATGTCATCACGTAGGTTAGTTCCACCTGTGGTTGCCATTACCTTCACTCCACCCATGTGTTTGCTGACCTGAATACATATTTGGCTTACTTGCAGGGCCAGTTCTCTGGTGGGGACTATAACCACAGCTGTAAAACAGAAGCAAATTATTAACCAACTTTTTGATGGACCTTAAAACAAATCTTTATAAACCAATAAATCACTTATGCATTTAGAGGTCCTGTGTGGAACATAACAGGCAGGTTAAGTGTTGTATGTGGCAGTTTTCAAAAATGCTGAAATGCTGTGTAGAAAACAAATGTATAGTGATTTACAACGTTTCAATCATTAATGAATTCAGGTTTTGAAAATCATCTCTTAATTTAAAATTTGATGCCATCAACACATTTTCAGTTGGGACAGGATCATATATCTTAACACTAACCATTTCAGAAATGAGACCAATTGTTTAGGTTAAAGTTCATTCATGTTCATTTTGAACCTTCTTTTCTAAAGCAGGATTTCAGCTGCTTGAGCATTTCCAGTCTACTTTGCCACATTTTTCCAATTCACTGTTCAAACATTTTCATCAAAAGGCAAGCTGGGACTACAGGCAGGTCCATTGAGCACCTGGAATTGTACTACGGAGTTATGCTGGTGTAATGCAGAAAGGGAGTATAGAAAGCATTGTCTAGCTGAAATAAACCAGGTCTCCACCCAATATTAATAAATGGAATCTGCATTAAATGACTCTTAGTAAATTCCACATTACCATAATTAGGGGTACATATATTCACCAAATTAGGCGTTAATAGAGCACACCACGATTAAATATCTACCATTCTTATCAGCTATAACCTCAATATGAGAAAAGTGTACATTTTTGTTGATTAAGATGGCAGCATCTCTATCCCTGGAATCAAAATTAGAATGAAAATAAAGGTGAGCCCAAGGGGGTTTTACTCCAAGTTGGTCCTTAACATGCAGGCGAGTCTCCTGAAGGAAAAACTACATCTACCTTCAATTGTTTTAAGTGACCTGAAGAAAAACTACATCTACCTTCAATTGTTTTAAGTGAGAGAACACTCTAGCTCGCTTTTACAGGGCTATACATTCCTTTCATATACCAGCTCAGGAATCTCAAGGATAAATCATTTTTAACATAATCACACATACCATACGTCAAGAAAAATAAAGAAGAACCATTGTAATGATAAACAGAAATACAGCATGCAGTATATGTTTACATTAAAAAAAAGGGCCACAGCTAACCATGATAATCTTTGAGCAACCACCATGTAATCACATAACTTAAACATTAACCAATTTAAATCAAAACAGATAAATAGGAAAACAAAACAAAAAAAACAAAATCAAACATTCACACAAATATCAACCCCTCCCTCCCCTCTCCCAGTCCCTAAATCTCACTCCCCAATCGGGAGGAATTGCAGGAAAAGTTATCTTCTGAGCACATGATCCAGTGTTTTTAACCAACTCTTATCAAAAAAACACACTCGCCACAGGTCAGCAATGCATTAGCCAAACATAAAACTTAGACAACAGCGCTCAGGCACCTCTGTAACCTTTATTCTCATTAAACAAAGTCGTTGGCAGCCGGCAAAATGTAGCCAATTGAAAAAAAAAAAAAAACACCAAAAAATTACCAAACTAGGGATCCCACACCTTGGTTAAGTAACAAAAATTTTAGTCCCATAGAAAATCAAAAGCATGTGGAGGTCGTTTAGTTCTAGAAACTAGTTTGCAAGCTAACAATGTGGCAGTTTTCAAAAATGCTGAAATGTTGTGTAGAAAACACAAATGCATAGTGATTTACAACGTTAGCAAGCTAACAAAAAATTGAATCTGTAAAAGGGCTTGTTGCTGAAGAGATCCAACGTGCCAGCACCATAGGCTCAACACAGTCAACAGTAAATAGCATAAGTAGACTTCACATAAAAGACGATCTTTCTCAAATTTAGAGGGACCAAGATTAATTCCTCGTGAAGGAAATTTACTGTCATACCAGCTCTGCGAATCCATAGGCGAATTGAAATGGTTTGTCATTACCATGGTCGATGCATAGTTTTGCAGGACAACGAGGGGGGAAGTGCACACCTTTCTCCTTCAGACACCGCCTCACATTAGTGAAAGCAGCACTCTTCTTGGCAACGCTGGCGTTGAAATCCGGGAAAATGTAAACATTTCACCCGTCAAGAATGAGCTGCTTCTTGTTGACGATCCCCCAGCTCCAGGCTCGGTCCTCGTCCTGATGGTAATGGAACCGAACGATGAAAACCCTCGGCTTTAGCCTTTGGCGTTGGGGTTCAATGGTTTAGGGCCAATGCGATGAGCAAGGTCCAGAAGCGGTGGCGACCGGAACACATCTGTCCCAAGTACATCCACAAAAAAGTTGGACATATATGCTACTGGATCAGTTTCCTCTGCCCCCTCAGGTATGCCAATGATTCGAAGATTCCAGCGGTGGGAGCGGGCTTCGAAATCTTCCATTTTATCCATAAGTTGTTTGTTGGCCGCAGAAAGATGTTCAATTTCTTTTTCTAGAAACACAACCCGGTCACTTTATGAGGACAGGTGTTGCTCCAAATCAATGATACGAAATCTTAAAAGTCAATCTTTGCTGTAAATTCTTCAATCGCGACAGCAATGAGTACAAAAGCAGTGTCAATCGTCCGTTTCAGTTCGCTAATAGTAGAGGTTAGGTCGGACATCAAAACAGAATGCAGATTGTCCAAATCCGCAGGTAGTAGGTGTAAAAGTGAAAGTGCTAGCATGGTCCGCGTTCTTATTCATAGCAGGCAAAGTTGTGGTGACAAGTCGTTGCCGAAGTTGCTTCTCCATTCAAATAGCAACAAACAGCTATGCAATTTCGAAAATAACAATAAGGGTTTGCATCAGCATGGATGAAAAGAGTAAAAATTGAAAATTGTTTGCAACACCTGGGAGCTCGCTACACCTGCGTCCTGCAGTGTCACATGCTCACCTTGATGTGAGCATGTTTTTATGCATCTACTAAATCTGTTTTATTTGTTGCCTCAGAGAACATTGAGCTGTTAGATCACTTTTCACTGGAAACAGGATGCCAGAACATTTTATGGGCTGAAAGAAGATCAAGCAGTTCAACTCATTCCTTCCAACAGTCAAGACAGTCAGCTTGAAGAGAGTGACAGTGAGAAGGTCAGTCGGAGTGTGTATGTGTCTGTATTTGAGTGTGAAGAGAAATATAGCATGTGACCAATATGACTGTCATTTGTCTATGTGATGGTCTATCTAATCATAACTGTGGAAAAAGAGGCAAACGATGAACTAGAGGAAGATGTTAAACACTCACCCCAGTGAAGAACACCCCATATTTTAACAGATTACCCAGTATGGTGGGGTAACTTGACAAGATTGGATGATTACCATCTTTCACTTTGACTACCTCAAGTAATTCATTTAAAAACATTCTTTCTAGAATTAGCTGTAGAAAGATAAAATCTATATGCTTTATGTGACCCAAATAAGCTCCTAAATCTCACAACTAAACTGGAGCAGTTCCTGGTACTGTGTACTGTACGTTATTACATAGACTACCAAGTACCAACATGTGAAACAAAGCTGGCAGATTCACCCATTTCAAACCCACCAGTAACTGCTTCCTGAGGCTCCATACATATTAGTGTGCTTTGTAATTATAAAAAATTAATCGCTACATCTTTTATGGTTAATGTTTGTTAGGGTTAGCTACATAAAACAAGCTCTGGAAATTAAGACCATTGCAAAACTTTCAGTTCATTTGGTTTTACTTTTTAAAAGGTATGTTTGACAAAAATTAAGTTTTGTTTTACTTTCTTTTAACTTGGCTTTCATAAAACAGTTTTTGGTGGAATGACAGATTTTAAATAACACTCTCCACTGGTGTTTCACTTTGCTGTCGGGTGATTGTATGCCACTCATGGTGCAAAAATTCAAGCAAATCAGCTTTGTTTGATGACTTGTGACCATTTATCTTCCTCTTGATCACATTCCAGAGATTCTCCCTGGGGTGCAAGTGTGTCGATTGTCAAAGCAGAAGCATATTTTCCTTCCGGATAAAATTGTGTCTTAAAATCCTTCCCATTCTAGCAATGTTGAAGTCCCTTCCTTCAGACCAACACCCATCCTCCAAACATTAGTGTGTGGGAGACACGGTCGCTTGTGGTCCTTTCCAGTTCTCCATCTAACCATCCAACGACTAGGTGTTGACAGTTGTCGAAAATTTGACTTATCAGAGAAGATGACCTTACTCCAGTCCCCTACCATCTAATCCTTGTTGTGTTTGCAAGCCTCAGCTTGGCTTTTCCTCTCTTTGCATCAATGAAGGGCTTTTTTCCAACTTCATACAACTTCAGCCCTGTCCTTCAGGGAAAAAAGTCATGCACTTCACCCCAGCTGCAATTTGCTATTCATTCTGTAGGTCATGTGACGTCATCCTACGGTTGTTGAGTGACATTCAAATGAGTACGCGATCATTGTGGTATCATTTTCACTCTGTCTGTAGCTTTGTGTTCCCCAGTGTCTGCTGCATTATCTTGCTCTTATGAACAGCAGTTTAAAATTAAAGTTGTAAAGAGCATGCTCTTAATTTCCCTTCGGGGATTACTACAATATACTAAATTAAAAAAATAAAGAAAAAGCAGCTGCTTTATCAGTCAGTAAAGCCTGAAATGAACTCTTTATTTCCTCACTCAAAACTAGCTCTTTTGATAAGATAATTGCTTTTGATTCCAATAAATTTTGAGGTATTACTAGCACTACTAGAGTTGACCATCCAGATGGTCCCATTGCAGAAGAGTGATGCAGTGACTTTTATACTTGTCCTTGGTAAGTAAGATTTGATTCAGGTGATCACAGATATTTGAATGGAATGACTACGATGCATGTAGAGATGCTGATTGAAGAAAAAACTGGAGTTGGTTTTTTTTAACAACTGTGTACTGTATTCCTTGTTTGATCATCATCTGACCTTTTATGGTTAATGATTGTTAAAATAAAACTTGCTCCAAAATATTGTTTAATTTTGATTACGTACTCTTATCAGGGACCACCAAGCACCCAAAAAATGGGGTTGAATATTTTTCCCCTGCTAAAACAATTTATGTAATATTCAGCATTAACAACAATGCCTCTATGAATGCACAGGTTACTTATGACTTGTCCTTGTATGCCCCCCCAATACCATAACAAATGCAAGCTGTGAATGATAAGTTGGATGGGTACACTTTTCATTCACCTGACCGACATGGCATCCATTATTTCCAAGGATAATTTCAAGTTTTGACTCGGGGCAGTTGTCTAGTCCGCCTCTGTTTATCTTAAAATAGTTCCGTCCAGTGGATCTGATTCATGTACGCTTGTATCTTTGCATGACAGTTACAACTTACATTTAGTGCCAGAAGTTTCTAATCCTCCAGAAGATTTTGACAATACAGTGCAAAATGTGAGGTCACTCCCAGCAAATGACATAAAATGATTACCTTGTATGCAGTCCCTCTTCAGGTCAATACGTTCAAGTAAGGGAATGAGGTAGGCTCCACTCTTTCCCGTGCCATTCTTGGCTCTGGCCAAGATATCCCTTCCTGACAGTGCAATGGGAATGCTTTCCTCCTGAACAAAAAGTAGCGACAAATTAACATTTGAGTCTACATGCTAAACATGATTACAGGTCTCTCGAAATATAATTCTTTTTCCTGGATTGTCTAGGTGAATACCATACACAAATGGTCTGGCAGGCCAACTGGTGAACCAGTAAATAGGTAATGGGCACCCTTTGATGTGCTTGGAGAGGGTGGGGAATTCATGTTGTCAAACCCATCGCACAAACTTCTGAAAACGTTACTTGGAAATACAATCTTTCTAAATGTCAAGTAAACCAAGAATAACCCAAGAAACTACTTCCTCATGGCAGAGGACTTTTGACAACAAAACCCGGACCTTCACAAAATCAGTAAAGTGATTTTAATGTGGCAGATGACAAAGTCTACACACTACCCAAACAGATTATTCTTAAAATTATTTTTGGGGTTCTACACTGTGTGTTTTAAAGGGATGAAGGGTTGCTGGAAGTGAAATGGAAACAATTTTGGTACAAGAAAATGTTCATATAAATGAAAAGTCAAAAGTCAATGGAGGGGTACATGGTTCTAGTTATTGGTAGTAAATATATGTACATAGGTAGTAAAACATTACAAGACACTTAATAATATTTAACGTAATTAAAATATACCAAAGAAAATTAATTCACTCTTTGCTGCAGCCATGATTTTTATAATTAGGTAGTATAGTGAAGCTCATAGCCGAGCTGACCCTGTATAACAGAGGGCTTGCACTAGGAGGTAGTGTGACTAAGCCATTGTGGCTCAGTGTAAAATAATTGAGTAAGCCACAAAAAGCCAGATTCTGTGTCCAAGACAGCACCACAGCGGGGGGGGGCACCCCCCCCCCCCACAGGGGCGGTCCCTCGGGAAATTTTTTAGAAAATGGGTTTTTTTTTTCCTGCATTCTGGTGCATTCCGAAGGCAAAATCTTCTGTTCAGTTTACCTACAAAATTACACTAAAGTCAACAGTTCAAGCTTAACTATATTTCTATCCTACCTTATGCAGGTATAAATGTGATATTCAACAATTGAAAACTTGCATTCACTATGTGAAGACAGTCATACAAAATATTACTCAATGTTTACTTGTAAGTTTTACTTGGACTAGAAGACATTTCAACTTTGACATGGAGCAGTGGTTCTTAACCTGGGTTCGATCGAACCCTAGGGGTTTGGTGAGTCGCTCTCAGGGGTTCGGCAGAGACTGAGGTCAAGCCAAAACACCCGACATGATGCGTTTTTGCCGAACAAACACAAATTACTGTGTACGTTTCATGTGAGTTCATGCACTGTCTTGGTTTTGTTCTTTGAAAAAGGTGACATTAATGCACAATTAATTAAATACACAAGTAAAACATATACTTATGTCTTAAATTTGAAAATAACAAAAAATGTATTTACTAAAGAAGGGTTCGGTGAGTGAGCATAAGAAACCGGCAGGGTTGGGTACCTCCAACAAGGTTAAGAACCACTGACCTGGACACTTTGATTTTAATAAATGTGATTCTTGGTATTATTTAATGTTTACTTGTAAGTTTTACTTAGACTAGAAGACATTTTAACTTAATATTAACCTAATATTTTTTTCTCAATATGATTTTGTGTGTGTGTGAGGGGGGTATCCTGCCGTAAATCCCACCACCACCACTGGTATGCCCAGCAGAGGGAGTTACTAGGGAGGGAGTTAGCGGAGGCCAGTGGGCTAGAAAGGGTTCCGTACACCTGATTTAAAACACCAAGCTCTGGGAGAGGAAATCATATCCTTCTGCCATCAACCTGTACTTGTTAGGAACATCATGTTGATCCACTGCAGCAGAACAGTCCAGTTGCAGCGGCTCAGGGCTAACCCTCGTCCCTATCAATGCAATTTTGTTGTCTATGGCACTAATAAAGCCTCTTTCTTAAATGAAGTTTATTGTCAATTTAAGTTAATCAAGATAAACAAGCTGGAAGGTGTCCACTCGTGTTTTTGTTAAGCAAAAAAAGTGACATTTTGTGTTTCATTTCGTTGTCATAGTAAACACTGCACATTTCCCAAATTCAACTTGTAAACATCTCAGTTGAAACCAAGTTATGTCAGAATGTACCTGGATTGGAGATGGCTTTTCCCAGCCCATCTCAAATATTCCCATAAGCAGCTCCCTCTTTAGGCAGTAATCTTCAAACTCATTGCCCTTTGTTGCAGTCACATCCTGTAATAATACATATGTATTTGGCAAACATTTGAAAAAAATAATTGGTTACACGGATAGATTTGAGTTCAAAGGGATGAAAGGGTAGAATTCACAAAGACAAACTATATAAGAAAGTGTTTGCTTCAAAGTGACAATGGCTTTTTTTATTTTTTATACTACTAAACTGAGGAAGTTTCTGCACAAAAGAAATATACTGTACCAACCGAAGTTTTCATCCTCATGTCTTTTGGGGGCAATTTCAAATTTTTCTTCCAGTCATCTCCAGGCCTGTGAAATATTACTGTCATTACATATCATAACAGAAGGATTAACACAAATAATCGTGCGAATATAAAAAAAAATACATCAAGTCCAAATTCATGCATATCTACAATCAAATTACTTGATGACAGCATTGGTTGTTGGAGCCGACTGGGAACTTCCATTGTTGATTGCGCTTTTCATCTGGTTAAGCTGATGCTGTTGAGAACCTCCGCCGCCGCCACCACCACCACCACCACCTGGTGCTCCAGCAGGCTTCACAGAGCCTCTCAGTTGTCCATTCTGGTTGGACAAGCCCAAAATAACTGGGTTCTCTGTCCTGGTTGTACTCATCTTCAGGTTGTCTGAGCTTTCTGTTGTAGGAGCAATAAAACCTCTGATGGGGGACAGTCCAACCCTTTGGGACCACTCAAAACTTGAGAGTGTCCTTCCCTCTTGAGACTAAATTTTCCAAATCTCTTGTATAAGCAGGTTCCTTTGTGTAAAAAAAAAAAAAGAAAAACAACTCCTCTATATTTTTTAGAAGACTTAGGAGCATTGAATTCTTTAATAAATTAGGGCTTGTAGATACAATCTACCATTATTATTTGGAAAAGCATACACCTGGAAAGCTGAGCTAGTTTTCCAGTGTTAGCAGACTGTCTCCGCGGCCACCTTGTGCAGCAAAAACTAGGTGCCGCGTCCTTTCGTCGTATTTCCAACCCTGAAAACACAAAACAAAAATGTTAGAAGCTGTATTCAGTGCAAAAAAATAACAGTTTAATGCCAATTCACAAGTAAAATGTAGCATTGTGAAGGTCGAAAACCCACGATGTCAATTATTCAATGCGTTGACGTTAGACAACTGGCTCGGCGTAAAAGTTAGCCGACATAGATGTGGGTGACAAGTTAGTTAGTTGACGCTTGCTAACAACGTAGAAAGTCATTATGTGCCTCTTCAAACTAGTCAAAACGAGTCAATCCAGAGTCTATAATCTCATAGGTCTCATAGAAAAACACAAATACAAGACAGCGCGTTGGCATTTTAAAATACTTTAATCAATTTAACCGAAAGGAACGGAGCTAACTTAGCCACTGTTAGCCACCGACGTCTGCTTCACTAGCACATGAACATTTAGCTTTATGACTATTTGTGCCGTTTCAGTAATCAACATTGTGATACCGGATTCTGCATAATTTACTCCATTCTGTGTCAATAATTCAACTGATTAACCCACCCTAATGTTACCTTACAAGAAACATTAAGTTAATCAAAATAAATGTTTATTAACTGACATTAGCTTAGCCGAAGGGGCTGCCGAGCTAGCGCTACTAGCAAGCTAATATAAAATGGCTAACATTGGCGAGATAAGAGTTTTCGGTATTAGTAGTAGTCGCAACAAAACAATGAAGCATCTGGTTAACAATACAAGCTAGCGCTGAATAGTAATAATAAGATGCATCTGACTTTACCTTGGATAGATAAAACGGATTCTCTGTGCGGTGTAAAATGTAGCGTTACTCAATTTGAGCTGACTACGAAAAAGTCTCGTCAACCAACCGATCAAGATGGCTTCCACTCGTATTTCAACCCGCCTCTCCGACGAATCAGCTGCTCCCATCTCAAATCGAGGCTTTAATGTCAGTATCCGCTCAAAATGTCTAATTATTGCGAAAAATATGATAATATTGTATGCATTACAATCATTTAAATAACTTCAATTATTTTTAACAAAGACTAATATTCATCCGCTTCGATGTGCTTATCAGTATGGTTTTGTGTATCGGAACTTACCGTTGTGTTAATCTACCACAACAGTCCCCAAATTGGATTTATGGCTCTTAAATTTTTTTAAACAAAATTATCACGCAATAAAATTCAGGATATTTGTATTTGTAATATTTTACCATGATTCTCATTATCAATGAATGAGCCAAATATTTTCACAATCAGTGGATCATCTACCTCGAGGGAATTCAAATATGTGGACATTTCTTAGCACAATTAGTGACATCTTGCAATTTCTTTTGCATGAATATTAAAGGCCCCTATTTATTTTAACATAGCAGCCAAAGAAAGAACCAAATTCTTACATCACAGTAAGTTAAACCTGCCACGGTCAGTGATGACGCACTGTGATGACGCACCGTTACATCCTCACCGTGTGGTGTGCCCAGACTGCTGGGACAAAGGCAGACCGTTGCGTTCAGGTGTCCGTTCATCTGAGGTGATTGTCACCTGCTGTCCCATAAAGGCTTCTCGCATCTCCGGGATCTCTTCGATGTGTTCCATCTTCCTGACCCTCTTTTCTAAGTACGGGTAGATTCGAATGTAACTTTTCAGATTTAGTCATCTTTTTGCGCATCCTCACAAAACTTTAGTTTTGGCAAGAAAATATTTGGCAAGATAGGGTTTTCTAGTTTCAGAACACCAATTTTTTTTAAAAAAAGTGTCATGGCAGATTTAAATGTAATTATTCATCACATCTGTGAATCAGTTAACCTTTGTTAAACCAGGGCATTCCTTAACTCTCATGCATATTTACACATGAAAGCTTCCCTGTCCAACTGTACTTTATTCTTTTGCCCATGGAGCAACTCATCCAGAACTGGTGGTATTAAGGAGCTTAGACTCCTCAGATGGTTACACCGTCCAAATTACATGGAGAACAAAGTAGCTACCGTACCAAAATAGATTAGAGTTTCTCTGACCACTGTCTCTAGATCAGTGGTTCTTAACCTTGTTGGAGGTACAGAACTCTGCCGGTTTCATATGCTCACTCACCGAACCCAGTAGTACTAAAAAAAAAATTCTCAAATTTAAGACATATATTTTTTACTGGTGTAATTAATGAATTGTGCATTAGTGTCACCTTTTTCAAAGAACAAAACCAAGACAGTGTATGAACTCACATGAAATGACCTACGTACAAATCAGTGTGACTTCTGCTGTTGTTACTGAGAGACCAGTTCAGATATGTGTGGCTTCACCTTGGCAAGTGCTACTCTGATGTCATTTTCACAGCAAAGTCTGTTACTTTTGTTTTCCATGCAGTTTAAGGAAGTGTTCCTTTATTTTTGCCAGTGCCAGACTAGAGTTGCTCAACTTAACATTGCAAATCATGCAGAACACTAACTCCAATCATGTTCCGTTATACAGTACCACTTTCTTTTTTTGCTCAACATAGTTACTATGAATTAAAATATTAAGAAAGCATTCAGATGACGTACCATATCGACTACTGAGTGCGCAAAATCCTCTGTAGCACAGGTAGGCTAATCAATGTAGCGTGATCACCTGCAGCCAGTGATGGCTAAGGGGGGGCACGATGTGTCAAACGTACACAGTGATTCGTGTATGTGTCTGGTGTTTTGTCTTGACCTCCGTCTACGCCGAACCCCTGAGACCGACTCACTGAGCCCCTAGGGTTCGATCGAACCCAGGTTAAGAACCACTGCTCTAGACTCTAAGTATCCCCAAGATATAAATTACACTACACTGCATTCAGGGTGCAATTGACCACACAACTTTGCACTAAAATACAATAGTACTGAGACAGTTTGAAACTCATGGTATGACTGAGTGACCATGACAAACTAACCCCATAAAATATATAAAACATGTATCTAAATAAAGCCTCCCCTTGTTCTCAAACAATAATTGATGACACAACAGCCAAAATCATATTACAATTAGAGATCAATATTATATTTTCAGACTTATATTAAAACACATTTAAGCAGGACGACTGCAAACAAGCACAACTGCATGGTATATACAGCATTGTGTGTGTGTGTGTGTGTGTGTGTACATATACACACACAATATACTATATACAGGTATACCTCACCATACGTCATTAATTGGTTTCAGACGACACAACATAGGTCGAGAAAACGTACAGTATGTCAAATTAGCTTGACTCCAGGTTAAACCAAAAATAATCATTTCCAGTTCTGTATTGTACTTTATGAATGCATTTTCAATAATATGTGGTTACGAATCTATTTTAAGCTTAAACACATATTTTTTTACTAGAGTAGAAAAATGTTTCAATTTAATTCGGCAATGTTTACCATCACTGTGGAAGCTTTATTTATGAATGAACAATAAAGAAAAAGCCTTTAAGGTTATGATACAAAGACAGGAATTATTATCTATGTCGAGTAAAATGATGTAAACTTGATTATCTGTCCATGTTTTTTTGAAAACTGACGTATAATTGAGAAATGACGTAACTCGAAAAGACGTAAGCATAGGTATACCAGTACGTAGATCAATATACACGTGTGTGTGTGTGTGTGTGTGTGTGTGTGTGTGTGTGTGTATGTGTGTGTGTGTATAAGAACAATATTTGATGTGGAAGAAATTATATTAAAACATTCAAACAAAATATCAAAACACGTTTTTTAAATATACATTTTATACAGTATTTTAGGAAATGGCTTCAGATATTGAACCATATAACAGTGCTTTTAAATAATCAATACTTTATATCGTAATCTGAAATTGTTGATTTTTACAGTTCCTCTTTTCAAATAACTATCTGAATAACATTAAAGAAAGACTTTAACACAATGTAAAAGTAACCTACTAGAAATGAATTTCATTTTACAGTTAATGTAGGCTGGATCAGAATGGCATATTGGCCATTCCTCCAGAGGCATAACCAATGGGGCTATCCAGAGACATTCCACGCTGTCTGAGTGATTGGGGTCCCATCATACCAGACTGTGGATGAGAAGATGCCATCATGGGACCTTGAGGGGAGATGAGAGCACCCTGGGGGCCAAAAGGATCTCCAGATATACTTCGCTGCTTGGTTTGCATCATCATAATGTTCTGTTGTGCCATCAAATTGTGTGGGTGTTGCTGTGAGGACATCATGCCAGGATATGGATTAGAAGGATGGTGAAGAAGGCTGTTGGCCATCATTGCTTGCTGTTGCTGGAATTGCTGCTGAGGCATCATGCCTGTCCTTGTCAACATATGTCCTGGAGGGCACATGGAACCCACACCTCCACCAGGAACCATAGACCTTGAGCCCCCATGTGGAATGCCTACACTTTGGCGTATTACACCGTGGGTGGGGTGAGGTGGCAGCTGCTGTTCAGCCATCATATTTTGTAAGTTTGCCAAGTGGGGGTTGGCTGAACTTCCACTGCTGTGTGGAGGACCAGAAGAAGGCAGCTGTTTGAGGAGCTGCTGTGGAGTAGGTTGCTGGGATGGTCCCTGATGTGGATTTTGATGTGGCTCACTCTTTGGAAAATACTGAAGAGTGCTACTAGGCTTATCAGAGGGAATGATGCGGGACAGATCAAACTCAGGGATCCCCGTGTGACTGTGTCGTATGACATCGCGTAGATCTGGGCCATCCCCAATGGGCAAAGAGGCAAATGAGTCTGAGGGATGGGAAGGACGTTGGAGGGCAGGACCTTTGCTAAGCAGATGCAACTGCTGTGGTGGAAGAAGATTCTCGTTAGGCTGAGGAAAGTTCTGTAACCTTCCTCCAACAGGTGAGTGCATGGGTCCATGTGGTGGTTGCTGGATGCGAGGAAATCCTGTCATTTGGTTCTGAGACACTGGTGAAGCATTGCAACGCCCGATTCCCTCGGGTGGACATCCTCCCATCATGGCAGAATTCATGGCAGACATGCCAATGTTGTTTGGAGAAGAAAGCACTGCCCCTGGGGCCTCATGAGGCAGGTGCTGCTGGCCTTGGCTTACAATACCCATGGGACTTTGTGGATCACTATGGGGCCCAATGGAGATCTCGGAAGTTTGGGGGTTTCCCATGTTTCCTGGTGACAAATCATGATGACATGTGAAAAATAAATTATTTATTGGAGGTAAATTTTTTCATGGTTTTCAGAAAGTATTTTTAAGTATGAGAGTTTGGGTTGAAAAGTAATACATATTACCCAATTATTTAAGTGTTTTTCTGTCTGACAATATGTTTCTGTTTTCCTACCTCCAATGCTGACACCAGCCAGAAGCGGTCGATCTGGTAGCATCTCATCATCAGAAGTGGCAATTGTTTTGATTGCATCATGGTAGAGAGGAGTAGAACTGGGCATGGCATATTTGGACATCTGAGACATGATGAGAGATAGAGGATTCTGAGATGGAAGGGTACTGGGAGCAGATGCAAATGGCATACTAGGATTCATAGATCCTGGCTGGCTGATGGGAGTGGAGTTGGAACTCCTGGGAGGAAGAGATTGGCCTGAAAAGAACATAAATAAGATTAATGCCACTTAATTACAAGGAACAGCATTAATGATGAACCATCATCATTAATGAAGATGATGGTTCTTCATTTTGACATGATATGAATGTACCTGTCTCAGTAGAACTACTTCTTCCATTGCCCATCAGCTTTCCATTGGGTGGACCACCAGGACTTTGGAGAGCTGTTTTTGGAGATGCCCACCCTGGAGAACGTGCACCCATGGCTGGGGACTTCAGGTGCCCTGGAGAGGCAGATGGAGAGTGCAAAACAAGATTGGTGGACCCCAGTACCTGGGGGGATTTCATGGAAGAAGAGGAAGGCGTCCCAGCACCAGATGCAGGGGGAAGAGGAGGATGATGTCCAGCAGAGGAGATTTGTGATGGTGACTTCAGTCCTGGAGCAGAGGGGGACGCTAGAAGAGGAGATGGCTCTTGGTTGAGGCATGGAGATTTGAGCCGAAGAGGAGGCACTAAGGGGGAAGTCAGGGTGTTGACATTGATTGACAGGTCAGAAGGGTGCCTAGGACTGAGGTCTGTTTCCCTGAGGCCTCCAGTCATAGGCACCTGACTTAACCGAGACAAAGCTCTCATTTGACTAAGTTCTTGCTGGTCGGACCCAAACATCTCATGGTCGGATTGTTGATAAGGCCCTTCAACCTGTCCCCCAGAGAAAGGTCCTAGATTGGAAAAGTGGAAGAGGCCATCAGGTCCTGGGAACATTCCCTTATTTCCTCCTCTGACATTCTGTGTGGCCCTGATCCGTGAGATCTCTCCAGGGCTAAACATATCACATAAAGGGCTACCTCCTGCAGGACCTCCTCGTAACTTTTGAGATAGCACAATCTGCTGCTGCTGCTGAACATTCATCTGTGGGTTCATGTTCATGGCAAGGCTCCCCAAAGGAGAATTCACCAAGTCTCTCATCTGAGGACCTCGTCCAGGAGATTCAATCATCTCTCTTGAGCCACGAAAATCCATAGGATCAGCTCTAGAGGAAGGTGGACCAGGACCCATTCCCAAATTAGTTAAATCTGGGGCCCCAGGACTATCCATAATCCTTGAGCCCAGGCTTTCTTGTTGCTGTTGTTTAGTTAATCTGTCAAATTCAAACCTAGGAAGGCGCTGCATTTGTAGTTTCTCCATAATACGAAAGTCTGGGTCACCTTGCAGGTTCTGCAGAGGTCCACCAGGATAGCAGCCATGAAAGGGACCTCCACTACCAATGTTATTTGGCATATCATCTAGCCATATCATCCCTGGCCTATTGGGCTTTTGAGGTCCTAGACCATCTACTGTTAAAACGCCCCCTGCAATACCAGGAAAAGCACCTCCTACCCCTCTCTGCATCTGTCCCAGAAACCTTGGGCCACGAGGTCCATCTTGGTGCATGTCTATCATTCGTGCATTTCCACCCATTCCACCTCCCATCATATTACCAGGACCCCACTGCTGATCACCGGGTTTGCTGTGGTAGGGAGGAGGAGGTCCTCGCATAATCATAGGACCTCCATGCATTCCCATCTCACTCATAATTCTAAAGTGCTGGGGATGTGTGTGAGGTTGAATTTCCTGTTGCCGTCTTTTCTCAAGGTAGTATTCTTCTTGAAGTTTTCTCCATGCTATTTGCTCTGCAGACAAACCTTCTGCTCCCAGTAATTGACCCATGTCAACCCCAGGGGAAGATATCTGGTGATGGGGGTGTTGTGATAAGTATTGGTGGGAATCCATTTGTGGGCTGTCAAGGGTAGGTCCACCAAGAGATGGAGTATGAAGAGACTGAGTATGAGTAATAATTGACTGGAGGGGTTCTTCATATCTCTTCATCCCCGCCATCCCAGGTAAGCCTGATGATAGCATATTACCACTACTGCAGTTTCTAGAATTATTAGTACCATTATCACCGTCCTCTAGAATGCCACTTCTATCTGTATTGTTATTGTTATTTAGGCTGGATGAGTTATTACTAGCAGTGTTATTGGGACCTCCTGTGTCTCCAGGGCCTCCATTTGGCCCACTTCGCAGAAGCAGCCTCTCTATATCTCTCAGTGTCTGCAAAGAGCGCTCTCTGTGTTCCAGCTGCTCTTTTGAAAGACCATCGGCACTCCCTGGGCCATTTCTTTGACCCGTTTCACTTTGTAGGTGTGCAGATAGGATTGAGGGACTCCCTGTGGGAGAAAGCGATGAAACAGGATGAGTCATAGTTCCTGCAGTCTCTGCATCTCCAGTTCTTGCAATTAAGTCTGCCCGCGTAGCTGCATTCCCTTCCTCTGACCTAATGGCAATGATGCCGTTATTGCTGGTGGCTATGCCAGGTCTAGTTTGAGAGGATTCATTATCAGAGTGTCCGGTTGATGAAGGTGTCCCTACAGAATGCATTGAGCCTCCGACTCCTACCGAGGCTGGCCGAGGAGTTCCACTTTGGGATTTAGGGGTGCCTGCAGGTGGAGAACTGCCTGGATTTACCTTTTCAGATACATTTGGAAGTTTCCCTGATGGGTGGATCTGTGGCAAAAACATGAGACACAGAATTTCTAGCAATTAAAATGCTATAATTTGAATTCAGCAGAAGATTGTTATTTCAAATACCAATTGGAACAATAGTGTTGATGAACATTATTATATTCTACATTTCATAGTCTTCATCTACCAAAGCAAAACATGTGTTTTACAATCAGATTGTCATTGAATCTTTCACTGTGGTGAAAATGAGTACTTTGACATTTTGTTCAATTTGCAACTGAGCTATAGATGTCTTACCTGACCCAACTTGGAGCATGGAACGTTTTGCTGGTGAAATATAAGGATGGAATCAGTCTGTCCTTTCATTACTGCCTCTGCAGCACTGCCAAACAATAATAAGAGTTATTAGAATTATCATGTCAGCAACATAATTAACTACATACATGATGATTTCGTAAATAATGTATGCATATAATCACATATCTGTAAGGTCCACGATTTGTTCTCACCTGTTGGCAAGGCTGGTTGTGAAGACATAAAATACTTGCTGTGACGGCTGAGGTGCTTCTGTTTTCAGCCCTGGTCCCACTCCACATCCAATTACAGGACCCCCAGATTGAGACATGGTGGCTGCAGACAGGCAATCAGTAAGAACCTGGATAGGACCTGTCAACAGAATGATGGCTATAATTTCCCTTAAGTGGTATCCCAGAGTTCATTTTACCTCAAGAAAGTAGTGCATCTCTAGGATGCGCTTCAAGAAAAATGTGTGTATCCCAACGTGACGTTCATGCATCACAAAAGTAGAATAGACAGTAGAAGCATACGCAAGGATTGAGTTTTCAAAACTGTTTCAGTGACAAGAAGAAAAGATTTTCTCCCCACCTATATTTTTGAAAAAGCTCACTTGAAAACCTCACGCTGTCACACTTCCGGTGTCTACCCGGAAGTTCAGGCCGCTAGCCGAGTTACCTCCGGTCTTCACATTTGTCCATGTCTCTCACTTACGGAGCAGTTTTGGCTTCGTCAAACATAGCGGTTTATATTCTTTGATTGTGAGGGACCTCACGTTGTCGTGTGGGAAACCCCGATGCATTATTCACCAGGACCAAATTCACGAAGCCGGGGTCTACCCAGACCATAACCCCGGAGCAACCTTCGTCTTCGTCCTCTTCATTAACTTTTGATTGTTTTTTATTGAAGAAAGCACTCATTGTTACTTGCTTTTTCTCCAACTTTTTCAGAGGCATGGTGATAGTTAATCAATCAACCTTTATCTGTATAGCGCTTAATCACATCAGCAGACATTTCAAAGCGCTTTAACAGAGAAACCCAACAGGACTCTCCCAAGCATTAGCGACAGCTTAAGATTGCTATGGAGGGTCTAACTCCTTGCTCTCACTGCACCGTGTAAAATGAGCAGACGTCGTGTGACTGTTTGGTCGATTTTAATAAGGCAGAATCACACAGGTGAGTCTCGTGACGAGAAACTCTCATGATATCAAAACATTATGGTGATTTCCGGGTTCAAAATTTAAGTGGAGAAATGGAAAATTTGTGAATATTGTATTTTTGATGAATGGAAGAGAATTTAAAGCTTACATCCCAGGGTTGCACGCCGTCTGACGATCGTGCGTCCCTGTCAAAAAATGTGCGTCAAAGACGCAAGGACGCATGATATCCTGGACTAAAATTTTACCATCAGCACACCTTTGATGATACAATTTGACACTAGATGGAGCTAAAAACCATGTTAAATCACATTAGGGGAAGGGGTAATATAGTACTGCTGCACAGCTGCCATCTTTTTCCTTTTAATGTGTGAAGGATCTGAAAACACCGGTGGATATTTCATAGCTTTAACCTGTTGTTTTGTCAGAAAATACAATTGATACGTGGCCTTCAAGTCATACGGCCTTCACAGCTGTGGTTACAATGTCACTATTGTTAGCAAGGACCATGTATCATTCAGACAACAACAACTGTCAATGTGTTTCCCTGTCTCTGGAGGTGGAAGACTCACGATGAGTGGCAGTGTTTAACTTGTCTTCATCTTCCTCTGTGTCAGGTCCAGAGCACCACTCATCTCCGCTGTATGGTTGTTTCTTTTCCAGAACACAGCGTCGTTTACTGCGCATGACTCCCTCTGCAGAATATATACACATTAGCACTTTGATGAGCACTATCCTTTGACTGACCTTTCAAAGGCCAATACCATTGCTACAAATTTCTAACCATTTACGGATACCAATTCAACTGATCAAAAAGTCACCACTATATTTTCTCAAGCCAGATGTATGACTGTTCTCTATGGATGAAATTGACAAGTCATTTTTTTAAAATCTGAGACAAGCCTCAAATCATGAATACAATTTTGCAGTCAGGTCAAATCTCAAGTTCTCAAATTTCAAGTGGAGTCATAATCAAGACAAGTCAGGTGACTGGAGTTCCCCACACCTATATCAAAACAGTATATTTTCAGCCTGGTAACAGCTGATATGATTATCAAAAGGATCCACAAGTAAAAATTAAACAATGTTCCATTTTCATTGTTTCGCAAATACTGTACAATCAGAATTATCCAAGCAAGTCATGTCTGCTTAAGAAATGTTTGGAAGATCCTACACTTGGCATGCAAATATGGTGCAATTGGAATTTTGTGAATGTTACTCCTGCTATTGGGCTGAAGACACTAAAAGAAGTATGAGGAAGCTTTAACATTTTCAAAAGATAACCTGCAGTGGAAGAAGCAGGAACCTTTTCTGACAGATAATATAGGGTGATTTCAATCCCCAAAGGGAAAAGAAACAAGAATATCCCTGATTACAGACACATATAGAATCTCTATAAACAAGTGAAAATTTTCCAGGTTACTCAACATCTTATTGACTTTGTGGTATAAAATTTCCTTCCAATACACACATCACATGACCCTGGGTAACCACAAGCTATGAAGGCTGTGAACGTACAGTAAGTAACGAAGGAAGTTTGCAGCAACAATACAGAGGACAGATGGAGGACTGCTACTTCAATAGAGAAAAACAGCACAAAGACCTCTTCTTCAATATTTTGCTAGTAGCTGGTTTATCTCAACCTGACTTCAACAGCTGAGCCAAATCTAATGCCGTCTGAAAAATAATTGTCACTGTCAAGATTTTGTTTGTTTGATGGTTGAGTGATAGGAAAAAACAAGATGGGAGGCTTGTGTTTCATTTCAATGTACGTTTGAGTTTCTGCATAATTAAATGCAATCACAGGGAATGAGAAAGAAAGAGGCAGATTGGAGTGTGTGTGTGCGCGCGTGTGTATGTGTGTGTGTGTGTGTGTGCGCGCGTGCTTAAAGGAGTTTTAAGTCATGTACTGCAAGCCCTGATGACTTTCACAAAAATCAGATTATTGCCATCTGCAGCGAATCGCTCATGTGACCACTAAAACAATCAACAGAAAACAAATGCACATCACACGCTGTACTGAAATAAACAGAAATGTCAAACGGCAACACAAAAAGGTCTTTCAGTCTTCCCACCCACTCCATATCTATTCTTTTAATAACATGTAAAACATGTAAATCATTAGTAAATTTTCCCCAAGTTGTAACATGTTTCAGTGTGACCCACGTCACTGCAAAGCATGAATGACATGTTATCAAAAGTCAAGGGGAAATTGTAATGCTTCACTGAAAGGTCAGGGCTTTTCAGCAAAAAAGAAAGCAAGTTTTTCTGTCCTCTCTGTCCTTACATTCACTTCCTGCTGTGGAGGAGGTGAGTGCTTCTAATCTTGTATTTTGGGTTAAGATTTTGCTGATAGGAAGTTAAAGGAAGTGAACTTCTGCAACTTAGAACAGAGACATACTCTCTATGTCCCATGTGCTGACACAATTTCCTCTGTGAATGCTGGCCTTACCTCCTTTGGCATCTGTCTCCAGGGCTGGAGGAATGGCATTTCTTGATTCAACAGAGTCGGGGGAGATGCTCCGCTCCCGCTTGGATTTGTTTTTCAGCATCCCTCCCACACTGCTCGCTGATTGGCTGACAGCCTTCATCCCAGAGTTGCCAGGGGATATCTGGTTGGTTTTTACACCATAGTTCCTGGCACTCACACCCTTTTGACCAAGGTGACTAGCAGCTCTCTGTTGCTGCTGACCCTGCTGGTTTATGTTGGGTATTTCAGATCGGCTGTCATTGGTAACCTGCTTGCCATGATTGGCCAGTTTTTTGTCCTGGAGCATTTGATCGATTGGTGGAGGTCTGGCAGGAATAATAGATGTGACTGTTAGTCAGTAGAGCTCACATTGCTGAAAAGCGACACTGGGGGGAAGAAAGAAAAATATTGCTCATTAGTAATTCAGACAAAATGTTGATGGACCAAAAGTTGCAAGATAATTTCAAAGAATTCCTCTTGATCTAGGAGTGACACAAATCTAACATTGTACAAACACAAATTTGGACATGCAAGCTAATTAGAAGCACATTTAAAGTTTCGCTTTAAACACAAGAAAACTTACATTGAGCTTGTACAGCGGAAATGATTAGTCATACATCCAAGTCAGATATCTAAACCAAAATTATCAGCCAGTATTCACTCACCTCATCTCACCCAAAGGCTCACGTGATAGTCTGTCATCTGCACTCCAGGACACTTCACTGAGACCTGGGGAACACCAAGAGAACAATACTGTAAGTGGAACCAGATATCGAGCAACCAGTCAACACTGTTAGTGTACATTCTCTACCTTTGTACAATACTTCACCTACAACTTCATAGTAGATGATAAAAAGAGAGGGTATTGTAGGAGTACAGTAGCCTAGGACCTAGGACAAAAAAAAAACTGAGGTAACTGTTCCTTTAAGGGAAAGAGAGAAAACACTGTCATTGAGTTTGGGGAGGGATTAGATGTAGCTCAACAATGTTTTTAGACCCTCCCCCTACCAAACACTGTGCAAACCACAAAACTCCACCACACATTCCACAACACTGTCTGTGGCAATACCTGCTTCTCTCCTTCACTCAGAGAATCATTCTCACAGTTTTGCCCTTTGACCTTCGGCATTAACAGACAAAAACTCATTAACTGCTTTTGTACAGTTTAGATCAAGTCTACTTGGTCACACCACCAAACATCAAGAGTCTGGCAGTGTTATTTAAGTTTTTCATGTTTATTACAGAGAGGTGAGACTGAACAGGATTGAAGCTCAATATTAAGAATGAAAGACACGTCCCAGTACTTGAGCCTTCATTCCGGGTTCAAGTCCATAGCTGCAAGCTGATGCCCTCTTGACATGGCCACCTGCCTGTGTCAATAAACCTTTGCAAGCAGGGTGTGCACTGTGTTGGTCTGTGTTGTCTGCAGTCTATGAACTGAATATACTGAAGCTTTCTCATCGTTTACCCTCCAAAATCTGGTAAGGTGTATCAGTAAACAGTTCTTTAGCACAGTATTTTCTGGTCTCAACATGATCTTTCCACTGGTGAACAATAGCTGGTGAGAGGAGCTATCACAGTTTGTTCAAAACATCTAGATGAGATATTCAACAGACATAATGCTGACAACATTTACAGGTTTCCACTCCTGGTCCATTACGCTATCTTACCACTGAGGATGATGTCAGTCAGGTCAGCTGTTACACTCCAACATAACCTTCTGTATGCACCACTCACTCACCTTGACAGGTAATGATAAACACAATGCTCTAATTAGTCATTAACTAACAGTCTGAGTTCAAGACAGAAAGATGCCTTGTTCACTGGCAGAGGACTCCATCACTCATTAACTCAAACAGAGACAGTCAGTCGTCACTCCTGTTGACAAAGTGTGACTCACTCACTTTGTTCAATACCAAGTGGAGGCACACTAATCATGGTGAGACAATGTCCTTCAAGTGGACAGCTAAGAAAAGATAGGCATATCAGAAATGAGTACCAGTATAGACTGGGGTTGCGCTAGCCGATCGCCACTACGCCATAGACGAAGTAAATTCCAGAGAGGCTACAAGGTTTTTAGCCTGTGTAGCCACAGTGGTGTTCTTATTTTTAGGAAAAAAAAGGCTAAAACTTACAACTTTTTTGGACTCGTGAAAATCCCCGAGCGATAACTTAAGAAAACAAACTTTTTCTCTCGCTAGGCGGCACACATGCCAACGGAAATAGCCGAAGTGAGAGGGGGTAGGAGTGGATGATCTTCCCATATATCTGTCAAAGTTGAAGTGACATTCAGACTTTTAATTTGTGCTATGTCTCATATCTTGCCAAGAATCAAAAGTATTGAAATCAAAGGGTCTAAGTCAAAGTTAAAATGTCTTCTAGTCCAAGTAAAACTTAAAAGTAAATATTGAGTAATATCTTGTATGACTGTATCTTCACATAGTGAATACAGGTTTTCAACTGTTGAATCTCACATTTATACCTGCATAAAGTAGGATAGAAATAAAGATAGTTCACCTTGAACTGTTGACTTGAGTGTATTTTTGTAGGTAAACTGAACAGAAGATTTTGCCCTACGAATGCAGGAAAACCCCATTTTCTAAAAGATTTCCCAGGGGAGGCCCCCCGGACCCACCCCTGTGGGGGGTATCCCCACACACACCCCCGAGACGAGCGTCGCTCATCGGCATGACACGCTGCGCCGCTGTCTTGAGACCCAAGCCATGCCATGAGCAAGGAGTCTATAATTAAGACAGAAGGAGCAACACAGCGACTTTAAATAATGTTTATTTCAGAGGCTTTGGAGTAGACTTAAGCATTGTAATACACCAATCTGAAAATTGATGTATTACACTTCACAGTAATGGTCCCTTAATGGATAGTTTAGTATTACTGACTGTTAGTCTTTGTCCTTTAACAATAGAAACTAGACATGGTACTTCTGTTAAGAGCAGTTTTTAATTAGTCAATTGTTAACAGTTTTTGTTGCATCTCCCAAAAACAGACTTTCCCTGTGAAAGGTGTGTGTGTGTGTGTGTGTGTGTGTGTGTGTGTGTGTGTGTGTGTGTGTGTGTGTGTGTGTGTGTGTGTGTGTGTGTGTGTGTGCGTGCGCGCGTGCTATATTTTACAGGCATCAAAAATCCTATTGGTTGCATTTGATTATTTAAACTTCATTCCTCTCCTTTCCAGGACAAACCTCCACCTCTCTCGCTTCTCATCCAGCTGTTCCCTGCTCTCACTGCAGATCACAATGTCCTCTGCAAACATCATAGTCCATGGAGATTCCTGTCTAACCTCGTCTGTCAGCCTGTCCATCACCATAGCGAACAAGAAGGGGCTCAGAGCTGATCCCTGATACAGTCCTGCCTCCACCTTGAACTCCTCTGTCACACCTACAGCACACCTCACCACTGTCTTACAGTCCTCATACATGTCCTGCACCACTTTAACATACTTCTCTGCCACTCCAGACTTCCTCATACAATACCAAAGTTCCTCTCTGGGCACCCTGTCATAAGCTTTCTCCAGATCTACAAAAACACAATGCAGCTCCGTTGGCATTCTCTGTACTTCTCCATGAACATCCTCAAAGCATCTGTAGTACTCTTTTTTGGCAAGAAACCATACTGCTGCTCACAAATGCTCACTTCTGCCCTTAGTCTAGCTTCCACTACTCTATCCCATAACTTCATTGTATGGCTCATCAGCTTTATTCCTCTGTAGTTGCCACAACTCTGCACATCTCCCTTGTTCTTAAAAATGGGCACCAGCACACTTCTCCTCCATCCCTCAGGGATCTTCTCACCATCTAAGATCCTGTTGAACAACCCAGTCAGAAACTCTACTGCCACCTCTCCTAGGCACTTCCAAACCTCTACAGGTATATAATCACGACCAACTGCCTTTCCACTCTTCATCCTCTTCAATGCCCTCCTCACTTCATCCTGACTAATCTTTGCTACATCCTGGTCGACAACTGTCACCTCTTCTAGTCTTTGTTCTCTCTCATTTTCCACATTCATCAACTCTTCAAAGTACTCTTTCCATCTTCCCATCACACTACTGGCTCCTGTCAATAGACTTCCATCCCTATCCTTAATCACCCTAAACCTGCTGCATGTCCTTCCAATCCCTGTCTCTCTGTCTTGCCAACCTGTATAGATCAGTATCTCCCTCCTTACTGGTCCAACCTAGCATACAAGTCACCATAAGCCCCTTGTTTGGCCTTTGCTACCTCTACCTTCACCTTACGCTGCATCCTCCTGTACTCCTGTCTACTCTCTTCTCACTTCTTCTTCGCTAACCTTTTTCTCTGTATACATTCCTGTACCTCCTCATTCCATAATCAAGTCTCCTTATTTACTTTCCTTCCAGATGACACACCAAGTACAGTATTTTCCGCACTATAAGGCGCACTGGACTATAAGGTGCACCTTCAATGATTTGTTTGTTTTATAATTTATTTCATATATATAAGGTGCACTGGATTGTAAGGCGCACACAATAAAAAATAAATAAAATTTATTTGATAAACTGAAGCGGCTGTAGTTGCGCAATCCGTCCACTAGATAGAGCCGCGTTGCTCAGGCAGTCATGATTGCATTCATGACTTCCTGACTACCTTTGAATGGCCCCTATTGTTATGTCAATAAGCCATTCTGAGCCTCATCAAGGAAACCTGATCACTTGATCACTTTGCCATCTTAGAAAGAAGTCAACACGCATATTAAAAAACCTGACATTAAAACTGGTTAAATTCATTACGAGTGCAGTTTGTGCGAACAGAGCGGATTATTTCCTGATTTGAAGTTTGAAGCAGATATTTAAGCTCCGACATTTGTCTTCGTTTATTAATTAAATATTGTTTTAATCGATTGGTAGTCCAGTCGGAGGTGAGGTGCAGCTATTTGCTGCTGTGTGTCCTAAACTATTTTTTAACTAGTTTTTAATGTCAGGCTGCTAATTTACTGGCAAATATGACCCTGTTTTACTCCTAGAACTGACTTTAACGTCGGTGTCTCACCGCCGTGAATCTCACAGCACGTCGCTGCAAACAGAATACACAAGCCTGAATGCGCCCCTCAGCCGCCCGCCCAGAGCTATCCACCACATTTGTAAATCAATTGCAGCACACCCGTTGGCACCTTTGTCTAGCAGTGACTGCTCTTGAAATTTCAGAAAAGGCTGGAAGTTCAGGTTTGAGGGTCTTTAATTCACCTTTATGCCAGTTTCTCCGTGTGTTTCCACAGACTAATAGAATGGACCGTCACTAGAATCCAAATTACAGAACAACGGCATTTTTTAGTCCAATTACGTTTAAAGTGGGTTACTTCCGACGCCAAATAGTTAGGAAATACTGAGATCGGTCAGTCAGTCAAACTTTTTTAATAGAATTGTTGAAAGTTCCTTATGTTTTGCTACGTAATCAGCAGTACTCCTACAGTCTGCTCTACCACCTGAGACCAGCTCAGTCAGAGCCGGGAATTCGGTGATGCCCCTTGACTACAGTTGTTAGGGGGCGTAGGCCCCAGTGCCTTGTGAGGGTGCTCCTCTGGTGGCGGAGTGCGGCATGACTGGCGGCCATGACTGCCAGCTTTTTTTCAGCGATAATGTTTTTAACCAATATTATAAGACGCATCGGATTATAAGGTGCACCACGGGTTTATGAGAAAATTTTAGGCTTTTAGGTGCGCCTTATTGTGCGGAAAATACGGTACTCGCTGTAGTTGTCCAGTCATCTGGCAGCACCTCCTGACCACCCAGAGCCTGTCTTAACTCCTCCCTAAAAGTCATGCAAGGCCCCCTTCACTTATCTATTTCATCATCTTTTCCATTATATGACTTAAGACTTGACTGTGGGACATATGGCAGGAAAATATTTCACAAACTGGGAAAGGTGAATTGTCCTATGACAGACATCAGCATGCTTGATCATCTGAACTGCTTTAACCTCTCCTCTTGATGACCGATGACTGAATTATTACTGTTCAATTTATTACTCTATTGCCAAAACAGTTTTCAGTATATACAGTAGGTGTACAACTCTTTTGAATGTTGTCATTGTGGAGAACAAAATGTATTTTATTTGTATGCTATGCCAAGAGTGTGTTAAGAGAACCTGAATGTGAAGTATTCATTGGAGGAATGGCCGGTACTTGGCACTGCACTTTTATATTTTTTAAATTATAAAGTTCAGCCTCTTTTAAAACATTTCCTTTGCACAGGAAGACAGATATTATTCTGAAGAGAAATATGCTTTGTGCAAAACTGCAGTAATTTAAATTAAAATTATTGTTCATGATTTTTATTTAGTTACTAACAGAAGGTAGGTTCCAGCCTATTAAGTCAGTAACATGAACAAAGTACAGCTAGTGGAGCCTTCATACCATGCTGTAATTTTTAATGGGGTAAGATTTGAATCCGTACAGTAAGGCCTGGCTTATTTTTCTATCTTTCATTGTTCTCGCCAGTAAGTCTTTTCTGGTTGAAGGGAGGATCTCGATTGACGGACAGCACCGACTTCCCACTTCGATGTTGTGTTTATCGCCCTTTATCGCCCTTGTCAAGAAAATTGAGCTGGAATGTTCCAACAGATGCATCACGGTGGTGCAGTGGCGGCGCAGTAAGGCGGCTCCTGGTTCGACCCGCTCTGTGAGGAGTTTGCATGTTCTCTCAGTGTCTGCGTGGGTTCTTTCCGGGTTCTTCGGCTTCCTCCCACCTCCAAAAACATGCGTTTCAGGTGAATTGGCCAGTCTGAAATTGCCCATAGGTGTGAGTGTGTGTTTGTGTGTGTATTTGTCTGTCTTAAGGTGGCTCTGTGGTGCACTGGCGTTGCACAAGCGACAGCGGAAAAAGTGGTATTCAAGATAAATGAATGTTCCATCACAAGGAAAATGACTCCAAGTACAAATAGGGGGCTTCTTCCTGCACATACAGTATCTCCTTGATTCTCTTGGAGTGGTGGTCTCTTCCTTTCTTTTTTCCCGAGCACATCTGTGAGATCCATTATTTGGGGAGATGTTGCAGTCATTCCATCTCCAGCCAGTGAGGGATGCAGGGCACAGTCTCTATCCCCAACATTGCGTCATTCTTCAAACACTGCCAGCCTCTCTGCTGCATCTCTAAAACACATTTTGAGGGCCTCTGTTTAAGAAAGTACTTTTGGTTTGGCACTGTGTGATTTATTAAAGGCCCATATCAGGATCATATCCTTCCTGTGATCTTAGATTAGATTTCCTTACATTATTGACACCCATTTTAATAAATGCAAATTCAATACAATGCCTCAACCATGGTTACTGGCTGCCTGTTGTCAACTCAAAGCCAAAATGTACTCAAACTTACAATATGACATTTGGCTTTCCGATGATGATCATGGCCTTTGACGAGTCAAATAATTGTGTGTATACAAACAACTGTACAGTATTTTAGTATAAAGCTGAGAAATGATCTGTAACAATTAAATAAACAATAAATCTCTCGTACCCTGTGTTTAACGGACTGTTTGTTGACCTCACTGCAAAGCTGAACAAGCCAGCAGCTGCAAAGTTCTGCTTCTCCATGAGCCATTGAATGCAGGATAGACGACAGTCAATGACAATGTCTATATATTATATTTTGTACTTAAATACCATACCAAACCATATGGACTTGACAATAAACATCCTAGTCTTTGGGAATTGCTGACCCGAGTTGAGCAGAAATAAGCTTTGGGTCCCTACAACCGATGAAAAACACTGATGGATGAGTACATTAAATCCACTTAATAGCCAGGTTTACACTGTAAAAACACATGATGATACACTTTGAAAATATCCAAATCCCTACTGAGTTCATTCATCACTGCCCTGTTATCACTCCTATTTATTATTTGGACACCAATTGTTCAGGAAAAACACCAGCACAGGACACTTTTATCATTTCTCTTCTTACCAAAAACACTGAACAACAATTATGACTTAGAATGACTTGATAAATGCATACTGACCAGTAGAAAATGTAAACATGTAAGATACAACAGCTAGATGAAAGCAAGGATGTCATTCATAGTCCTTCCAACTGCCTCCTTTAAGGGTAAAGCACTAGATACAGTAACACAGTGGTCCCCAATCTTTTTTGTGCTATGGACCGGTTTAACATTAGACAATATTTTCAAGGACCGGCGTGGCAGATAAATACAACAAAATAAAATGTAATAATAAAGGTGAATCCAATGTGTATGCAACTTTATCAGCAGTGTCCTCGTAATATCGTGCCATTGTTCGTTTCCCGTTTGTTTAGATAGTTTTTAGGAGTTTCAATTTAACAGTAATCTATTCTGTATTTACCGGCCGGAGCTGTCCCATGTGCAACCAAGGCATTCATCTTGACAGGCATCAAGAGCGACGGATGTGGCGGAGAGAATCCAGTAATCTTTCAAAACCTAACATCGTCCAGAATCAGATAATAAGTAAAACCTAAATAATGGAAGTTATATATTCTCTCCATGCGGCCCGGTACCAATTGACCCATGGACCAGTACCAGTCTGCCGCCCAAGGGTAGGGAACACTGGAGTAAAGCAAAGAAGATCCCAGCCTTTCACAAAGCAGAATATAACAAGCAAGAAAAATGGATCCCGAGGACACTTCATTTACCAAATGTGTCTCCACAGTTCTGTATGTTTGTGTGAGATGAATTGAGCTTTTGCAAAATGATGACCTTATCCATCAATGTAACATTGTTCCTAATGTCCTAAGATTCTCTGCCATTTTATTCATACTGCAGAGAAGAAAACTTAATTCAAATATTGTTGTTGTTGTTGTTTTTACAGATAATAACAAAACTTTCAAGGACATTAGATGAAATATGAATCTCATTCACAACCACATAAACATGGAATTAACCTGCAGGATGCATTTACTTCAATGTATGCACTCTGTATCCATTATTTTCTTGTCAGCACTGATTTATATACACCATACCCATTTCTAGATAAAGTTCTCATGACAGAACTGAGGCATTGATGCATACAGGATCTTTCAACCAGTATACGCCCGCGTCAATGAACCAGTATATCCCCGTGCTGTGACGATAAAGTGAAATAACATTCTTCTTATTTACAAGTTATACTTGACACAATTGCTGTGCTGTTGGAATTGCTATCGTTAGGGTGACCATTTCAAAATCAAATCATGAAATAGAAGATGAATGTCTGAAGACAGTAACCCGCTTACTGAGGCCAATTTAATGGCAGTGGTCCAATAACATAATACCAATATCTGAATGAGTTTGGGAATGACATATGCTGCCATTGTTAAAAGAAAAGTTGATGCAACCCAGTGGTAAGCATACTCTTAAAACATACTCAAACATTTTGATCTGAGGGTATCAATGAGAACTTTCTAAAGAATAATAACATTTATCAGTCTGAACATTTAATATCTTCATAACAACAAAAACATGTGACACAAGGAGTCAAACTTGCAATCCCAAGACAACATCTGGGCAATGAGAGACGTCCAGTATGTACACAATAAATGGAGTGCCAGCAGAGAAAAAGCACACACAACAATGAGGGATGTCATTGTTCCATTTATGTCCTGTTGTACATATACAACCAATGTTCTCAGTCAATGCTGGGGAATCGTTATATAAAATCCAAAAAGTTATTTGATCATTCTAGAAAGTTGTGCTCTACAATAGTCAGAATTCATGGCATGACAGTGTGTCTACAGTAAAAGTTGAGCTCCTATTTAGTTCTAATAGGTCACACACCACCCTGTATTTTTAGAACATGCAGGTATTAATAGACCCAGAGAACCCTGGGTAGTCAGGGCCAACAACAGAACAACCTCGAAGCCAAATCCACAACACAGATGCCACAGAGATGCTCTGTGGACTGACAAGCGTAAACACCAAGACCAAAGTGTTCAACAGTTAATTGATGAATGAATAATATGACGCAGGAGCACACAACTACACAAAGATTAGCCCATTTTTTAACATCAGCTGCTTGATAAACTGCATTTGCACATGGCGCCAGTCATAATGCTACCAAAGACAAAACGAATAAATTGAATGTGCTTTATCACGCCATGACTAACACAAAATGTATGACTGTAAAAAACAAAAAACAAACATCGGCTGAGGATTATACCAAAACTTTCCTCGCAAGGTGTGCCCTGCCCTTACTCAGTTTTATCAATCATTACCACAAGTGTGATGGCCTTACTAAACATGCCTTTGGAATGGGGCATTTGCTTGGTCTGTTGAAGTACTGGTTGCAATATTCTTGACATAATGACTGCATACAAGGCTAAGGACAAGCAAACTCCATTCAAAGAACCCTGAGGCCATCTCTCTGAATCTTCTCAGAGTGCTGTTGCTACGTAAAATTATTGGAGTATCACGCACATCTAAACTGAACAAAATTCCACTCAGTGCTTGTGTAGGCTCCAAGAAGTCAATCAGATTAGCCGTTCTTAAGAGCATAATTACATACATGGGGACAGGAATTTGTTATAGTTTGGCAAGTGATTAATATCAGAAATATGTTCTGTACTGTGAAGTGTCACTGCCATTAAGTCCTGTTTTCACATTAAGTGCTCCTGCAAAGCTCCTGTCCAGGATTGCAGAGCTAACGGAACACTACTGGACCATTTACTTGGCTTGTGGTACTGTTGGTTGCAGATGTGAGGACATACGGGACGTCACAGAATCCTGAAGCCCCCACTCTCGCTCAAATTCTGTTAGCCCATTGACTCCAAATTTAATAATATTGAGAATGCCACAGCCTAACTGAATATAGTTTGGCTTTACACTTACACAGCAAGTTTGAAGTAGATTAGATAAACAGTTCTTGAAGGAAGATACACACACCTCACATTACAGTTGGACTAAGATCCACCAGTACAAACAGTTTAATATGGGGCTTGCTAAAAATTACTCTGATAACACAGCACTTTATACCACTTTTTAACAGTAAGTAGCATTAATCACAGTATTTAAGTAACCAGAGGAGACTCAATTCCAATAGTGTGGAAATATTTTAATATAAATACTGATGGAAAATATAAAGCAGACAGCAAACTATGCTCTACAAAACAATGAAGAGGTAGTGAAAAATAGCTTCATTACTAAACACCATTTAGTGAAGTGCAAGAGGAACCAATATGGACCAGACAAGTGTTGCTGAAGCAGGAAGTTAATGTGGTGGCCATGCTGTTGAGAAATGTACAGATTAATTCTAAAATATGACTTGACAGAACACTGACATGGCGTAAGGGTCAGAACGTAATTAAACCCTGATGAAAATAAAACATTTGGAAGTCAACTTTAATAGTATTAAGTATTTGTATCCGCAATATGAATACTTCTTGCATATCTTCATATAAAGGGCTACCTCAATCTCAGGTTTGCCAGTAAATTTTTGATGTAAATTGGGCATCCAGCCATCAATATTATCTTGATTAAAAATGTCCAACAATCTATGTTTTACATATTTTCTAAATAAAAATTATCCTTTCAGACATTTTATGATATTTTCCTCTATCAGTTTTGCATTCAGTTAGTTGAGTAATGTATTGAGCAAAATGAATCTAAATCTTCTGGATGAATTCTTAGGACACTTGGTAGAAGAATGAAACATGTGCCATGGAAGATCCATTAAATTTTGGTGCAGATCCAATTGTGATGCATTGGGAAGCCAGAAAAAAAAAATCAGCACTTTCATTCATACAGAAACAAATCAGGTATTTCCTCCCCAACTCTTCCACACACTTTGCTGTGGGATAACTGGGAATCAAGTGCATACCCCCAACTGTCTTTCATCACCATTTCATAACTGATTTGGTCTAATCTGGGCAACCACAATTCACCACTCAGCGGGTTATTTTACAATAACTATTTTGTGTTTCTTTACTTCTGGTTAGGTTGATCTGGACAAAGTCCAAAGACCCTGAATTTATATTTTGCAACTGCTGATCCTCAGCCAGGCCAGGAAAGATTAGGCTCTGTGCTGTAGATGTGACATGGATAGATGAATGGACAGCTAACCTAAGAGCAAAACAAAATTCAAGTAGCTGTGCATCCCAGTTTTAGTACTTAAATGCAACAAAAGAATATTAATTATACCATGTACTTCTACTTGTTAATTTGGTGAGAAAGTCAAAGATAATACATTGAGATTTTACATACTCTAAAGAGTCAAACCAGGACATTGATATAAGATATATTTAGGGAAAACCAAAATAATACTGCATCAAATGAAGCTTTCATCAGGGCATATAACTCCACAAATACTCAAATGAATAAGAAGAAATTTCCCTTGGTGCTCCAGAGAAAGGTACCCATGAAGTCAAACTTCAGCATCTCTCAGGGCTTAAGAGCAATCTGTATTGCAACTTTCCTGCAATCTCAAGGCTCTCTGACTGCCACTGCTAGTCCACTTGACATTCTTGGGTATAATTCTTTACATGCAAAATCATTCCCAAGCTTGAAACTGCTTTCAGGTATTATACTTGGTGAGGAGTCCTGGAAAAACATAAAAAACAGATTTTCACTCATGAGGCAAGACTTTTTTCATTTTCATGGGGCAGCTGTACTACATTATAGACTTCGTCTTCAGGGATGATGTCTATTAATATAACCTATCATTCAGCCATCTCAGTTTGGTAAGGCGAATGAATAACTATTATTCCTTGTGCCCTCTGGATCCCGTCAACTGAAATGGGCAGCTCCTTATCCCCATTCCTTGTGACTGACAGTAGACAAAATGTTTGTCGTCTAAGTTTGTAATGAAGTGTGCTCTGTGTTTTGAAGACCCCTAGCAAGCAATGCGGTCTCTGACTATGGTGAGGCATGTGGTCTCCAGGAGGAAAGGGCAGAAAAATGTGAAGTGATAAATGAAGAAAAAATTGTGATAATATTTTTTACCCATATTGCCCTGCTTTTGTCAAAATCACAAAAATCTAAGGATTACAATACAGCAGTACCTTGACATACAAGCTGCTCGTAAAAAGAGTTTGAGATACGAGCTGTCGCACTGTCCTTATTTGTGTTTGACATACAAGACATGAGCTGTGCTTTGGGACACCACCTCTAGTTGGTAGATGGATACAACATCAACTGAGACACATGTCATTCTTTCTGACTTGTTGGATAGATAAGTCAGTTGACACTGGATCTTGTTCTCTTTCAGAGTAAAAATGGAGTGTACTTTTCTTTTCATACTTAATCATTGTTTACGTTAACTTATATATAATTATTGATAAAGCATGTAAGTCTATTGGTTGATAAAAATATGTTATCATTTAAAGAGGTTGGGGCTTTTTTACAAGGCTAGAATGTATTGAAATTATTTTATTTCAAATGGGGAAATATTGTTTGACTTACGAGTTGTTTGAGTTACGAGCTAAGTCACAGAGCAGATTAGACTCTTATCTCAAGGTACTACTGTATTGTACAATCCCTGGTGGGCCCCTTTGTTTTGGGCAGTATTGTGGTGGGAATGTTTCTTGCATAGAGGTAATAGACTGTAATAAGCCATAGCCAAAGTTGCACGAAACTGGAACTTATTCCAAGTCAGAAGTAATAAAACAAAATGTACTGCATATTCGCCATTTTTATTCAGACCACTCAAGTGTGACTGCTAAAAATGTAATAGGCCGGATTTTTTCATGGATTATTGACCACAGTCATCCCAATAGCCCTACATTTTTCTTGATTTTTATTAGTTCTGCCACAACAATTTTCTTTCCTTTCCCTGTTCCTTCAATCACATGCTTGTTCTCCTTTACTAACATTCACTTTTTCAGCAGTCTGGTGTTGCAGGAATGTATCTGTCACAAGCACTACAAGAGGTTACTGAAGGTCATCATCTATTTGATAAAGATTCTTCTGGTCTGATGTAGTGAATGAGTGATATGGGTTATTCAATGGCAGACATTCGGAGACCAGGCCATCTGGTGTCCCTTATATATCTGCTCACAAAATGCAGCACTTTTCCAAGATGTGGGTGTTTATTTTCCTGGTGAAATAATCTAAATTCAGGTGTTGCACATAAACAAGACAGTAACTTATGGTAGAAGAGCTATGCAGTCTTAGCAGGGGTGAGTGTCTTGATAAATGAAACAGAAAAGATGGGTTATGTTTTGGAAAGTGACAGTCTGTGTAATACAAACGATTCTATCTACACACTGAAGCAAATGGTAATGTTTATCCACCTCAAAAGCACAGAGCACAGGGACTGGCTAATGTTGAGCATCTAAAACTGAAAGATAAGCATTTGACTGAAAGACTAACTTTTGATAAAAGGTTTTCAGTTTGGAATTTAATCCACAAACACAAAAATGAAAATCAGCCACTAGGGGGGCTGTGGTAGGTTGCTGTGGCAACAAAACATGTCACTGGTGCTGAGTAAATATAGGCTAAGCAGTAGGCGATGTGCAGTAAGAAGGGCCTGCAACAAGAGAGACCACTGAAAAAACTGTCCAAAAAAAAAAAATGACCAAAGACGTACCTTTTGTTTTTTACATGAAAGGGAAACATGATGAACTGTACAAAAGAAGTTAGTGAAGCAGAGACGGAAACACCACCTGTGATGGATGTGTACAAACTTAGAGAATGGATATTAAACTCTAGTCTAGAAGACATGTTGCATGTCTTCTAGACCGGGGCCATTTTTTTCAACGCATGAAATGTTGGCAAATTATACATAATTTGTTGACTATTTTCGAGACACCTGATCCAACATAATGCGGTGAAAAGACTGTAAGCACCTCATCCATCTGGAGAATGACCAGACTGCAGCAGGCAAGCATTACAGCACAAAACAAGCTGGAAAATGGAAGGTTGATGGGCAAAAGCTATTCAGTATGAAGCTGAATACACAGTCTGGTTAAGAAAAGACGATCAGTCTGTCCAATCAGATATTTTGTCTTGTGTTTTCCCACAGCTCACAAATCATCATTATTCAAATGAATGCCAAAAATGCACACATTGTTTATGTGTGGGTTTGCCACAATTCTGACTGTTGTTCCACGAGAGCACGAGGACTAAAATTTGATCCTAGTATGACAGCAAAGTACAATTGATAGACATAGATTTTTACTCACTGCAGATGATATAAATGAGATGGGAAATTACTTCCATATTATCTAAGTGCTTACATATTTGGTCTTTACTGGCTGAGGTACAACTACAACTAATGGGTATTAATAGAATGTTATCCTTGCAAAATAGCATACCAACAGTAAGTAATTCCATGCTTACAAAAATAAACGACAAGAAAGAATGTAACATTTGTGAAAGATGTGGCATTGAGGTGTAGAATCCCAGTGACAGCATGTGTGCATTTGTGTGTGCTTCAAAAAATGTGATGTTTAGAGGGAATAAAGTTATACTCTGTAAAACCACACTGAGCTCAATGAGATCAACACAAAGATAACGTACAACAGTTTATTCCTAAAGCAGACAGTAAAAATTAAAAATGGCTTTAACAAGAATTCAGCACTCACATAAGAGCAAGTTATTTTCCGCAGGCAGTGAATTAAAATGTTATGCATTGACTTTCAAACAGTTTCTTTATTAGAGTGTATTTCAAGCTCTTCTAATGATATTTAATTTGGTGAGGGTGTTATTTTTATTTTAGTTTTTAGCCTATTTGTCATACTGCATGTTATTGCTTGACCATTCTAAAGCAGCCTTTATCCAATTAGTTTGAGCAAGTGCAATTAATATATAGAAATAATTTAGAGAATGAAAAAAAATATTTAAAATGAAGGTCATAATAAAAAGACTTTTACATGATTGTAAAACACAGCTAAACATCTGTCCTTTTGCAGAACTTTAAGCAGAAATCCAGAATTAAATTCTGTTGTTTGTTCATTCTCACTTTAAACAATAATGAAATTTGTTTGGCAAGTAATCCAGACCTGTATGCGGACAAGATCTCAGTTTGTTGCACAGCTAAGTTCAAATGGCACTGTTCATAATTAACTTAACAAACTCAAGTGCCTAAATACCCTGCTCTGGTTTTCTTTGCAACTGACTGCATTCATGTGTGTCGACAAAAAATGTATGCAAAAAATATGCACAGTAAGTTTCAGATGTACAGCAAACATTTGTGAATAGGAACAATAATACAAGTGTCATAGGCCGCACCCTTTTAATTGGGGACTGACTGGTACCTTACTGTTATTCACTATAAAAGTCTAGTCTTAGTATATTCTGTCATGTGGAAATGTTCTCAGTATCCCATTATTCTTTCATAGCTCACCATGTAACTCACCCCAAAGTTCTCAGATCACCTAACCAGATAACAAACACTTTGTCAGCAGCTCACCAAATCTGTCTCTATTCACACTGAAGTAGTATGTGTGCATATGCATGGCTTCTATGCGCATACTCATTCAAATCAACAAAATAAAGAGAGGCAGGAATTTATTGTACAATGACACATTGTGTCAGGAAGAAAGCTTCCTTATAACCTGTTCTGTCACTTCTTTTATGCAAGTGATTTGTACAGATGTATACACAAATACTTACAACATTTGTGGAGTTTGTAACAAGCCGAGTATTGTACAGATCAAACAACATAACTGTGTTTGGTCTAATATGGCCTGACAAACTAGATTAACTGTTTCACCGAATCATCATCCACTATAACATCTTTTGTAGGGATCTCTTGAGGACAAAAACTTCATATTTATTTTATTTTTTTTAAAGGCTTGCATAATGACCTACGGCATAAAACAAGTCAGTGTAAGAAAAAAGATCCTCTGAACTAGGAGATATTTCACTTCCAGTAGAAGGCAACACAGTGTACTTTGGCCATGAAAGACAATTTGGATCAAGTTGCAAACTCTGTTAGGGGCTATATATAGCTCACCAGGATATTGTAGATACACAAACAGTATGAATCTTGTGTGTGTGTGTGTGTGTGCACACGCAAGAGTGAAAAGCTGTAGCATCTCCTCCCTGTAAGCAGATTCAAGGGTAGAAAATTACCAGAATGCATTCAACAGGCTGAGCAAACAGGTCTGTAGGCTGGAAGTTCACTTGAGACCACACACATGGAAGAGAAGAGGGAGAATAGTGTGGGATGTAAACACTTCACCGACCATATGACACTATTTAGCTATAAAATTATTAATATCTACGAGGGTGCCAACTGTTGGTGGTATCAACATTTCAGTTTCTATCAGTAAAGTTGTAGCCAGATGTAAACCTGCCTTGTAGTTTGCAGTGCGTATGTAAAGCGAGTCAGGAAATGTCCATTATAATAAAGATATTTAAATTGGATAATTATACATTTTTCTATAAGTAGGTATCGTTAACCACAGCAGCAATGCAGTGTCAGATCATGCTGAAGCAGCAGCAGAAGCTCCATGCTGGTGTCCACATGCTCATTGCGAGTGTGTGGAGGTGACAGCCAGGTATCTGTCACTGAACACGGGTTAGCAACTTAGCACAAAACCATTCAAATGCTGCTGGCGCTGCGTATCACATATTAGCTCGCTGGCAAGCTAAAATGACTACTTTAATCATCTGGTTCGAAACGATCAAAACCAATCGTTCCACAAGGCGAAAAACGTAAAGCCAAGCAAACACCGCATTTTGGTTCGGAGAATTTGAGGACGCATGCCCCTGGTGTGAACCCCAGAACTCATGAGCGGAGACTTGCTGCGCCAGACAGGTCTACGAGCTAACTTAGCATGCTAATTCACGTCTCCGTGAGGCTACTTGCTTATAAACTGACGTTGACGTAGCACACATCTGCAAGCGAACCAATGCTAGCTAACGGGATCTGAACTTTGTTACTACCTTGTTAGGAAACAGAACACTTATTGGGGTTTTTTTTGTTTGTTTGTTTTTATTGTAAAAAAAAAAGAGGAGAAAGTTACGCGAGTCTATACGTGAAGAAGATCGCTCTGAAATATGCAAACAGCTAGCATGCTTGTGTGGTGAGAGTGTTGTGAAATGCTGTGTAGTCTACCTGGTGCGTGAGATCAGAAGAGGCCGATGTCAGGACTGACGGCCGGTCGACATTCCCCAGAGTGGCCGATGCCACCGCTTGCTCCGTTCGCCGTAGCGCTGCGCAAGATGTAACCAATGCCCGATGTTTGATAAGGAAGCCCGCTTAGTGCGGTCTGACGGCGGTGGAGATGATCATAAATAAGACGATGTGTCTAGGTTGAAGTTTCGTTTGAAATCAGAGGACGCGTCACCTTGCAGCAGTTCATGACTCCCACTATTCGAGATGTGGAAGGGCAGGACGTTGCGTTTCCCTGCGTGTCCATGTCGCTCCCAGCCGCTGACAATAATTAGTGTGGCCACACGGGCGGCCGTGTGTCACTGTGCTCATACAGTCTTTCAGGCCGGACGTCTGCTCGTCTTATAAACGGATATTATGACTCTTGAAAATCACTATACTAACATTGATAATGCTAATACTTGCTGATAATAATTATTTAGACATTTGTCTCTAAACCTCTCGAATAACATATGAGTTTTTGTTGTTGTTTTGTTTTTTTTTTAACATATTTTGTCCTAAAATTACTTTTCCATCTCAGATGACATTTCTAATGGTCACAGCCATGCAGAAGAGAAATGCGTGATTTCATGCTCAAGAAGTGCATAAGAAGAAGTGTGAACTTATTTTTGGATACTATTTTAATGTTAAAGTTGTTGCAATGTCAACCCTTGTTAGTTGGATGTTCCCTCTGTTGGAAAGGAATTAGATCAACGTATCCCAGAGTGAATGGACGTGGGAAGGAGACCACTCTTACATATTCATAATATTAACCATGTTTGTTTGGGGGTTTTTTTTAAGTAGATGTGTGTTCAGCAGATGTTTTACACAATGATTGACTTTGGAAAAACTGACAGAGCAGCAATTTATTCATTTAAGAACCCTTGCAGTAGGCTGCATGTAGGAGCACACCCCTTTTGGTGCAGGGTATTGCTTTGCCCTTTCAAAGTAATTGCGATAATTGAGGAAACATTAGACATTGTTCACAAGGGAGAGCACATCTCATTTGTTCTGCTTGTCCAGATGTTTCCACTGAATTTTTCACACCTGCTCTAGTTTCTCATATTTAGATTTCCAGACCACCTACATTGTAGACACATTATAATAATTATTATTATTATCATTATTCTTATCATTTGTGGTAATGATGAATATACCATGAAACAACCTGAGAGGGAGAGTAGTAAAACACCAGTCTGCAGTGGATGTGGGTCATAATGGAGCAGTGAAAAACAATCACAGGCCACGTAGCTGACTTGCTGCGTCTACTTGACCTGCAGACATGCAATGGAAACAGGTAGCAGTAACTGGTGAGTGGTTTTTCTCTAACATTTTTAATGACTGCAAAATTCAATAGCTTTAGAATTGTATTATGATGTTTTTGGATCTGTTTTTTTGCCTTTATATGTCAAATCGAAATTTAGCTGAGACTTGTTAGATTTTTTTGTTCAATAACTAAATTCAAGGATGGGGACACATATATTGTTAATGTACAGAAACATACACATTTTTGTTTGTTTGTTTTTTTCCCAATTAACTTGATCTATTACGCAGAAATACAAATTTCCAACTGATATTTTAATCACAGGAAAGCATATACAGTAGTAATTTCTAGGCTTTGTTCCTGCCAAATATACCAGCTCGGACATATTTTAGAGGGAATAAATCGGCTTCTAGGGTATGTCGCATTTGTATTTTTTGGTGAAAATGTGAAAAAAAAGCTGTAAATTCTGTTCCACCATTCCCCCCCTGAGAAATGTTTATCCAAGTCCATTATTCTTAGCTGGAATATGGCAAGCAGAGGAATGAGCTCAATTAGGTGAGGAAATGAGAGGAGAGGAGAGGAGAAATTTGGAGAGAAAGAAAATGACACAATTGTGGGAAGGTCAAGAGAACATATGAAAAGGAGCTGTGGCGAATGAGAGAACAGGAGATAGAGAGAGTGAGACAGAGGATGAGAAAGTGAAACTATGTTGTCATGGAAACTGGCATGGATTTGAAGAGCAAAACAAGAATGTAAATTGGTTTACCCTTAGGGAATGTGATGGAAAGAAATAAGCAGGGAAATGTATTTAAGGGAGGACTTTTCTGTATGCAGATAAATACACTTCGGACAAAATACATTTATAATGGTATATATGCTTGATGTATTGATTCTAATCATGTCTATTAGATCAGACCTCTTTAAACTAAAGAGTTACAGTTAATGACTCAAAGGCAATGGTTTGAGTGATGCAGACGTCTAACTGAGTGGATGAATTAATACAATTCATGGCCCTGCTCCAGCTGCATCTTGCTGCATCCTGCTGCAGTTTGACAGTCGGTGATGGAGATGCATGTCAGCCATCTTCACTCCTGCCATTCATACCAGAGTGTATTCTTAATCCACCTGTCAGCAACTGTAAAAAGTCGAACCAGACCCATTGCATAGGGACACAAAAGTTTGTCGTGCCTCATCATTATTTTTCTCTTTCACCTGCATGCTCCCTTACTGTCAAAACCTTTGCCAGTATAAACTCTTCATTCTATCGATGACTGGGATCTTATCATTAGATTTGATTTTAGAGTCAGCTTAAGCTGATAAAGTCTGTTGCTAAGAAGCAAATGGCTTCTGTGGTGACAAACACTATCAAGTGTTGCAGGAAAGAAAGTAATGTCTTTCACCTGCAGTCTCCCCTAACAGGGAACATCTGAAAACACTGAGCTCTCACAGAACAAAATTTTGTGCTTGATGTGGGTTCTTGTACAAGCTTATTATACATACTCAGGTTGGTTTTGCATTTAAATGCATATTATTAAAGTCATTGCATATCAGAATCATATACTGTATTTGGACACAAGGTGCATGCTGAAACAACATAATGTATTTTACTGTGGAAATACTCATATAATGAACTGATAAGGCTTTACAATAATTACATAATACATGTAAGGTAGCAAAATGAAAAAAATCTAGCTGCATGAGAAAAAAGGATTTGACAGAGAAAATTTAAGAAGCAGAGAGCTACCAGCTACCAACTTGAGAATGCACTGAAACCCTGAACAAAGCAACAACGCTTGTGTGTATGTGACATTGATAAATAGCTCAAATAATTTAATAAGCAGCAACCATGTTCAGATTTGTGTGTTTGTTCAGTCAGTGTGACAGTTTGACGCAGTGTGTGTGTGTGGGGGGGGGTAACTAGAAGTATGTGGTAGAAGAGGAACCAGCTTCCATGACAGCTGGATCATTCCCTGCTGCACAAAACTAGAATGTCCGACAGGTGGTTTTCCAGGTGGGCAAAGTCAGCAACAATCATGTTTTCCTTTGACCCTCAGTTTAAAATCCATGCAGGTGTTGGATGGAGGGCAGCCAGTATACACAGAAATGACAAAGTACTCAGGAGAGGAGGAAGTAGAGCATACAGTTATGGAAACTCGGTGGATTTTCATGAATAAGAATTCAAGCTTGAACCACCAGCGAACATCTTTCTGTCAAAATAGAAACTGTTCACATGGTGTTACTGCTGATGAAGAGGGAGAGGTTAGCCTCTGATTTCTATTGGAACTCTGTAGTCTTGTTTGTGCTATTATCCAGAATATTGACACACCACAATACCCATACGGCCAGACCAGTTTTCTGCAGTGAATAAACCAGTTCTGTCAGTAAATGGACAACTTGTTTTTTGGATTAGGTCCATGCAGGAGGTGACTAAAGGTAATGTTTGGCTGGAAACAAAGCTACAACAAAGGCTGACAGGTGACTATAGATCTTAAAACAATTGTCCCCATGATGGAAAAATACCCATGAGCCAGACAAACAGGTAAGCTACAGTATATATAACAGGAACCACATGCTGACAAAGCAGAGGTCACACTAAAAGACCACGTTGAGAATATATGATTTTTCACAGAGGCTCGCCTTTCGGTACATTTAGAAATTTTGTTTTTTCATTTTTATACACTTTAGTCCAGTCAGTCAGAATTACAATTTAAGAATTATTAGAGTTCCTCATAAATCATAGTGGTGATGATGTCTTTTTTGGGTGGTAGTAATTCAGTCCACAGGGACTTGGCACTGGGAACCACAGAGTGGCCGGTTCAAGTTCAATGTGGACCATAGTACAGAATGTGAACCGGAAGTTGTAGAGGTGTTAGTTCACATCCTGAGTACTACAGAGAGAGAAAGCATAAAAATTAAATTTCCTCTGTGGATTAAAAAAATAAACAAATAATAACTTAATAATTAAAGTACTGCATTTTTAAAACAAAGTTTCTCCGTATACCATCAAACAACCTGCAGGCATTGTAGAAAACCTCCACAGACAGTAGATGGCAGTAGACTTACTCTGATAAATTCAATCATGGCCACCGTGCACAGTGGTATGTGCTACACAGGTCTGACTCACTAATATGAAGAGTGGGGGAAAAAAACAGTGGGGAAAGAGATTCACATCAGACTCCAGATGTCTGTCCACAGATGGCAAATTCTAAATTAATCATTTTTGCATAGGCTTGAATTTGGGTGGTAATTTGGCATCAAAATCCTGCACAAAATTGTTCAGCCTTGGATACTAGTTTTCTTCAGTGAATAAAATGTAACCACTGCTCAGTTAAAACAAAGTATTTTATTTAGTATTAGGTAATTAACAAAAAAGTAAAAAAAGTGAAAGGAAAAATCACAATATTTTGTCTTTGTGAACCATTGCCAGAGACAGGTGATTCATACAAGTGAATTTGCTTCACATGAAGTAATTACAAAAGAAAACACTTTCATTTCTTCTTAACCTAGACTAAATTGACTACTGTGATACCAGAGTACTTGTAGGAAGCCTACTAATCAAAATACAGTTGCACAATAATGTGTAACATCTGACCAATTGTATTGGTGTGCATTTACTTTTGTGACAGTAACAGGAGACACAGAGCAGACCGTGCCTATTTAGTTTAATGGGGCCACATGAGGTGAAGCCCTGCACTATTTGCAAGTTGAAGCTTGACCCTAAAAAGGTTATGGGGATTGGAGGTGTTGCTTTGACCTGTTATAAAGCTCTGAAGGCCTGCCCTTGCCTGCTCAGGTCTCCAACAAACACAATGAGTGTAGTCATTGCCATACATATGGCAGTGTCTCCCTTTGAAACAGCGAGAGCTCATAACAGTCTGGATGCTATTAAATCCTTTTGTCTTTTTCCCACTCTCCCCTCCTGGTCTGTTTTCACTCTGTGTCATTCATATTCATTCCATTATAGCCCCCCCTCCCATAATGCAATTCAGTGAAACTGCCAAGCAGATGTTTTCATGATGCTGGCCCACGTATGTTTTACATAAGGAAAAAGTTTGACAAACTTGGACATTAAAAATCAACCCAGGAAATAATTTTTAAAAACTGAACAATTAACAGGTTTTTAATAGATTTTCTCGAGCTATAAACCCATGCAGAGAGGTAAACGAGACAACCAGCATATTCTATTGATCCTGGCAAAAAATTCTTTCCCCAACCCACATGACAGAGCAGCTGGCTGAGAGCGGTCTCATCTGGAGCTGACATCAGGCGCTTGTTAAATGCAGTGTGCGAGTGGGGCGGCAACATTTTAGTATGTGGTCTCAACCAATCCATAGGCAGGCAATGGGAGCTGTGTGCACAAGCGACAGGTCGCTAGCGGTTTGTTTAGTGTGTGTGTGTGTGTGTGTGTGTGTGTGTGTGTGTGTGTGTGTGTGTGTGTGTATGTGTGTCTGGGTGTATGTGGGCTACATGCCCATGCTGAACCAGACCACAAACTGAAAACTGCGCTCTCTCCTCTGAATCCCGTCTATGTAATTGATCCCAGACTGGACATCTGAGTTGCCAGCAGCGATTCATATCATTTTTATCTTTTAGACAAGCTCTCTACTATTTCCAGATGGAGAAGGCACCGTGGGGTTCAAGTTTACTTTCAAAAAACCATAATGCTTTAATGTCTTTACCTTACAAAAACCATGCAGCAAGTGAGGAAACCTGTGATGTGTGCCATATGGCCTGTCACAACCAATCCATAGGCCGTGCACCTTGGACAGTTTGTGTTCAACTGTGTTTATTTGTTTACTTGGTTACTGTATGGGTGAATGGATATATGATTGGTCACTGGTTACAGCATCCGTGATTTAATATTGTGTAAGGAATTCAGACTTGTGGAAATGATTTCCTGAGTTCATGTCTTGTGCACATATTTGGATCGATGAAATTACCGGAACAGAATCCACATCTAATGAGATTTCCTTTAGTTTTTCATTTTTAGGATTATTTTTAAAATAAAAGTAAGATAGCAATAGTTTTTCTTCTGTGAATGTGCACTGCTGGATGAAACAAAACAACTTCTTTTCATAGTATCTAGTGTGATTGTGCTTTGAAGTTTTCAAATAGAAGTAATATATGAAACATAACAGCAATAGAATAACAACATAATAAAAATGCAAAAATGTTATATTTATCTCAGCAGTAATGCTAATCAGGTCTCAAAGTCTTTTAGGAGCTAAACAGAAAATAAAGTAATAAATAAGACAATTTAATTCTGGTTTTACTGTTTCTGTATCCGTAATGTCTATCCTCTCTAAGGTAGTAATCACAGTTCACAGTTAGGTTCATATTAGACCAACATGCATAAACATTAGGCACACATAACATGTCTCTATGAACAAGGAGAAAATTAAAGACAAGATAATGTTTCAGAACCCATCTTTATATCTGATAGCCATCCATTACGCATCATTTGTTTGATGGATTCTGTTGAAGCTTGATTAAATTAACACAAAGGTTAAATTCTGTGGATCCAGACAAACTAGCCAGTACATGATTGTACTGTCAGAGTTCTCCAACGAGTTCCCCTCTGGAAAATTTGGTTTCATTAAAACTATCTTACAACATTGCCAATGAGTAACTGCAAAATATTTATCTAAAAAAAATTGACAATATTTAAGAAAGAAAGACCCTTGACACACACAAAGGGCCTGTAAGCATGCAGATAATGACAGGCAGAGCGGCAGGTAGCTCCTTTGTGCTGCGCCCAATGAGCAACTTGTAAGGGTATAGTGCCTTGCTCAAGGGCACGTCAGCAGTGCTGAACTGGTCCCTCTCCACTTCACACTCCAAACTTTTGGTCCACATGGGCTTTGACCCAGCCACCCTCCAGTCCCCAGCCCAAGACCCATTGAACTGAGCTATTTCACATCTCAAATATCTCTAACATCTTACAGCAGCATGAGCAGGATAGATGTTAAAAAATATCTATTTAAATACTGTAATGATGTGTTATGAAGTAATAATGTTCTCATAGTTGTTTCAGATAAGTTGTTGTGAGATGTGTGTTACTGTTGTAGAATGAAAGATGCATCTGTTCCAAGTTGAGTCTGACTTGCCTCTGAAAAACTAACAGCTTCAGAGTGTGTAAAATTACTAAACAATGAAACAGTGATGCCACTGACACATAAAACAATGAACACAAGTCGTCACGTTCACAGTTCTAGTAAAGTATTCTGTGCTGCATGCGCTCAGACTCAGTAATCTCACATGGGTTTGGAGAAATTCAATGCCTTGCTTATGGCCAATGTTTCATCTCTTCTTCCTGATAGATCGAATTAATAAGGGTGAAATATGCAAGTCATTATTGAGATTAGGATTTTTATCCTGACAGTTTATTAAAATATCATAGATTGAAGAAACCACCAGTGCCTCCTCTGACAAAAACTTTTTTTCAAGCTATAGTATAGCTGATTTATGCTTCAAATGAGCATTATTGTGAAGATATCCTGTGAGTTTGAATGTAACCTTCAAGTAATTGTAAGATATTTCAAAAGTTTTCAATGATGTTTTCAATGATGCTTTTGCTGCTTTTGCCAGTCTGGGATCAGTGAGTTCTCACCAGCATCACAACTCAGTTTTCACAAATCAGTGGTGCGCTCATAAGTTAAACACAGACTTTTATTTAGAGAGTAAGGATCTAAACCATGTTTGACAAGTTCATTACACCAGTGGAAACAAAAGAGTAATTTTACTGTCATATGTGTGGAGCATTTTGAAGCTAATTTTAGGTAAATGTCTTAACATTTACACGCCTCAGTGTTACTCTTCTGTTCAGACACTCTGATGATTTATTGTTGTACATCTGGTGATACATTAGATAATAATTCAAAGTGTTCCCTTACTGCTGCAGTATAAACAGTTTAAACAAAAGAGGAAAGGTAAAGATGATAATAAATTATGCCATCTGACCCCACAGGAATGACATGCTTTTGCCTGGAACAGTTTAAAGTTTGTATAAACTGCACAAACTGCTTAAGTGTAATATCTGTAAAAAGTAGTAGCAGAATATTTTGTATTTTTCTTCCACTTCCATATTTGGTTTTTTAAAAAAAAGTCAGAGAATTTACACAGGTCTGTATATTATTAAAGAGAAAACTGAAAGGTTAATTTCTCAATCACTTATTCATCTGATTCTCAAGAATATTAAAAAAAATTTGATTTGCTGTCTCATTTTACATGTTGTAGTGAGGTTGTCACAGTCACTGCTGCCTTCAGCATAGTCCTACAGACTTTAAAGAAGGTAACATGTAACACCACAAATGAAATGTTCATTCAGCAAACCACTATATTCACCTCACTTTCAGATTCTGTGCTGATAGTCTAACTAAATTCGATAAAACTAGAAACAACAAGACCCTGAAGCTTCATCCTTGCTCTCTTGCTCTGTGCTCTCAGCTGCCTCACTGAGACTCAGTAAAACAAAGAGGTCTGTGACAGACCACCTGCTCAGAGAGGATTGTGGGTATGAGCTACTGTACACTAAACAGCTGAACCAGGAGCAGAGTGAGGGTCCCATGGGGATAAAAGGCTGCTGCAGAGGCGGAATTGGGGGGAGGCTGGGGGGGGCAAGCTGGTCCAGATGAGGTGGTCCAGTGGAAGTGGTTACAGAGGTCGTGGCATGAATGCTTCCTGGATGCTGATGGACACTGATCATGTTGGCATTCAATACATAAATACTTTATATTTCACACCAAAGCCTTTCCATGTGCTGTTTACAGAGCCCTCACGTCGCTCAGCGTCTACATTACCAACTTCACTGATTGCAAGTTCTTCCCAGAGAGTCAAACTGTTTTTAGTATCACACTTCTAACATTATAATATAATCTCCTTACAGGACTGTGTGAGTGTAAACATGGTGAAATAAGGCTGGATCTTTCCACTGGTCTCAGGAGAACACACCCGATGTGAGTAAAATGTTTACACAAGTTGTTTTCAATTGTGAATAAGTTAAATTCACTGGTTGTGAGGAAAACAAGTTGTCAACACGGAACATAAAACGTAAGCACTTATTATCATCTAATTTTTAAATCTATTGGCAGTAAGAGTGTCTATTTGAAGAAGCCTGTCTTTTCCATTATTACAGAGGCTTATAACAAAGATTACAAAGAATAATGTCTCTGATTTAGCAACGAAAACACATTTCACTGGTAATTTTATTTTAGAATGGTGATGTCCATTATTCCATTACTCTTTTCTGGTACATTACTTTCTAGTACGTATTCCAGATTGTCTTTCTGAACAAGATAGCTTTGAGAAATAATTAAAGGAGGAGCTATTGAGATACACAATGATCTTCCTGATTATACAGCACAAATATGAAAGTCTTAAATTTTGAAAAGGCATAATCCAGTCAAGAAGGTAATCAAGCATGTTATTTCTCTTCAAAAGAACTGTGTTATATGGATTAATGATATTTATGTTTGACTCGTGCTTGTTTAAATTTAGTTGTTGTTTTAAAAGTAAATTATTCATAGTTTTGTTTTGTTTTTTTCATTTTTGAGAAGGATAAAATACAAGTGAAATTGTATCACATATATATCACCAAACTGCTCTATCTGTTTTGTGTGAACCACATATTGAAGCTGTGTACTCCTCAGGTTCCGTTGAGGAGAGGGGGCCCCTTCCTGCTGTCCTTGTCCCAAGGCCAGTCATCTGCAGCTCTGCTCTGTGATTCAGGTAGAGGCCCAGTAGGGAGTCCTCTGGAAATGAGGCCGGCACGGTAAATTCTGAAGCAATGAGATGAGTGACGCGGAAGGAAAACGGTGGTCAAGGGGGTTGGCCTCAGATCTAACCCTCTGCACAGATTTTCTTACCTCCGTTCTTGCCTGCCTGGCAGATAAATGAAGATTGAGCAAAAATACATGGTAGCCTGGTAATATATGTTAGCCTGTCTGCAAGAACATTGCGACTACTTTTGCTCCACCTCCTCAATGTGTGGTCCCGGACACGACTGTCAGCACAAAAAAAAAAGCAGGAAGGAAGAGGACAAGGAAGGAACGTCCTTCTTCAATAGCCAAATTGAGATATGAGGGACTGAAGTTCGAGAATGTCAAGAACCAGAGGACAATGATATCTACGAATAAACAATAAATTAGATGCAGTAGCTGCATTCTGGAAATAAAAGACAATCAAAAAGGCTCAGATTGTCTTTAGCTTATACGTGGGAACATATCCTCACTGGACTGTTTTTCACATCCAGACTGAGTCATCTGCTCTTAAGCTTTAGTAACACATTCCAATACAGGTGGTCCTGAAATGAGAGGTTTACTTTTGCTTTCAATGATGCCCGTCGTCATGTCTGATGTAATCACAGGTCACGCTTACAGGAACTCACCTGTTTTGCTGGCTTTGTTCTCACATAAAATATAGTGTTGCTAACTACTCAGTCTGGACATATGACACATGCTGGGGTAGCAGTAATGTGTTACCCAGACTCCCATATAGTTCCAGATATCTGGGTCTGTTCTCTCATCTGCTGCCAAGACTCAAGCTCGGCTCAGTCGGATCGGCTCGAAGGGGCACTTCACCTGAGAGCTTTTATTGGGCTGAGTGGGTCCAGAGAAGATGCAACCTTTCCTTGTCGCTAAAATCTACACCGTGGCGACCACCATGCAAAACAGTTTTGTTTGTCAACGACTCACATTTTCCAGTCGCCTGGCTTCTTCTTTCCATTTTTTTTTTTAAGTTGCAAAGAGCCAGGCAGCAAATCAGGCATGCTGCCAAGGTATGTGGCCAGCCCTTGTGTACAGGCTGCAGTATTTAGAAAGGATGTACTTAACCAGTAAAGAATTCAACCAGTTCTGACACCAGCAGAATAAGACTTACCGGTGCCCTTCATGACAGATCACACACCCCTGGCTCGGACACAGCCTGAAGCATCAGCTGCACACCGGCTGGTTCACTGCATCAGCACCTGGATGCATTAGGCATTAGTTTTATAAAACCTGTCAAGTTAAATTTTAATTATGTTCTTTATATAAAATAATTTAATTTAAATGTGATTCGTATGAATAATTCAGAGCTAGTAAATAGAAAATACTATAATTCTATCAGAAACATTTGTGATGCAATGTGTTTACTCACTTGTCAGATGCATCTTTGAACTTCATCTGCCAGTCCAAATTGCCCTCAGAAACCACATTGTTTTATATTTTTATTACATGTGTCTGTATTCCAGCAGCCTTCTAAATATACTCCTCCTCTTGCCCACAAAGAGCTGAACACAAAATTCTTCATAATTAGAGCCTAGGGCTGCTTGCAGGGCAGCAACGCTCAGATGCAGCTTCCCTTGTTGCAACTATCAGGCCCAAACATCTGTCAGTTCCTAATGATGCGCACTGTTTCTTTGTCACAACAGAAAAATGCACCTCAATGTTCAACTCCAAGCTGTTAAAAATTTTATTTAAGTTAAGCCAAAACCCATATTTTATTTCTTTTCTATTTTGACTTGTCTATGTGCACTTATTCCTTGTCTAACACTTGTTGAAGCTTGAAGATGACACAATGCTGTCCGCTCATCCATAACTACACCAGTTATTAGTTGACAACATGATTCAGCTCATTTCATTTCAGCTTTGATAGAGCAAATACTAACATGCATGTGTTTGCATGGGAGACAATGTGGTGGCTTTCCAACCCTGCTAGATCCTGGTTTTTTATTCCACGTTGGAGATGAGGGAATTACTATAAAAGCTTTTCCTCTGCTTCAGAGAAAAATATATGAGGTTACCAGGCTTCATCCTGGTAACCTGCACCTTTCATTCACAAGTTAGCCCAATCAGGAGAGGGGCTGGAGAGATGGGTCAAATGGAGCACTGGTAGCACTGTTGAATAATTTAAAGTGAATTCAGTCTTCTGAAACATATCAGTCCCCCCACCTTACTCGGTCACTCTTGGTGTGTGCAGCACTGTGGACGCGAGAGGAGACACACTTTCACTGCCGCTGTGGGCTTTGAATAGCCTTTTGATTTCCAGCTGAAGCTCTGCAGCAGTGAGACAGATGATAATTCCTTATTTCTGCTCACTTTTGTGCTGGCTGGTTCCTGCTCTACAAGGTAAAGACTCATTGCAGTATTGCTTACTTCAGCAACAATGACGCAGAGTAGAAGACAAGTCAGGGCGCGTCAACTCTTCATCACAAACTACTGTCATTATGTCAAATTTTTAAGAGCAGCCAGAGGGAGGGCCGTAAAATTTGATCAAATAGGCCCAAGGCAGATGAACTACGAGTTTTAAATTACGTGTTGTCCAACCCAAAGCGCTGACGCAGTCACTGCCGAACAAGCTGTGAGTTCTTCGATAAATATTCTGAAGACACTTGCTAATAAATCTCCTTCAATGCTGATCTTGTTGAAATTATATTTGTTGATGTGTATAATAAAGCACAAACGCTTTCTTCTACCATGGCAACAGTAACTGACTCGCTGACTCGTGTTACAGGCCTGGTGATACATGAGTCAGAAGAGGTGGAATACATTCGTTCCAATGTCACAGCCAGAGTGGGGGGAGATGTCACCTTGGGCTGTGGGTCCAGGATGCCTATTATCTTCATCTGGGGCTTCACCAAACCAGGAACTGATATTAGCATAGCCCTGGTTTACAATTACGGACAGGGGTCGATAATCCAATCCCAGTCCAGCAGCCTGGGTCGTCTGCAGGTGCCAGTCAACACGTCCGCTTTAGTCATAGAGGAGATCACCGAGGATGCAGAGGGGATGTACACCTGCCAGGCTCTGTACAATACAGATGAAGGAGATACTTTCTTCAACATCCGACTGGAGGTGGAGGAGCACAACTGATGATGAACATCTTTATCATGTCCTTTATCTTGATATACTCAAATTCTTCCCTAAATTTCTCTAAGTGTACCCTACCACACACATAGTTGTGGACCCATTGTTTGTACGTACCTGAACCAACCATGCTGCAGCGCAGTGGAATAGATTTCACCACTGAAAAATGTACAGGGAAACTGCACCAATTTGAACTAATCTAGTGTTCCTTCTTCCGTGAAGGCTACTTCTTGTCCTCTGAAAAGAGATAACTGGAAATTGTAAGTTCGGCGTTCACAAAGCAAATCTGACAACAAGTTTATCTAAACCATTTTCCTTTAAAATTTGTTTCTTGAGCTTAGTGAGAGTCCAAAACAAAGTGTTTGGTGTACCTCTGTGTTCCTCAGTGCTTCTCTATTAAAAGATTCCAGGAGACGTTGGTTATTTGGCACAGATCATAAGTTGCACTCAACACAGGCCGATCAAACAAATAAAAACACACCCAGAAGACATACGATAGATATTAAATGAGAAAAGTGCTTTTTGCCTGTTGATTCCATCCCGCTTCAAAGCGGTGACGAATTGTAATTGTCAGTGTTCGTCCGTCCGTCTGTTAGTTAGTTAGTCCACCAAATATCTTCACAACTGTTGCAGATAGAAAGATGAAACAAAAAGCACATTAGTCAGACGGCGAAGGGGATGAAAATGAGATGATGACCTTGATCTTGAGAAAAGTAGGTCATGGTCAAATTTCAACTTGTGTACACTCAAAGCTGGTGCTTTGATCAATGACAGTAGGTCAGCACACTAGCTTTGATCTTTGACCTATGCAAGTAGGTCAGGGTAAAATTTTGCATTCAGGGGTGTCACAAAATGTTGCAGTGTCTGACTGCCTTGGTCCTAGTTTGTTCTTGAAGCAACAACCCGGCCTGATAACACCCACTGAGACACTTTTGATCAATGACACACTGTTAGGCACAGTTTTGACCTTTGGTTGTGGTTTTCATTTCAAATATTTAACCAGTCTTGTATTGTCTTATAACTGAAACCATCTGAACAAAAGATTCAATGTCTTTCTTGACATTAGAGATATTGTTTATTGCTTTTTATTTACACTCATAAGTATTCTCCTGTGTTGTGTCATGTATTAAACGGTAAGCTGTACTAAACCTAACATGATGTATCGTGGCAGTGATTCTGACACATCCCAACATTTTATAACACATCTCCCCAAGTCACATCCTCCCGTTCCTGATGTTTGAAGAAGGTTTCAGCTGCTCCATATTTGAGATACCCTGACTGAAATCATCTCCTACAACATTAACTCACCCGCATCCTTGCACTCATGCCCTGGATTGGTTGGTGAATTAAAATAACCGCACAGCTGGTTTATGGTTTAGGAAGTGTGGCTCTCAAATTTTTTGTGGCTCAAGAACTTCATTCTGAATGTTTAATCTTGTCAGCACGTCCTGTCGTGTTGACGAGGAGAAAATAGAAGATGTTAAATGGAAGCAGCTGTTAAAGACAAGACAGTTTTTCCCTTGATTATATCCAACAGGTGCATTCAACAAATATTGTGGTTACATCAGCCATTATCTTCATGCAGCAGGACATGAGCCTGATAACAATAAACAGCACATATGCCTGAGGAAGCAAACAGATTATTCAGTCATAAGAGCTCATCATTTGCAGGGACCCAAAGGAATGCCGCTGAACTTCATCCAACCACAACATACTTCACTTGTAGTTTGTGACATCTCAAGGATTAAACCGTCCGGGGCTGAATCAAGGGAGTTAACAACACACTGCCCGATTCATAAGAAACGCATTCATCCAGGGTGTGCCAGAAACGGGAGAGAGGAAGAATGGTGGGCGGAGGGGAGAGGGGCTGGCGTTAACAGGTCGGCTCTGCAGCAAGAGGCAGAAATTCCAGGGCAGACAATGACTTTTCTTGTTCCCATGGGCTCCTTAATGAAGGGGTGTAGCTGCGTGGGTAGAGGGTGCAGGGCAGGGCGGAGGGAGAGTGCCGACTGATAGACGTGGGAGATGGAGAAGCAGCTCATTTAGAGACAACCCTGCACTTATCTGGTCCTCATCAGCCCGGCCTGCATCTGTCAGCATCCCCTCTTTCTCACTTCTTCTCTTTCGCTTCCAGCTTCATTTCCTACCCATTGTTTTGTTCCTTTCTCCTCCTAATGGCAGCAGGGGAATGATCATAAACAATTAAAGGAGCTACTGCATGGAAGCAGATTCTAAAAATGACGGGAAACTTCATGAAACCGTGAAGGGAATAGATCCTTCTTTGAACTTCTTAGTAGTTTTGTATTCACATTTCAGAAACAAAATCAAACCAAGCCACATCTAATACATCTGAGGGTTTTTAGGCTGGGAAACTCAGACAGGCTATCCCTGGAAAAGCAATGACTGTAAGCCGACCGAACAAATGCCGCTGGTCTGCAATGGGACTAAAAATAACAGCCGGAAGAGATTATGCCACACCTCAGCAGCAGGCAAGTAAATCTGAGTGCTAGGAATATCCCATATACAATCAGTGGGAGGAGAGATGCCAGGCGAGCCAAAGCCTGAAGGCTGGCAGCTGTCTCTGGCACCAACACAGGCAGACAGGCACCAGGCATGGAAAGCCTGCACCACAGTCATTCTCAGTGAAGCACAGTCAGCTGTGTCATCTTGCCTCTGCAATCCTATCAACTCCAATCAGCCAGAACATTATCGAGATTATTTTGAAACCGATGGAGTGTTTAAACCATCAGAAACTGGGTTTGGATGTAACCTGAGAGGAGAATTTCACAACTGTTTCATGAATGAGTTTTCGGCAGCGTGCTCTCACATCAGGGGCGTCAGCCTGCGACTTACCACTTTTCATATTGTTCTTTACAGGAAGATACTGAAACTGTACTAGACTGCAATGCATGTTAGCTGATCTGACAGGTAATTCATCCCTTATTTGCCAGAGAAAAACAGAATTTAGGCCTATGGTCACTAAACAGTACAACATTTATGGTATTATTTGTTTTTCGGATTCAAATGTTCAAATTTCTCCTGGTCAGACTGTGTGATCTGAGAATGAAAATAGTGGAAGCTGAGGAGCAAAATAATACAAATATTTGTGCAAAGGGGATGGTCAAGCTTATAAAATGTTGTTTCAGTGTAACTGCTCCACTCCTCTAACAGATTGGGGTCAGTTGGAGTAACGGTGCATTTTGTATAAAGTGATGAGCTATCAAGTATTCACTGGAGCACAGAGCATCAGTCTGAATGTGAACAGAGAAGGGAGTGTTCACCTCGTTCAGCGGTCACTGCAGTGGAACAGCCCATCACAGTTCCACATCAAAGACCTGCCAGAAATATCGAAGGGTTGAAACCCCTGGGAAATTCATTATGGCAATCATCAACTTGCTGTTATGAAGAGAGGAGGGGGAGGAAAGACATTCAAAACAGGTTGTTGTTGTTTACTCTTCCATATCTTCTCTTTATATTATTACAAAACTTGACACAGACAATTGCTAATCTCCACACTTCTGTGGAACACAGAGGGACAAAACAGCAAAAAGATAAAAAGTATTTATCATCCAAAAGGCATAAATAATATAAAAGACAAACTTTTTTTCTTTAAAACAGATACATTCATATGAAATAATAGTTTACTACTACAAAAAATAAATAAGTCATCTAAAGAGTTTTTGCTCTTTTAACAAGTGTCTTCGCTCCAGTGGGACACAGTTTCTGTCTTTGAGCAACACTTCCTTTTTTGCTCTTTCCGTTCCTCTCCATCTGACTTTACTCTCAGTCTTTTCATCTCATCCCAGTCCATCCAAACGTTTGTGTCCTCTTCACCGTAACATGCAGTGTCTCTGACTACTCCATCGCTGTTCCTAATCTTTTCTCAGTGATATTTCCTTCGCTGTCAGCCGTTCAGTCACTTAGCCAGGTTCTTCTAAACTCTCCTGTAGTACAGTCTGTTTGTGTGCACGATGCCTTCAGACCTCCTGTGGGCTCGGTTGGATCAGCACTCCTGCCAGACTGCTGCTGGAGATCCACGCAGGCTTCTCATCACAGTCCAAATCTGGCAGGCCAAGGCTCTCCCAGCAGACCACAGGACCTTCCAGGTCCACGCACTCCAGCTCCTCCTCAGCTGCACGGGGTCAGAGGAAGAGAAAGTAGACTTTATACTCACAGAAACAAAATACTGGATTATTATTACCATATCCATTGGAATTTATTTTGAATCTCTTGTGTCTTTATGAAATTCTGCAATGTTATGAGAGAAGTGTTCATCAGTTTTCTTGAAGAATGAGATGAAAAGATTGATACCAGAGCGGTTCATATGTAGCTAGAGCCAGGAACTGGTTGGCTTGTTTTTAGCACAGAGACAGGAAACAGTGTGAAATGGGTACTGTCGTTCTGTCAAAGACTTTAGCCTTTTTAGTGCTAATTGACCTCTCATATTTGTTCATGCTGGACAAAAATCAAGGTTTAAAAATGATATAATTTCAGACTTGAGTGCCAGACTTTTTCTTGGCTGTGAGAATTCACTTCTGGGAGACTTAGCTGATTGACCAACATCCTCAGGGTGACATTCAGCCCTCATGACTTTTTTTTTTCAGCCACTATGCTCAATTAATCCCTTTCTAGATGAAACATTACATTTAGTAAAGCGATATGAGACAGGCATCAATATTTTCATTGCATTCTCGGCAAGAAAGCAAACTAACTTCTCTATATCTACCGTCAAACTGTTTCATCTAAAATTAACATTGTACTGTGAAGCTGATGAGACACTGATTGTTTATATTTATTATATTGATTAATGCAGAGGCCAGTGACCTGATGTAATTAACTTATCGATTCTTTATCTGTCATGAAAAACACTGGCTACAAGCTTCGATTAAGATTCTACTAACTTCAAAACATTAAACGAAATAGAGACAACAGACAAAGCAAAACACAAAAAATACTACCTTCTAATGCCTTAAACTTAAGGGCATAAGAAAATAACCCAAGAAAAATGATGAAGATATAAATTCATTTCTGCCTGTACCTATAGATCATATTTTCTACAACCTTATTACTTAACCTGATTATTTACATCTTTGGTGTTTCAATTTAACATTATTTCAAAAAGCCTTTTATTATAAAGAAAAAGGAAGCTATTGGTTGTCCATAATTCAAATGAGGAGATGAGACACTAGAAGGGAAAAGATGAAGAAAAAAGGAAAATGTTGTGAGGGGGAAAAAAGAAAAAATCTAAAATATCTTGTTGGCATTTAGTTGGCGTGACTTACCAGTGCTGTCTGCTGGACAGTTTTCATTGTCTCTGACCAGACAGCAGGAATGCTGTGAGGGCGAGGAGTCCTTGTGCTCATCTAACTGGTACCCCGCACCGGCCCCCTGGTCACCAGAGTGCATCTGACTGTCAGGGATGTGGCACTGTGGAGAAACCTGGCCCAGAGGCATCATCTCCAGCCCGTCCTGCTGACAGGGCGCCACGCGATGCATTAGAGGCAGAGTGCCACTGGAGAAAGTGCCATTGGTCTTGTTGTAGCATCTGGGAGAGAAGGAAGATACAAGACACATCAACAAATGTGAATAGACATTACAAAGTACCCAGGTATCATCGAGTGCTCATCCGCTGACAACTCTCAGCAGCGCTTCAAATCCTGCTCTGGTTCTTCCTCTCTGCAGCAATCTGTGGGATTTCCACCAGACACAGAAATCAAGCGTAAAAATAATAACTAACACAACTACAGTATTCTCACACAGCTGCACAATGTTTTCAGCAGCTGAACCAGAGGTTGGCCACTAAATAACTCTGACCTGACACATTATGGTTTTTGCTTCAGCACGTTTCCCTATACTCACCTTCCCTCTATCGCTTTACTATCGGATTCTGACCACACCTCCTCTTTTCCCAGCAGCAGGAGGTAAATAAACACAAGGCTCATTAGGCCTGCTGGCTGGGTGCACATAGGATAAACTGTGATGCTAGGGTCCCTTAAGTACATAAACAGAACTGGAAGGAGATGGATGTATGCAGGCTCGCACACACATTCAGCTCGGATACATCTTGTTAATGCGAACAACATTCTCTTCTTTACAATAAAAATAAACCTCCCTTTTTCGTATGTTTTTTCACATTTTTGACAAATAAATACAGATTACATGAGAGGCTTGCTTACATTCCTGAAACACAGTGTGTTCTGTAGCAGAGAATCGCTAAAAATCGTAGTTTTTCATTAAGTAGCACTTCAATGACAAAATATATCAGGAAGTCTTCTTGTAGCAGACATCTATCTAACATAGTACATCAGATTTATCTTAATCCATTTTGAAATTACAGAAAAACTTAAAATAAAAATTTCAGATGTTTTTCAAATGTTCATAAATTCTGAAAACAGACGTATAAGTTAAGGTAAAAAAAAAACTACATATATCTAAACATAACCTACAATGGAATATTTTTATTATCAGATTATTTACCGCCAGGTATTTAAAAAAATAAAAACAAAAAAATACATGTAGATGTCCACAACAGTCAGCAATCCTGAATAGACATCTTCCCACCTGTTGTTGTTGCAGAGGTTCTGGCAGCTCATACAGTCTGATGACTCTGTTTGGGGTAGAGCAGTGTACATCCCTCCCCCCTGTCAAAAAAACACACAAACGCTCCATTTAGACAAATCAAACTGATCCTTCTGCTGGTGTGAAGTGCCACTGGTTGCACATGAATAATGCCTCCACAGGATGTCTTATGTACTTAATGGTGTTCGGGCTGAATCACTCACGTTATGGTGGTGGTGGGGGTGGGAGTGCTCACAGTCCCGTGCGCTATGGGGCAGTGTGCCATCGTGTCCGTGTGGGTGGCCAGGTGAGAACAGGCTGCTGGTGCCGTTGTGCAGCCCCAACCCGTTAGGCAGTTTGTGGTGGAGGTGATGGCATCCTTGGGGTAAAATTGGGCCACTGTGCCCGTAGCCCCGGTGGACACCCCCATTAATATGGCTGGAGCCGGGCAGCGTGGTGTACTCCAGGACGTGGCCATTCATCTCTGTGGGCTGGTACAGGTACCCGGGAGGGTCATACTCTGCAGCAGAGCGATCATCTGGTTAAATCATCCGCCATCATAGGAATAAACTAAGATTGCTAGTGAATTTATTAGAGAGTGATTACACATTGAAATCTGTCCAGTGTATAATCCATGTAAGACAGGTTTTGCTATTGTGTCAAAAATTATTTTATAATTTTTTATTTATTTTTTTTTCTTATCAAATATTTTGATTTTTTTGGACATATAAATATTTTTGTCATAGCTGTAACACAATTAGCACTTGAAAATTTATCTTCTTAAATTTCGATATTTGTTGCACTGGCTTGTTATTGTTGTTTTGTGCAGTGAGATAATCCTGGTCTAAAATTGCTAAAAACTTTAATTCATCATGTTTAATCCAGTAGTGAGCAAAAGCAAACAGCCAATCAGCACTGTGCTTCTAGTTGCCCCAGTGCAGGTCAGTTCATATTACACTCCAGCTAAACACCTGTGACTCGGTCTCTTTTTGGCTCGGATATCCTTAAGCTGCAGCCATGTCCCAGTTTCAATGGTACCAGGTACTTTTGCAAGCACTGCGTGATCCATATATTCCCTATAAACTTTTTCAATAGGCTACGCAAGCTGCCAAGGGGGCATATTTAATACGAGACAATGATGATAGACTTAACTGTTTACATGTGTGCTTGTGCTCTTTTTAACATGAAAGCTTGGCCTACAAAGGCCATGCGCTGCTTTTAAACACAGAATTCCTCAGTGTAAGCAGCAACTCTACTTCTTTTATGGCAGCTTGAGGTTTTAGTTTGTCTATAAACTCACTGTGCATGTTGTTCTGCTGGCGATTCCTCCAGAGACACATGGCGATAAATGCCAACAGGATAAACACCATCACTCCCAAAACACAGCCCACAATCAGGTACAACAGTCCTCCAGGTGGACTGGGTGGTTCCTGTGGGTGGGGGCCAGGAGGGGTGATCGGGTGCTGGCTGGGAGATCCAGGTGCCTGGCGTGCTGCAGCAGAGAGGGGGGAGGGGATGGACAAAAGGTACAGATTTTAACTCACTAACAACAACAAAAAAACAAAAGCACAGGACCAAACTGTAAAATGGAAACCATTGTTGTTGGCCTCATAAAACTCAGTGCATTTATATAGTGTAATTATGGCAGCCATACCCATCATTAAAAGATACAGGCTTTAAGGAAACATGCCCAGACTTCTGATAACGTAGAGCTTTACTTTTTTGTGTTTTCTTACCTCTGGTCTCACAGATCATAACGTTGCTGTATTCACTCTCTCCACCATCATTAAAGCACTGCATCTTGATATCGTAGGAAGTCTCTGGCTGCAGATGTCCAATCATGTGCCAGTGGTTTACACCTGAGAAAGAGTGGGAGGGGGTAGAGAATAAAGAGAGACACAAAAATGAGAAATCACTTTCTCTAGGTGCCGACGGTGAGTCAAATTGCTCAAAATTCTATGTAAACTTTACACCCTCCCTTCTCTTCATGTATCACACTTTCCGGGAGGTTACGTCCCCTTAAGTTTTCTCTCTCTAAATCTACCTCATCCCTCGCCCCCGAACAGCTTCATCCCCCACAACCTTCCCTCTTATTTTGTCAGTCCCACTAGGCCCAGACAGTTGCTTTACTCGAGGCAACCTCCATATATGGCCACTTCATGTTTGTCCTGGCTTCCCTCCAGTATTCATACACACACACACACACACACACACACACACACACACACACACACACACACACGGCTATACGCTATGAAATCACAGATGAGATGAAAATCTATAACGTGGAAATGCTACATTGCCAACAAACGAGGCACAAATAATTTGTGGTTCTTGATTGTTTTGTTCAGTATGAAGTATAATAAATCACTGCTACGTCTGGCCAAGGTAGATTTAAACTGCTGTGAGACAGAGCCATAAAAGAAAGCTGATGTTCACGCTGAACCTACACTGTGCACTCAGGAGTTTACAGCACAAATTTACAGGTTTCTACTCAATTACATTTGATATATGAGGTGTTAGTTGATTATATGAGAGGAAAGTGACATGCAAGAGACATGTAATGCAGAAATACTGAAGCTCAATGAGAATAAGTCCCACGAGTTTTTATACTGTTCATTCCTGTACAAATTGGAACAGTGTTCTACTGTATTATTTCAGTGACATGTTGTAACGGAATCTGGGATAAATACATAATTAAAGCACTTTATGAGGATGACATCATTCATAGGAATGTGCTCTAAACTTCACTATAACCAGCAGAGCATCATGGGAAGATTCTTTCTGTGATTACCTTTCAGGACCGGATACATAAGGTAGAATCATAAACAGGTAGAGTACTGTTTACTATAAATATAGTTATTTATTGATATTGTGTTGTAAAAAAATAATAATAAAGGTTAATCAACAAGAATAGAAAGTGTAGTAAAAAAAGTACTTTACAAGTAGCTGAAATCAGTTAATAACTGAAAATTTACAATGAAATTTTTTAACAAGAGACCCGCTCAAATTATTATTATTATTATTATTATTATTATTATTATTATCATTATCATTATCATTATCATTATTATTATTATTATCATTATCATTATCATTATATTATCATTATTATTATTATTATTATTATTATTATATAGGTCTTGTGGTCTTGAAGGTGGATTCTGGGAAACCAATAGGGTCTTTGAGTTGGTTTATGTGGCGAAACAAAAAATTTCCAATCATCAGTTTGAGGTCCCTTGACTTAAAGTTTGGTATCCACTATTATCGTCATTGTTTACCTGCACTTAACAATAACTTTTTGTCTCTGATGGTAAAGACATTGCAGAGAAGTAGACATTTCAATGTTAAGAGCTGGGCGGACTAAAATTACATCCCTCCTTCACTTCCTGTACCAGATTCCCCCGTTAGCATTCTACACAGGAACCTTAGCCCCTCTCTGCTGGCCGGACTCATATTACAGCGCCAGCTACCATTTATTAAAAACAGGTTTCAGAAAGTCTTGCTGTTCAGGAAAGCACTGTCTATAAATCACGTAGCAGAAATGGCCCTCTTCTCTATAAAAAACTCTTGACACTGAATATCCCTTATTCTCTCAACTCCCAGTTTGTCTGCAGAGCGTACGCAAACAATCGCCGTCATCTCCAAAGCCTGCAGTCAAACTGTACTGGAAACAACGACACTCACCTCCAACCACATCTCTTTTGTAGTCGCTGTCATTGTCGCTGTCTGTGGGCCGGTAGTAAATGTAGAAGCCTTGGATTGGAGTGTTGTTGTTACTTGAGGGGCTATACTGAAAGTGGAATAGAAAAAGCATTATGTCAGCTTACTGCAATCTGGGGAATAATTATTATACAAAAAGGGGTAAACTGTTATCACCAGATGTACAGAACTGCAACAAAGACTGTGATTGCACTATCTCTCTGAAGTTTAGGAAATAATGAGGCTGGTTGGGTAAATGTGGGCAACAACAGTATCTGAGTCCATCTGCACGAGATTAAAGGAAGCAGACTAAAATGGCCGAGGCCTCTTCATCTCTTTAAGAGCCCTCATCACCTCAATCAAAGGACTGATTGAGTATAAAGATGCCAAAGCACCATCAGCAGCTCAACCACAGAACTAGCTGGAACACTACATAATAAATTGCAGATAACACAATACACTAAGTGGGCGTTGCCTTTTTATTTATTATGCTATGTATTTTGCATGCCTAAAACAACAAACACAAGCTATTAGACAACTTCTTATCAAGCCAGCAGATCACCTCTTTCTCACAAACCCCTTTATTGGGATGTGAAACATCCCAATAAAGGGGTGCAGCCAAAATGTGCAGCCAAAATGTCTAAAATAAATCTTCATTTATTCTTCATCAAAAGTCTGTGGGGATGTAGTAGATCAAAAAGAAAGAAGTATGTTTGGGATTTTCCCTCCAAATAAGTTTGCATCAATTCTTACAGCTCCTTTTTCTCACCCCACCCATTTTTGCAGGTTGGATGTCTTTTTTCCCAATCCAGCTATTAACTTAGAACATACTTTAAACTTTCACTTTAAATATCATTGATGCTGGTCTTATGGATATACAGCATCTGTGGCATACTCACAGTCCAGCGCAGCATGATCTGTGTGTCACTGATGGCGTCTGTGGATGAAATGTGAGGTCCGACCACAGGGCGATCCGCCATACGAGGACTGGCCTGAGGCACCTGGTACAGCTTGGAGGAAATGCTGTGAGGACTCACGCCGTACATGTTTATGGCTACGACACGAAATCTGTAGGTGGAGCCTGGGACATAAACAAAAAATGAATGTTGCGATACAAACGTGATGATTAATTCATTGATAGTTTTATTATAGGTGTATATAAATCTTTGCTGCTTACCTCTTGGGAGGACTTCACATTTTTTTTATTTTTTACATATTCTATCTATTAGCAGTTTATGTTATTCTGTGTGTTACAAATAAACTGATGAAGAAATAGCAAATCTGTAATAAATTAGCTTTGTGCTGGAAAACAATGAGTATATGCTTTACAGGTTTGAGGCCTATAGTTGTTTTACCACTCATTGATAAATTAACACAATAATAGTTGCTGAAGCCTTTTCCCTGACTGGTACACTGAATTTAATTTGGGCCAGACTCTCTCCCTGCTTCTCCATATGAACAAACTACAACAATCAGACAGGAGCTGCTGGATGTCACACAGCAAACAAGATCACATACACCTGAAGGTCAACTGATCAAACTCAAGACAGAAAAGCAAAGCTGCAACAAATGAAAATGTTTTATCAGTATTTGTGGCTGGGAGAAGGCCAGGAGAGAAGTTTTAAACTGTGTCCAAACTCACCAGGCTCTAGATTACGAACTTCCACAGACAGCTTGAGAGGTGAGATGTTATCTGCTGCAATAACCCACTCTGCACTGCGGCGTCTGTACTCCACACGGAATGCTGTGATCGGAGAGCCACCATTGGCTCTTGGGATCCAGGTGACATACACAGAGCTCTCAGTCGCCATGGAAATGGTGGGGCGGTCGGGGGCCTCGGGAACTGGGACAGACACAAATGAAGAATAACCATTGAGATTTTCAGAGAAAAAAATTAAACATAATAATCAAGCAAAACCACCATCACTTCATCCCAACTCAAGTATGCATGGGTCACACAGAACACATCACAGCATGCTGTGGAGTGATGTGTACTTACTGCTCGGGCTCTGAGCCAAAAAATTAGAACGGCAGGAGAGAGTGAGACAGAGAAAAGAGGGTTAGTGAAAAGACCAGTGTGAGCGACAGCAAAGTAGGCCTGATTATTATGCCACAAAAACATGCACGTCGATAGACACAACCAAAGATCTGACCATAGCGCCATACGCAATCTGACGGTGGTCTTTTTTTTTTTTTTTGGTTCAATCTTTGTACTTGAGATCACATCTAAACATTAAGCTGTAAGCAACAAGGCTGATGATCGTTTTTACACCTACCTCTGTCATGTATGACAACACCAAAGTGTGTGTTGGGGGTTTTGTCCTCTGGAGTTTTGGGGGGCGCTAAGATGACAGGAGGCTTGGACGGATTTTTGTTGGAGGTGGTGCTCTTCTCTGAGGGAGGAGAGAGAGAAACTGAAAATAAGGAATCAAAGGCCGAACAGGTCTACACTTTCTCCAAAAGAAAACGGAACAGCTCCGGATATTAGCTCTGGATTCTGAAATTTCCCCCTGGTTTCTGGAACTGTTCAGGTTTTATCTGGTTGAGTTTCAAGTTTCCACTCCACATCACTGTAGGTTCACTTTGCTGCGTTGTTACTTAGACAGATGTGTGACTGTGTACTCAATTTAACACTTTACACAAACGTAACAGGATATTCAGTAAGTGCAATAAAATGATTATTTTGTCGAAATAAAAGAAAAATTGTGTCCTAATGTAGCCGCAAGAGGACAGAAGCCAGTGTTTTATTGTGCCGGTCCCAAGCCCGGATGAATACAGAGGGTTGCATCAGGAAGGGCATCCGGCGTAAAACATTTGCCAAATCAAACATGCGAATCAAAATTATGACTCCCATACCGGATCGGTCGAGGCCCGGGTTAACAACGACTGCCATCGATGCTGTTGACCTACGGGGTGCCGGTGGAAATTGGATTACTGTTGGTCGAAGAAGGAGAGGAGGAAAATGTGTTCATAGGAAGAGAGAGAAGAGGGACGCCACAAGTATAGGACTGAGAGTAGGGACGTTGAATGTTGGAACTATAACAGGAAAAGGTAGAGAGTTGGTTGACATGATGCAGAGAAGGAAGGTAGACATACTGTGTGTCCAGGAGACCAGGTGGAAAGGTAGCAAGGCTAGAAGTTTCGGAGCAGGGTTCAAGTTTTTCTATCATGGTGTAGATAGGAAAAGAAATGGAGTAGGAGTTATCTTGAAGGAGGAGTTTGTCAGGAATGTCCTGTAGGTAAAAAGAGTGTCAGATAGAGTGATGAGTCTGAAGCTAGAAATAGAAGGTGTGATGTTCAATGTTGTTAGTGGGTATGCTCCACAGGTAGGATGTGAGCTGGAGGAGAAGGAGAAATTCTGGTCGGACTTTGATGAAGTGATGCAGAGCATACTTAGAAGTGAGAGAGTTGTCATTGGTGCAGACTTCAATGGACATGTTGGTGCAGGAAACAGAGGTGATGAGGAGGTGATGGGCAGGTTTGGTATCCAGGAGAGGAACGCAGAAGGACAGATGGTGGTTGACTTTGCAAAAAGGATGGACATGGCTATAGTGAATACTTTCTTCCAGAAGAGGCAGGAACATAGAGTGACCTACAGTATAAGAGTGGAGGTAGGAACACACAGGTAGACTACATCTTGTGTAGACGGTGTAATCTGAAGGAGATCAGTGACTGCAAAGTAGTGGTAGCTGAGAGTGTAGCCAAACAGCATAGGATGCTGGTGTGTAGGATGACTCTGGTGGTGAGGAAGATGAAGAGGGCAAAGGCAGAGCAGAAGACAAAATGGTGGAAGCTGAAAAAGGAAGAGTGTTGCATGACTTTTGGGAGGGAGTTAAGACAGGCTCTGGGTGGTCAGGAGGTGCTTCCAGATGACTGGACAACTACAGCTAATGTGATCAGGGAGACAGGTAGGAGAGTACTTGGTGTGTCATCTGGAAGGAAAGTAAATAAGGAGACTTGATTGTGGAATGAGGAGGTACAGGAAAGTATACAGAGAAAAAGGCTAGCTAAGAAGAATTGAGAAGAGAGTAGACAGGAGTACAGGAGGATGCAGCGTAAGGTGAAGGTAGAGGTAGCAAAGGCCAAACAAGGGGCTTATGATGACTTGTATGCGAGGTTGGACAGTAAGGAGGGAGAGACTGATCTATACAGGTTGGCAAGACAGAGAGACAGAGAAGGGAAGAACGTGCAGCAGGTTAGGGTGATTAAGGATAGGGATGGAAGTCTATTGACAGGTGCCAGTAGTGTGATGGGAAGATGGAAAGAGTACTTTGAAGAGTTGATGAACGTGGAAAATGAGAGGGAACAAAGACTAGAAGAGGTGACTGTTGTCGACCAGGAAGTAGCAAAGATTAGTCAGGATGAAGTGAGGAGGGCATTGAAGAGGATGAAGAGTGGAAAGGCAGTCGGCCCTGATGATATACCTGTAGAGGTTTGGAAGTGCCTAAGAGAGGTTGCAGTAGAGTTTCTGACTGGGTTGTTCAACAGGATCTTAGATAGTGAGAAGATGCCTGAGGAATGGAGGAGAAGTGTGCTGGTGCCCATTTTTAAGAACAAGGGAGACGTGCAGAGTTGTGGCAACTACAGAGGAATAAAGCTGATGAGCCATACAATGAAGTTATGGGAGAGAGTAGTGGAAACTAGACTAAGGAAAGAAGTGACCATTTGTTAGCAGCAGTATGGTTTCATGCCAAAAAAGAGTACTACAGATGCAGTATTTGCTTTGAGGATGTTCATGGAGAAGTACAGAGAATGCCAACGGAGCACCATTGTGTTTTTGTAGATCTGGAGAAAGCTTATGACAGGGTGCCCACAGGGGAACTGTGATATTGTATGAGGAAGTCTGGAGTGGCAGAGAAGTATGTTAGAGCGGTGCAGGACATGTATGAGGACTGTAAGACAGTGGTGAGGTGTGCTGTAGGTGTGACAGAGGAGTTCAAGGTGGAGGTGGGACTGCATCAGGGATCAGCTCTGAGCCCCTTCTTGTTCGCTATGGTGATGGACAGGCTGACAGATGAGGTTAGACAGGAATCTCCATGGACTATGATGTTTGCAGATGACATTGTGATCTGCAGTGAGAGCAGGGAACAGGTGGAGGAGAAGCTAGAGAGGTGGAGGTTTGTCCTGGAAAGGAGAGGTATGAAGGTTAGCCGCAGTAAGACAGAGTACATGTGTGTGAATGAGAGGGACCCAAGTGGAATAGTGAGGTTACAGGGAGAAGAGATCAAGAAGGTGGAGGATTTTGAGTACTTAGGGTAAACAGTCCAGAGCAATGGAGAGTGTGGAAAAGAGGTGAAGAAGCGTGTCCAGGCAGGATGGAACGGGTGGAGAAAAGTGTCAGGTGCGATGTGTGATAGAAGAGTTTCAGCTAAAATGAAGGGAAAGGTGTACAAAACTGTGGTGAGACCAGCGATGTTGTTTGGTCTAGAGACAGTGTCACTGAAGAAAAGACAGGAGACAGAGCTGGAGGTAGCAGAGATGAAGATGCTGAGGTTCTCTCTGGGAGTGACCAGGTAGGATAGGATCAGGAATGAGTACATCAGAGGGACAGCACATGTTAGAGGTTTTGGAGGTAAAGTCAGAGAGGCCAGACTGAGATGGTTTGGACATGTCCAGAGGAGAGATAGTGAATATATTGGTAGAAGGATGCTGAGTTTTGAACTAACAGGCAGGAGGCCTAGAGGAAGACCAAAGAGGAGGTTTATGGATGTAGTGAAAGAGGACATGAAGGTAGTTGGTGTGAGAGAAGAGGATGCAGAAGACAGTTAGATGGAGGCAACTGATTCACTGTGGCGACCCCTGAAGGGAAAAGCCAAAAGGAAAGAAGAAGAAGAAAAGAAAATTGTGTACTATAAATATAAGCAACCAAGGCTGCAGCTTTTACTGAGGTCATATCTTCTTATTGCTTTGGATATTTCAGATTTTCTTTTTCCACATTTGGTGGCCTGATCTTTGTACACTCTTAACTCTCTATTGAGTTGGATTCAGTGCTCTTACCACAATTATAATTCTGGCAGTTGGAGGATTTTTTTAGCAACACATCTGGGGGAGAGATTTCACACAAGGTGAAACTGAAATGTTATAAGAATAAGTAAAATACAGACAAAACTCAGACGTTTCGTGAAGCTGTTCTGGTGACTTCGGCTGCATGTGGACTCAAGAGTCTTGGCGGGCATTTTTAGTCCAGGACCATTATGTAAAAAGAACCACCCTTGGGAAGCAGTGACATGTGTGGGTTTTGGCAGTATTTTAAATATTTCTGACCAGGGATATTTTGTCAGCACTGTTGTGGTATAGCATTATTGTTAGTTTTTGGGACAGTTGTGGTTGGTCTTATTTTTATTTGTCTCAAAAACACACAAAAAAACCATGCTCCTAGTCATTCACTATGATTATGATACTAACCATTAAGCCTGGATTTAGAAGTTTAATTGGACAGTGTGGTGTAAGTGGTAATTTAAAGGAATAATATAACCTCAAATACAGTATGATGTTTTATATAGTATATTTTAATCATCCAGCAGTTGTGTAATAATGACGCACCATATTTTTACATTTTGGTGTGTTGGTGTGTGACTCATTCTCAGCTTGTCTTATCTACTTCCACTTCAGTTCATAATTGCCCTCAACCCACTCAGATTTCACAAATTAAATTTCATTTCTGCAGCCTGAAAGAAAAATCCATCTAGTGAAAATCATTTTCTCAGACGTTACAACATAAAATAATCTTATCGGTTTGCTCTGAAAGTCGCATTAGATATATTCCTTCCTGAATGTCCGAGCAAAATTTCAAATCCGCAACCAACCAGATGCTCCTTCACTTAACCGATAACAAAAGCTCATTCGTGTTTCGGGCAACAGAATTTATTATAATTGGGGAGTTCTTCCCAGGAATCCAATGAAAACACACTAGTAGAACTAGGAATAAATATGGGGTTAGAGGCGGTGAGTGTTTTTCATAAACAACCAAAGGTATGACTGACCTTTACCAGTGCGGAAGGTCAGCATGGCCGGCTGTCCCTCGCCTGCTGAACTTCGAGCCACCATCAGCACCTCATAGAGACTGGAGGACTCCAGCTCTGACAGCCGCAGTGTCTTCTCACTGCCGGGGACACGAACTGTTTGCCAGCTCCCCACCACTGTTCCTAATTCATCCACCTGTCACACACAGACAAGTATTAACGCATTAGAGCATATTAACGCAGTTCAGTCAGAATCAGATCATTTGCAACAGCCTGAACCCTGCAGACAAATCTTAACTGCTATCTAGTTTTTATGGTGAGTGTGAGCTTACGACTGAGGCAACCACAGAAAAATGACCACCCTTAAGTCAGTGAAGATTGAACGCAGACAGTGATTTTCTCCTCACCTTGCGGTATTTCACAAAATAGGCGTTGATTGGACTCCCCCCATCACGGCCTGCCCTCCACTCCAGGTCGTAGACGTCAGGCTTATGAGTCTGCGGCGGGCTTGTGATGATCGGGGCCTCTGGAGTGGGTCGGTCTCCACCTTTACTAGATGGCAGGTTGATCACGTCGCCGTCGTCTTCGGTGAGAAAGAGCTCATGGCCCTCGTCGCTCTGCATGGGATGGAGCGATGGCGAAGCCTCCAGCTGTACACCGGTGGTGGAGCCCAGGTAAGGATCTGTCCCACAAACATGTTAGATTAAAATTCAATATGTAAACCATTGAAATACCAAAAATTTTAGCTTTACAAAATAAATGTGACAAAATTCATCTGACTTAAAAATCTTTGCAGCTGATGGGCATCTGAGAGCTCCAGATTCCGTTCATGTCATAATCAATTTTTCAGTTCTTAAAATGTATATTGGCAACATTTGTAATCACATATTAGCTCACATTATATTGTCACAGACTGTAACTGATCCATCATCCATGAACACGATAAGAAATCTTTTAGTTACATGCAGTTTTTCCTAATTCACGTAACAGCATGCATTGACATTTCCATATGTCCATTTAATAGTCAATATTTAGCTTCTACACGAATAACCTGAAGTGCTGCTGAGTTTTGGAGGTGCTCCACTGGAAAAAACACAATAAATAATACGCTGAGGCAATGGCAACAGTGACAGTCAGTCAGAGGTGGCTCTATGTGCACACAGAGGACAACAAGCTCTGGAAAGTTTGACATTTGGACCAGGACTTCTAATCTACATAAAATAACAAGAAAACCCTGGCTCTCTACAAGCACTACATAATCACACTTTGTTTTTTTCATTAGGTCTTTGCCAAAGCGCTCCACCTGGACAAATCATGCAAGCTGAGAGTCTTATTATGGCTGACACCAGTTTGGCAGAGCCTTGGTGGAATTTTTTTGCATTGGGGGAACACTTAGGGTGGCCCACAAGCCACACCGCTGAGGCCAAAGGGCTCCACAACTGAATATCAAACCTAGACAAGCGAGGAAGGAGGTCAAGACAGCCGGTTTGGTCACAGGGGCAGACTGAAGGGACCTGAGTACAGTTCCAGGCTGTTTTGTGTACAGCACCAGTTCACTTTGTAAAACAAACAGACCCAATGCTGGTAACACTAGACCTGATCCTGGGCCCACAGCCAGCTGCCACACATTCCACACGCCAACCATTAAAATACCGGAGAGAATCAGACCTCGGCACTACATCAAGTCCTACACACTCTCTGCTTGTTCCGTCCTCCTGCCCTCCACTACTCTCACCTCTCCATAGCTCTGACTCATAGTTCAACCACAGCCAGGGCTCCTCCTCAAACACACTCACAAAGGAGGAGGCAATCAAGGCCATGGAGTCCTCGCCATCCTGATGGAAAGGAGTAATATATCCTGAGTTAAGTGCTACAACACCTGGACAGAGAGACTGCTAGTGCTTTAGAAATCAGTTCCTTAGAGTAAACGTGATGGTAAATCACAAAGGATTAGCAGCAGCGACACGAGCCCCAGTGTGGACTGTATTTCTGTTATTTATATTTCTAACTGATGGCCTGAAAGCCTCAACAACTCATTCCTGATGTGCTTCATCAATCAGATAGTTTACTATTAAATCATTTAGTACAGAAAATATCTGATATGTATTGTTTATTAAATGGCGTATTAGTTCTGATCACATTTGTTCTGAATTAATTTTCTGTTTAACTGAATAACACTCGGTGCTTGCTCTGAGGAGAGTGCTATGAAGCAGGGGAATGCAGCGGGTGTTGATGGGAGAGACATCAGAGAAACAGCCAATCAAGCGACAGGTGTCACATCCCACCAGTGGATGGAATCAGGGAGTTGTCATGGTGATAGCAAAACTGATACCAAACAGACATATTCCTGATTGCTGTCTGAGATTACAAAACAGACCACATACTTTACATCCAGATAGAGTTTACCTTGAATGCACAGAGTAATGGATAAACTCTGGCGCCGATCTTTAGAAAACCCAAACTGATCTCAGACTCTTACCCTCTGCTGGGCATGTCCTGGTTATCATATCATCATATTCTGTTTTTGTGTAGGAACATGTTCTACAGTAAATTACATTAAATATCTCTCTTTTTCTTGTGGTCTGTGAAAGGCATGCAAATATTTTCCAGTGAACTCGCCTGATCCTGATTTGCACTCCCAATGTACTGCTTGTAGCTGTATTAATCATTCTGCAGATAGAGGGGTGTGCTGAGGAATGGGGCCATTGCGCAGAGCGACTGGGGAGGGAGGAGAAGGAGGCTTGGGGTAGAGAGGTAGAGGAGGTGGGGAGGAGGAGGAGGGTTGTGATGTGTTAATAAATAAAAGCCAGTTGTGTATGATGTTGACAGCTGGGTGGTCTGGTCCTCGTCATAACCCTCCACGGCTACTCCTTACATTCCAGCGTCCGGGGGCTTATCCCCGACGGCGTGCACAAAGCTCACTCTCACACTCAAGCTCAGTTCAAGGCTCAGGAGGAGGGCAGCCTTGGCTAAGCCTCTCCTACCAGCCATGAGAAACGCACACACACACACACACACACACACACACACACACACACACACACACACACACACACACACACACACACACACACACACACACACACACACACACACACACACACACATTCACACTCAAAGAGCAAGGATTCCTTGTAGATACTGTACGTACAGACCCACAAAAACTCTGCTTGTCAAGACACATTAACCCTTTCCAACACTCACAACAAGCAGTGTTTCTGCTAGCCCTCCTGTGTTGGCGCACAAACTCAAGTTGGGTATGATTTCAGTGTCATACGTTAACATTGTGAAAGTTTGTGGGAACATTTGGAGCAGGAAAAGTTTTAAGTCACATGATATCTTGCTATCCTATTGTGATTTGTGTAAACACCTAAGGAGCACCCCATTACCATAATATTCTGATATTTCAGAGTGGCTGAATAATTACTTCAGCTAAGGAGATAATATTTTTGCTGGCATTGGAGAGATTGTTTGTCTGACTTCTGGCAGGATTACCCAAAAAATTATGAGTGAATTGGATTTAAGTATTCTGTAGACGTTAGGGTACGGTCCAGAGAATAATCCAATAGATTATGGTGATCTGGATAACCATCTGCAGCCACATTTTTGAAAAGGCTTCTTTACCAGTGCAGGATGAGAGTAATTACAAATTTTTCTATCACACATGAAAATCTGACCTGGATCCAAGGAATATTCCAGATCTGGTGGTCCAGAATGTTTCAAATTACAAAGCTCACACTGAATCCACCACATTGAGATGACAGATAGTAATGTTACAGACCTGCAAGTAACAAAGGACTGCCGATGAAACCATGTTGTTTCAGTGTGGTTTCTGATTTTACATATGTTCAAAAGTTATTGCACTAAAGCCTGAAAATACTGACTATTCAGATGATAGTGACACCAACTATGGTCCGTGTGTTTAATTATATGTTATCATACCATCATATAATTTTTAGTGTAATGACATTATAGGTAAATATTGCTGTCTTTGTGGATGTTTGTGCTCTCTGAGTGCTGTCTAGATATGTGTAACCTACAATTTGGACAGATACATGAACAACCCTCAACCCCTGACAATTTAATTACATTTGTTGGGGCGCCTTACCCAAAAATGTTTACAATTCATTTTTTGTTGCCAGTTCTTTTTATTAGCACTTAATGGGTTTCAGGAATTTATGTTGTTAGAATTTAACCGTCATTTAATCCTGGGGTATGAAACTTCTGTCTCCCCCCTCTGGTAGTGAGAGTAATTACAGAAATATTCCTGGGAGTGCTTATTACGCCACAATATCGATTGTGCTCCTATTTGCTGCAGCTTTCCTGATTCTCATGATTCCTCCCACATTCAGGTCTGGCACACAAATATTTGCTGACTGAAGTGGGAAATGTGAGAAAGTTGCAACAGGCTCCAGAGCACTGCGAAGCACAGATTTATCTGACACTGACAGGCTCCAATAGTTCTGTCTGAACTTGTACCTACATGGTTGTAACATAAGAGACCATCATTTATATGAGCATGTCCCACATTCCACGTATAATGTTATTTTATTTCTTATCAATAAATGCTATGATTGGTGCAAAAATATACATTTACGACAGATCCATACCTGACTGAACTGTAAGCATTCCATGTGACTGTGCTGAGCCGATTCCATTGTCCAGCAGACACTGAAACACTCCCTCCTCCCGTGGTGTCACATTTGTGAGAATAAGTGAGGATCCAGACACCTGAAAGCGATCTGATGGGCTGATGGGGTCAGCATTGAAGAGCCAGGTAATGTTTGGGGATGGGTTTCCTGTTGCCTCACAGGTGAATATAGTGGAGGAGCCAAAAGGGACAGGTTGGTTGGTCAGGCCCTCTGTGATAGAAACAGGAACTGTGGAGAGGACAAGAGATATATATCACTGTAAGAGCTGCTAAAAGCAGTCTCAACATTCCCAACGGTCTTTCTTGTCTTATTCTTACCAAGAACATTCACAGTATAGTTAGTGCTGACCACAACACCATTCTCGGTCTCTGCAGCGCAGGCGTAAGCCCCTTCATCGCTCTTCGTCACCGAAGCAAATGCCAGATTGTTGTGCTTCCACTTGTGCGAAGGCCCTGGGGTGACCTCCTTGCCATTCTTAAGCCATTTCGCTGCTGGTGCAGGGTTACCAGACAAGATGCACTCCAACACCAGCGGATGTGACTGCTGCACTGAAACAGTCGTTGGGGCAATGGGGTAAACTATCCGCACAGGAAGAGTGGAGTCTGAACCTATACAAACAGGAAAACCATATTAGGAGGTGATAACAGGAAATACTCATAATAAAAGCTGAAATGTCAATAGAATATCGTCACACTTACTTTTCACTGATAGCTTAGTGCCATGTGATTGCATGACAGTTTCCCCGGTAACAGGGTTGAAAGCACCACATTTGTACATGCCGTGGTGTCTTGATGCAGCGGAGATAATCTGGAGATTCCCAGATGGAAGAACTAAATATTCATCTAAAAGAAACAGAGCAGCTTCAGAAAGACCACAGACAACTTCTACAGTAATTTACTATGAACAAGGTTAAAACATATGAGTTTACTGGTCATGTGATCAGAGTCTAGTGAACGGCAGAAAACAAGACAAGAGACAAACCTGTTGAGACTTCTATCCGTTCCCCTCTCACTCGTAACCTGGGGAGGGCTGGGGGAACGCTGTGTGGTAGAGGACACTCTATGAGGACAGAGCTGCCTTCCGGTACCGATAACGACCGCCGTCTGACATCTTCATATTCTGATATTTCTGCAGTGATAAACGAAAAGAAGACTCAATTGGAGATGGTATGCATTGAGTGTAAGCACAGTTCAGAATGAAGGTAAGCAGAGCTGCTGCAGTTGAGCTGTTTGTGTTGGATCACTGCTTTTGTTTATTGTTGCAGTGAGTGATTCTACTTATGCCTGATACTGTTCCAGATCAGGTTCAACTCCTTAGCCTAGTGTCCAAAAGCAAGCAGCATCCCAGCAAGAACATAACACACTACACAGGAAAGCCCAAGGCTCATTTAGGATATTGGTCAAGAGGCTTCTGGAAGATTGCCCAAGTAAAAACTCCTACTGCTTCCTTCCCCTGCACCTCAGCAGCAGGCAAGCATTCTTTCAATGTGTTCAACACACCCAAAATGGCCTTCCTTTTCTCAAGGCAACTTCCTATTTTTCTTTAACCCCCCACTTTGAAGTGAGTATAAGTGTGCACACGGGTAATTCTTTGTATCCGTACCTGCTATCGCCACACGTGCGTGGCGGCTGGCGATGGCCGACCCGTGGTCTAAGCGTGCCACACATTGGTAGACACCAACATGGCTGGGTTTAAGGGAAGAGATGGTGAGGGAGCCCTCATTGAGCTCCACATCAGGCAGGGTGTCACGGTCAAGGGTGAGACCCCTGAAGCGCCAGGTGACCACCGCCGAGGATGGACTTACTAAGCAGCGTAGACGAGCAAGAGAGCCATGACTCTGAACCAGGGAGGTGGGCTCAGAGAGGAAAGAGGGATACTGAGCTGTTTGGGAGACAACAGCAGAGAAAGACAAATTCAGGACTTCAAATCATAAACAGATTACAGATGGTCATTATTAAAAGAGATGATAACATATTCTATATGAATACGATCTTCTGCATAAACTATAATTATAGTATCGTGGAAGAGAGTAAAAACAAAGGTTCTATTACAAATGCATCATATTTTCATGGGGAGCAGATTCATGTTACTATCCTCAAGTTGTGGTGCTAAATAAAGGCCTAAACAGAACATTATGGTATCAACAGTGAAGCTGAATTTTTGGATGTAATGACTGATCGACCTTTGATAGTTACATTTGACCACAAAGTTCTTTTTGGCTCATTTTTGAAAGCGAGCCACATGGCAGTTTTCTTTTTGGTATTCTGCTGTCCAGCGGGACAGATCTATCCCATCAGATCTATCCCATCAGATCTATCCCAGCAGGACACGTTTTGACAGACAAACAGAATTTTGAAATTACATTAATAACTTCTTTATTCATTATCTGTTTTGGCTTCCAACATGTCCAAAGAACAATTCCGATTCTTGGCAGTTTATTTGCCAGCTAATCCATCTGCTATTTTGTGCAGGACAAGTTTTGGACATCAGAGTAAATCTGTTGCCATGGAGACAAGTATGAATGAAAGCTACTCAGAGCTGCAGAGTTTGTAATGGTTATTAAATGGGTGAAATTTTACAACTTACATGAGCAGCTGATGAAGGACTGGCTGAGACACAGCACAGTGGACAGGAGGACCCTTAGGCCACTGTCCATGATGCACTTTGACCCCTGCCAGCAGCCGTGTTGCCCAGTGCACACACTCTGTTCTGTTCAGCAGATCTACAACAGCACAACAAAGAGAGAGAAAAAAATGCATCAAACGTACAACTCGGCATGGAAACACCATCTGTATCAGCATAACATGAGGTGAGAAAGAAAGAAATGACAAAACGGGCCTGCAGAGCTGGATCTGAGAGGGACCAAAATCTATTAGTTTCTAAATGAACCTTGTACAACAATCCTTCTAATCTTTGTGACACATCCTCTTTACACACTCCTTGATCTCCACATCCCACCCTCCCCTCTTCTCGCCCACTTCAGTATCTTTATGGAGGCTGGAATGTCCAGCCTCTTTACCCCCCTGCTTCTGTCTCTCTCTCCCTCCCACTGAGCTGCAGAGATCTCCCACTGATGGAGTAGCTGTGGAGAGACTGTCGCCTCACTCTTAATATCACTCTCTTGTCACACTGTGTGGTTTCCTCATAGGTTCACTGTAGCCTGAAGTGCAGGCACAAACACAGTAGAGTACGTAATTAGGAGCATTCCTCTATCCTTTTCAACCTGACCCCCTCCCGCTGAGGCACCTCCTCCTCCTTTTTGCAAGAGTAATCCACGCAAGCTTTGATCCTGGCCTCCAGGTTGGTAACCACAGTTTGAGCCTGAGGCCAGAGGGACAATGGCTGTCCAACTGTGATATTCACAGTGGTGCATCAGTGACTCGCAAACGTTAGTGGCAAGGATGACCGGGTCCGAAGGGTGGGTCAAATTAAAAGGATGATGTATGGGTGGGATCGGTGAAGCTGAACCCTCATCCTCCAGCCTTATCATTGTTTCATCCGCTTAACTCTCAAGCGTTTCAATTTGTTTGGCCTCCACTCGAGGTGGCATGAGTAGGAAAGAATTTGTTGAGTAACAGTCACCTAAATGTTGAAATGTCCTTGAGCAAGAAAGTTGTGCACCCAACTGGGGTTATCATTCCTGAGAGCAGATGCCAGTGAGCGGTCAGGCTAAAAAGGCTCCTCTACGGTTTTGGTTGCAACACTTTTCTTTTCTACTGATCAGTCTCCTTATTACTTTTTCTGTTTATTACTTGTCTTTTCTAAGAAAGTTTTTTTTTTCTTTATTAAGTGGATCTTAATCCATTTCACTCATTGGAATAATAGAATGTTATTCATTTTATTTGATTAATGATGCAAATGATTAATTACCTATCAAAATTACTTTTGACTTTCTTTTGTGGTACTCGTGAGCTGGGGGCAGAGTTTGCTCTTCTGTGATCAAACCAATGAGACACAGATGCTTTATCCATGCATTCATTCTCACTCTTTTCTACTTGTTTTCTCTCTCAGTGGGTGAAGAGGCAGGAAATAATAAACTCTCCCGGCTTCTGGCTCACGCCCCCTTCTCACCCCCAGGTCAAAGGTCAGGGAAGAGCAGAGAGAGAGGGTGAACCAGCGGGTGTCTAGTGGCCCTGGAACAGCCTCTATAGGTCACCTCCAGCTCCACTCACATATAGATCCACTGCTTTTACACATGGGAATTACCATTCTATACAAAACAAGAGGAAGTGTAGTTTAAAGCAAACAGAAAAAAACAAAACATTGATTTTTCAATTATTCAATTTTGAGCTTAATTCCAATCTGCCATTTTGGCCTGAACATACAGTGCACCCTCGTTCCTCACAGTTAATGCGTTCCAGGAACCACACACGATTAACGAATACCCCAATAGAGCGACGATCTATTTATCTTATTATTTACGGTAATTTAAACATTTATGACCCTTCCCATACTCATATTAAACTACGTTCTATCTGTATTACCATTCCTCAAACTCTTATCGACTGTTTAAAGCACATTTGTGTCTCATGGAAGTCCAAGACTCACAGAACGTAGTGCACTTCTGGATGCCGTCAGCCAATTGAATGCGCATACGGTATCACATGACTGCCTACCAAAAATCCATGATAAGGTGAAGCCGCGAGTGAAGATGCGAGAATGCACGAGGGCGCACTGTATTACATTATGAACGTAGAGTACACTCTACATCTTAGGCTCCAGTTTTAGCCTGTGCAGATCAAACCCACATCTTGCACATCTATCGTTTCTCTGTCCCACGAGTTGCAACAGGCCTTGCACACTGCCCCTATGTCATCAGTGGAAACCATCTTTCTCTGTGCGCAGGAATAATGATATACAATTACAATAATAACAACAGTGCTATAAAAATGCACTACCAGGAGTGGGCATATCGGTAAACGGTATGATGAGAAACTGGCGCCAACTCTGCAAACTCTTTTATCTGTATCGCCTTTGTGGTGGGTGTAGCAGCAGGGTGCTACAGCTACGACTGGGTTGTATAAACACACACACAGCTGCCTATCTGACCCATCGATCTGGCGCAACAAGAAAACACAGGGGCATCAGTCCTGCTTCTTATCTGTTTGGCTTTCTTTTGACATCCGCCACTATGAAGCCACCTTGGTGGAGACAGACAGTGTAAGGATATCTAGTGTCCCGCATCACACAGTGTAATCCTGATGCTGCCAGCACTAGCTGTATGGAAAGGCAAGTCCCACTTCCTGCTGAGCAGACATCCAGACAAAAGCTCGAATGGCCCTTTGACAAAGGGGAAGTCTCTGTTAAATGCATTCTGACTGGCCTGAGAGCTGTCTCCTCTGGTCCAATGTTGATCTGTGGTCAGCCCAGTCCCTCTTTCTACTGTTCTCCTTTACAAAAATGCAGACTACATTGCTTTAAAGAAAAAAAAAACCTGTGTATCCCAGCTTTCCTTCAATCCCAAATCTCATATTATGTTACTCTGTTTTTGCACTTATGTTGCGGATGCATGAATGTCTGAAGGAAGAATCAACCAGCTATAAGTTGAAGAGACATTGTGCATATAAATCAGACGCCTCATTGTTGAAAGCAGATATACAGATAATGGGACAGTTTATGAAAATAGATGAGGTGAGTGTTCGTGAGTTCAAGTGGAAAAGTTCCTATTTTTCAGTTGTGGGGATTGACCTGTGTATGTTAGGGAAATGTTTGACTGGCACGTGGCTTAGGAGTGTGAAAGTGAGGAAAAACAGTAGTCTAAACTCAGCTTCTATCTGTCAAGCCACCTTCTGAAGGACTCCACGCTGGAGAACTACTGTTGAGAGGCCTGATCTTTATTTATATATTGTGGGAGTAATAGTCACAAGAATTGCACCATATATCCACATAGTAAGACAAGGGGGGTTCCTGGTGATGACACAGGATAAAATAAACACATTGACAGGTTGCCCTCAGGGACGGGAAAGGAGTTTGAGTTCTAAGGTGTTAGCACCTGCATTTCTTTGGCTTCCTCTCTGCAGGAACTACTTAAAGCTCCATCTGCCTACATGTGGGGCTTGCCCACATCCCTGTCATATTGAGTAAATAGGGACAAAAGCAAAGCGGCGAAGCATCAAAGACCTGGAGGGCAGAGGAAGATCAGGTCACAACCAGCCTAGCTAACTGCGGTGGGGGCCAAGCTCCTCTGGTTTGCATGACTGCACAACTGAAATTTAAGTCAAAAATGAATATCATGAAGCAGTTCGGGTATAGATTTGATAACAGTGGACAATCATGACTGATCTCGCAATCCCTACCAATAAATCAAATGACTAAATAAAAAAAGAGACATAACAAATGCCCGGTGGTGAATGAAGATCAGAGTTCTACATAAAGGTGCTGAGGGCGAGGAGGCAGTGGGTCGTAAGAGAAAGAGCAAATCCTTTCTGGTGTAATGGTCTAATCTGACCTGAGTGCTATAGCTGATTCACATGCTGTACCCCAAACCTGTCTGCACTTGCCCCACATCTCATGGACAGAGGATCTACAGCACACACATTCCTCAGTTCCTCAGTGACAGACAGGGCGAGGGAGAGAGAGAGAGAGAGAGAGAGAGAGAGAGAGAGAGAGAGAGAGAGAGAGAGAGAGAGAGAGAGAGAGGGAGAGAGAGTGACAGACACAAAGGACTCAGGTAGTCACAGACACACTCATAGGATGAAGATGGCACTGTTGAGCATTAAATACCAAAAACAGAAAGAAAACCACACTGGGGTAGGGGTACAAGAAAGAAAGTTACTTTATCAATCTACAGTAGGAAAATTCTTTTTCACTCTATTTATTTTATTCACACACATACAAACACAAACACACCCACACCCACACACACACACACACACACACACACATACAAATGGAATTAATGGAGAAGGGCAGCCATGTAGCAGTGCCCTGGGAGCAGCTTGCTCAAGGACACCTCGGCAGAGTTCAAGAAGTGAACTGACAGTTCTCCAGCTACCAGCTCACACTCCATACTTCGGTCCACGCTGCTCTTTAACTAGCCACCCTTCAGTCCCCAAGCCATGTCCTTGTGGGCTAAACTGCTGCCACCCCAAAAAGGTGAAGCACCAACAGGGAGGTAAAGTGTTGCGGAGCTTCAGTTCTTTTCTTTTCCCTCTCAATTGGGCTCTAAGATAGAGACATACAGATAATAGTAGTGCATGAATCCACATCTGCCAAACTGACTGATGATTTGGTCTAACTGCATTCACCTCTGCCAAGAGACTTGGGAAGAGGCTCCCAAGAGAAGGGACTCTAGGGGACCATTATGGGCTTCTTCTGTGATCTGGGTGAGCCCGCTGAGGCAGCCTGGGGCTACAGAGGAAACTAATGAGTGGAAACACTGGGCCTCTGGTATGGCCTGACTCTTTAATAAGACTGAGACGTTATTAAAAGTGGTACCGATTTAGAGAAGGGGTGTGAGCATAAGTACGAAAGAGAAAGACAAAAAAAAGAGGGACATGATTTGGAATTAAATACAGGAACTAAGATGGGAAAGAGGGGTCCTTTTTGTTTTTCAATGAGACATGAGGATAAAGTCACATAAATCCCACGGAGGTTTAGTCGATCCATTACGCAAAATGACCGCCCTTGCCCGAATTTGATATCCTGCAGAAACTTAATTCAAGTCTCTTCAATAAATCTTTTAAATCGAGTGAGACAAATGAGTTACAACCTCCACAAGGACAGTATGTCCAGTCTGCTGCCTCTGTGTATGAATGTCTGCAGGTGCATAGAGCAAAGGACTCTGGGAGGCGTAGGGTGATGGCGAGGCCAAGTGGGTCCCAGAACCCAGAAACCCTGTAGCCCTAATGACAACACCGTGGTGTGGGATCAGACAAGAGGAAGAATGAAAGGAGAGGCCCCCTGCGATCAGACAGTCACATCCCACAAAGCCCTGTTTACCAAAGACATACACAACCCCCTCCCATCACCTCCTCCCCCAACATCTCCGTTCACCAAAGCCCGACCCTTCCAAAGTGCCAGGGCCGGGACCTGGGAGACAGCGCTAATTCTACCCCCAGGCTTGTTGGCCGAGGACACAAACAGAGAGCTGAGAGGGGAAAGAAAGGGAGAGACGTAGAACGATTGAGACAGAGGGGAGCAAGACTGGGAATTGAATGGTACAGTATGTAAAACCCATCTTAATTGGAGATTGTTGTGCAATGTCTTGTTTTTCCTGGGAATCTGTGAGGGGGGCAGACAGGAGGGTAGGGAGGAGTGGCTGTTTCCCAAGGTCATGAACAGCAGGATTATCTATAGGGGCGAAACTCAGTAGTGGCCTCGGACACTAGAAACAGATCCCCGGACATCTCCACCATACAAGGCCACCTTGAGACCTTTTGCGAAGAGAATGCAGCTAACAACCCTCCTCTATTGTGGGAGCTCTCTAGGTTCTTACGGCTAATTTCACAGGCCTTTCAGTCCACAGGGTAACGTCTGCTCAGACGAAAAGGTAATTCTGATGGAAAAGAGAAGTGCACAATGTCTTGCCCACAAGGCGTTAAAAGACTGATCTCCAACATGTGCCAAGAGCCTGATTCATCATGCCAGGTGAGGGGAGGGAGCTGAGATTGTGTAGCTGTGGCACCAGAGGCAAGAAATACACATTCCTCAGTATCAGCCTCAGTTAGAGAGATGATAGCTAAACTCTGTGATGCAGGGGAGGAAAAATTATAAGTTTGCCAAATGCCTTGAAAATGTCCACCTTCTCAATGGAAATCAAGACACTATCTGTGTTTTTAGATGCTGTTGTGTGGGCTGTGAAATATGGGCATGCAGTGATCTGAACCAGCTGTCCCCACCCCTTCTCCCCCCTCAGTGCAGTCTCTCGTCTCTCCCCAACTCTCCTGGATTCCATCAATGCCTGTGTCTCTACAGCAACAAGCAGCAAAGACGTAGACAACAGTTTCTGTTCAGTCTCCTCCTGATAGGTCCCTGGCACACGACCAAAAGTACTTTCAAACTAAAACATATATGAAATCATGTTATTTCAAGCATGTGCAGCAAAAACAAAATGACAGTGCCCAAATAGATGCATACAAGAAATTTGATTTGCTAACATCAGTATTTAACACCAACAAGTAAAGTCGCTGTTGCGATGATTTCCTCTTTTGTTATGTCACTCTAGATGCGTGAGAAAGAAAGTACACACTGAGTGTTGTCATTTCTCAGAATGTCAAACTGACTGATTGGCTGTATATTCATGGGTGGGGGGCTCCGAAGTCAGCCAACTGAACCAAAACAAACACATGTTAAAAAGTGAAAATATAATCAGCCTTTTTTTTCACCAATTCCACAAATCTCTTACAAAAACACAAACAAACAAATTAGCTCCCTTGTAGATACAATTTTCGAGACACAAGAATAAATATACAGTCCCTTCAAGTGTGTGTACAGACTTAATTTAGTTTGTCTAAATGTTTTCTGTCTCGCTTTGTAACACTCCACACTTGTTGTGTGGCAGTCAAGTCATCACAAAACAAACTTGGTGGTGATACATCAACACACAGATCATCTGATTTTCCACTTCTGGTTCAGAGTCAAATCATAAAAGTCTTAATGTTGCAGCGCTGGAGGTGAGAAGAACTTTTCGCAGATGATGTAGAGCGCCAATGGTGCCAAGAGAAACATAACCTCATGACAACAGCAAAACATACAAAAATAGAAGACTGTGTTGTTCAGGTAACTCGGCACACTCTTTGCTTCGTTTTGCTTTTGTTTGCTACTGTGTAAGAGCCACACCAAGAGACAGCATCATTTTACATGATTAAAGTCATGTTTGTTTCTCCAAACACTCCCAGAACAATGTAGATCTGGATCAACCATGTGTTTTCCCCTGCTGACGTAAGTGCCTCCCCTCACTTTGAATTTATTTTTTAAATAAGGGGTTCCATTCCCAATAAGGGACAACATCTTGGAGCAGGAAAAGCCCAAAATGGCACCCACAACCACTGGCCTGAAGGCAGGCAGCAGCAATACCCACACTGCCTCACACTGATGGGAGAAAAACAGCCTTTCAAACAAGTAGCCTGTTTGTAAGCTGGAGGGGAGTGCCAGCCACTAGTTTTGCCTTAATATAGTCCTGCTGATCCTTGCGCTGGCTTTACAACAGCGCACATATTCTGGTTCGCAGAAAACCCATGTCAGACGTGACTTATTGGTTCAGCATTTGAAATAGAAAGCTGTGGTCGCTCACAGTTTCAAGAAGAAAACACAGTAACTCTTGGGGCTCGTGCTGAGGTGACAGACTAAGTCAGACATATTTAATGGAGTCAGTTTCAAGAAGGGAAAAAATTAATCCCGCACACAGGAAGATGTTGAGGATGCAAAAAATTAATCCCTTTCAATGTTCTTCAAAATTTAACTGTGAGAACTGTCACCAACAGTTTGGTTCAGGAGTTCACTCCCTGAAATCTTCCTTAAGGCTGAGGAATTGTTAAGAAACTGTGGGACGAGGCTGTGGAACAATGGGGTTCCTCGTGCATTCGCTAAAAAATTTGAGAAAATCTGTTGTTTTTGGCGAGAACTGACTATTGCATAAAATAGCACGAACAACGCTTCAGGGGAAGTCTATGAAGATTTTCAGTGATCCAAGTCATCGTAGAGCTCTGTGAGGAATTAATTCAACTGGACTCGTAGGAAAAGCTCAAAGATGTTTCAGCTGTCCTCCTAGATACCACAACTGAAGAAGCCTCTTGGATTAGAGACAAAACTTCTTCAAGCTTTTCCTTCAAGCCTAGTTGACTTGATTCAACACAGAGATCTACTCATCGGGGAATTTTTTAATGCATGCAAGTGTTCTGCAACACTTAAAGCATATAATATACAAACCAAAAAGCACCTTTCTAGAGTAATGACTATCAGGAGAAGCAGACAATGAGAGTGTACGTAATGTAACAACACTCAAGCTGTACTGCAAGAAAGCAGCCATGACCAATGAGTGTTTTCCAGTCTGTTGTACTTTTGGTCTCCTCATCAAGGCTATATAAGACCCAAGCCTACAGTATATTCTTTCCGAGAGAAAAAATCCTGGTCTCTATCAAACTGACTCACAAACTGCTTTCAACCATCTGCTGTTAAAGGATTTTCATGAACTGGACAGTGTTTTTCCTCAGAGCACTGTGTGTGGTATTGGTTTACATTCTCTTATCATATTGAGAACGCAGACATATATAGTTAGTTGGGGTGTGTATTTCTGTATTACATTAACAGAAAACAAACCATCTCAGAGAAGAAGCACACAACGTCGTACTGCCCACCTCCAGCCTTTACGACTATTGCATTTCAGTGGCTGGCTGAAACATCTGTTTCTGCTGCTACAAAAAGTGTTTGTTTGTCTTAACAATTACGTCCTGATGTTTCTCATTCAATTTATCAAGTCTCTCGAAAGTTGCTATCCAGTTTCAAGTCTATCAAGGCTATGAATTTTTAGAAACTCAATACGAGCATCTGTTGAAAGCTGGCGTGTACATTACGCTACAGTCAGCTCACCTTTGACATTTGGAAGCAGTTGTACCGGAGCCTATCTGTAACCTGTTGGAGAAACATGCTTGCATAGTAAAGCGAGTCAGAGCTAGGCTGTTTGGATCATCTGTCAGAACTGGGGGACACGGAAAAAATGGAGAGGGGGTTGCAGTGAAAGACGTGTGTGTTTTGTAGTTAAAATAATGACTAAGTCTGAGCTCAGAGCAGATAAGAAGTGCTACTAAAGACAGCTTCTTGTAAACATGAATGGCACCTTCAGCTACTGCGTCTGCTTTCGTGGCTACTTCAACATGGCTTCAATTTATCCAATTCCACTCACAGCCTTTCCCTAGAATAAATTTAGGGAGGGAAACCAAGGGTGGAGAGTAAGGTCTTTTTTTGTTAGTGCTGCAGCTGCAGGGTGCACTCACCAACCCAGCAGTCACAAGAACTCAAACTCTTTCTATGGCCTGCCCATCTTTCCTGTTGACCCCCTGCTCATAGCTGCTGGGTGTTGTCAATCAGCAGCTCCTGGCTCCTTGAACATGAGGACTCTTTGGCATGCTGCCCAAAACTTCCCTCTGTCCATCTAATGAGGGTCTGAGCTGTGGTCTGTCCTTGACGAATGGGAGCTGAAGCCCAGAGTAAAGGCCAGCATTGGAAAGTGGGGAAAATGCTGCAATCCCTGACTCAATCCCTGAGCAATGAGCAAAAGGAGAACTGTGTCAAAAGTTCAAAACAAGCCACTTTTCAGTTCGTAAGAGTGGTCTAGAGGGTCACACATCAACTGCTCAGCTAAGCACTGAATTCTGCTTTATTAAACTGAGGGGTTGAAATGAATTATATCATCAGGAATTTAGAAAATGTGTAAAATTTAATTCTAGCTGGAAAAATATTGTGACAATTATGATAAGTGAGATGGCTGCTCAGAATTATACATTTCTTCTGTTCAAGGGTTACACACATTGTTCTCAAGGGAACGCTGATCCTTGGTGGCAATTAAGTGACAGATTACAGTGTGAAAACAAATCGGCAGATGCACCACAATATGATTTAGCTTTTACATTATCTTCCATGTGCTTTATATCAAGAGCAGAGTTTTGCAGCCAGGCCTTAAGTCTGTGTGGTTTACAGAACTGTATATGGGACACATACAAAACGTATTTCAGTCCAGTGGCACTACTTTCACGAAGCCCCCCCTCCCCTCCCCTTCTGGTCAGATTCTGTCCCATCATCATAATCATGACTTTGCTTTTAGCTCTTTTATTTCAAAATGTATAAAAAGTCACAATCCTCCCAAAAGTAATTTATGATTCTTTTTTTTGCTCCCTGAAATCACCTCCAAGTTTCCTGTGGTTCTCTCAGAAAACCACTTCAGCTTTACTAACTCACTTAGACAGACTTAAGTGTGTGGGGTAATTGATTTTCTTTGGACACAGTGACAAGACAGATTTTAAAAATGCTGTGTGCAGCGTCCCAGAGCTCAGAGATTTCTTCACATTGCTTGTTTTGTCTGACCAATATTCCAAATCCAACAGATATTTATATTCAGAATGATTTTGACAAAAAAATTAAATCTTCCTATTTTAAAATAAAACCACAAGCTGTCTTTATTTACTTAAAGGATTAATCGCTTATCAAATAATAGTTGATATATAACAGCCAACAAATGAACTAATCTGAACTTTTTTTTCATAACATGACTAATAACTCTTTTAAAGGTCCCATATTATGCTTTTTTTTCAAAATTCATGTCACTCAGCTACCATATGTCCAGCCACAATGTATTTGAAATGTCTTGCCCCGAAGTGATCCGGGGTCCTCAATATCTTTGATTTAATATTGACTTCTGCCCCCAAACGCTTTGTGTAAATGGGGTATAGTTCTCAACTCTCTATTTCCACCCCCCTCCCCCCTCCGAGCTGCCTCTATCAACACTCCCTCCCACCTCGCGTTTACGTGCGTTTTGTTTACATGAGCCACTTCAACGTCTGTGCACTAGCGTTCTGTCTAGAACATTTTTAAATTTCAGTAACTTTGTCACTACGTATTTCACTCTTATTTTTCTCATGTTTGTTTCTCTTGTTAATGACTGTTGATTTCTCTGCACTGAGCATAGATCCTCTTTCTCAGTCCAACGTGACTCCGTTGTTCATTATGTTAACACTACATGGGCTGATCCTATTGAGACAATCTGTAAACATCGCAAAGAATTTAAAACACACAGTGTTTACAAATGGGACAAAAATCAGTGGAGACGACAACAGACGTTTACAGACAGGACATAATTAACGCTGTTTCTTGACAATGAGAGATCACAGGGACATCGCCGTCTAAATGAAACACGGGAAAGATAAGCCAAAGCGAGTACTGTATATTGAACTGTAGCGAGTACTGTATATTGAACTGGCTGTTGGTTGCCATCCCTATTTTCTCTACAGTGAGGAAAATGCAGGGGTTTTACATCCTGTAATAAATACAGAGTCAGTCACTTCTATCTCACTTAGATTACTGGTCTGGGCTCGACTTCTTACAACACGGAGCAGGGGAAGTTTGTGTGTGTGTGTGTGTGTGTGTGTGTGTGTGTGTGTGTGTGTGTGTGTGTGTGTGTGTGTGTGTGTGTGTGTGTGTGTGTGTGTGTGTGTGTGTGTGTGTGTGTGTGTGTGTGTGTGTGTGTGTGTGTGTGTGTAACGTATCCAGCCTTTGTCTCACGAGGCCCCGAATGAGTGATAATTTCACCTCTTGATTTCTGCCTGGATTATTTCACATGCAGGTTTTATGTTGACTGGTGACAGTGAATATCTGTTAGACTGTAAATAAAGGCTGAGGCTGTTTGTTTATGACCGATGTGGACACACGCAGCTGTGTTCGCAATGACGATGAGGATATGCCTTTAGCGGGTCACTCACACGACTGAAGAGGGGCTAACTAGCCAACTGCTAGCTGACTTCAACAGTTTGTGAGGACCTTTCAGTGTGTACTGTAGCTCTGAGCACATTACCACACAATGCTACCGTAGTTTGAATGAACTCCCCCCTCGGAGATGGCCAAGCGGCATGTCAGCGCCCTTGCGCATGTCAACCATTCAATATCGTCAATCACTCTGTCCAATCACAGAGCACCGTTTGTGATGTCATAAATGGTAACTCTAGTAAAATCCGATCGTTTTGATTCGGTCCGGGCCATGAATTCCTAAAACTCCAAATATCTATTGATGCAGGAAGCCTTTGTTTTCCAGATTCTAGGAGTTGGTCGGGTTAGGGAGGACCACTATGTATATTTAGAGACCTGAAAAAATGTGAGTTTCATCATAGGAACCCTTTAAGTTAGAAGGTTTTTTAATGAACAGATTAAAAAGATTTTTACTCTTGTACAACATGGCTTCCTTGATTTTGTTTCCTAATCTGCTACTATTCAGCAATCCTCTGTTGTCTTGTTGGAGGCTGTGTGATTATAATAGATCAGAAAAATCAGGAGAACCATTATGAGAACAGGGGTTGGTATCATTACACATGCTTACATTCAAATTGCCCACTTAACATAGTTCTCAGAGAGCAACATGTGTTTATCATTAGCAAGCAGGCTAATGGCTCAAACATTATTCAAACTTGCTTAATGGTAGAGTTGTGCATTGTTTGGGTCTGACTGATAAGAGCTGGTCCATTAATGTTTTGTTTTGTTTTTAATTTTCCTACAAGCCACAAAAATATGCTGTGAAAACATATTAGAAAAGATTCTTAGACTGTGCCACATGAATGAATTACACTCTCATGCATTTCATGATGTGGGGAAATTCCCCCATCATAACAAGATGGTCAGTTACTTTAAAAATACTAAACAGGTCTTTCTGTCCAGCTTGAAAATGACCCGCTATCCGTGATGGTGGTAATATTTTCCATATATTAAAATATTTATTTCCTGTTCCAACAGTTGCCTAATACTATGATACTTTATTAAAGTATTCACCAGCACAATGGAAAATCAAAAAAATCAGTATTTATTTTAAAACAAAATCTTCTGGAACAAATTTTGTATCAGGACGAGAAGGAAACATTCTGCCATACAGTGTAAGCCATCAGTGTCCGAGCCACAACACAAAGAGCAAACCTTTCTGCCCCTGTCAAAAGCTCAACCAATATTGGGGAGCACTAAAAGGATTTGAAAGGCATCGGAAGTGTCTCCGTGTCCCCCACCAATGCAACAAAGCACAAGCAAGTGTTTGAACTTGAAAGTGTTTTATCTGTGAGCAGCCATGTGTGTCCCACAGACTGGATGTCATGGATTTGAGAAGGATTCAGGACTTTCTCTGGATAACTTTTAAGTGTTCACATTTCTGGGAGTTACCCCCATGTGACAAAAGTCTCAGTGAAGCCTTTTGATAGTGGTGAACGGTAGACTGAGGAAATTACGTGAGAGGAAAAAGTGAGGGACATGTCTCAGCAGCCTCATCGTTACATCACTTAGTATAATTAAGGGTCTTTTTAGGGTTTCATACAATCCTCAACATTTATAATGGCTCTGAAAATCATACCAGCATGTATATAAGGCAAGAGTTCTTCAAAAAAAGGAATTTAAAAAAATATTCCTGTAATAACTACAACATTTTGATTTGTCGTCCTCACAGTTCCAGGTGTGCGGAACATAAAACATCAGCTGATTTTTTTTTTTTTTTTTACACAAAGAAAATATTCTAATTCTTAGAAATATTTTACACATTAATAGAAGAGAGGAATGCTGAGGTAATGTGTGAAAGAAGGCCAGCTGTAACAAACCAAAAACGTTTAGATTATCAGATGTCGACACATCTGCAACTTATGGTTGAAGATTCCCTGTTTGCCTCTGGTAGCTTTACCATATCTGTAAACACAATAACTATTTGATAAAAGATGAAAAGTCATCACAAAGCCTGCTTCCATCTGATAATAATGACAGTCATTCAGGCAGGTGGTAGGTGCTTACTTTGCACAGTAATTTATGCATTTACCAAATTTCAGAGCAAAACTAACATTACAGTATGTAGTAAAGCAGCTTTTGTCACATTGGAATTTATCAAAAGCAATAAAAGGTCTCTATCGTTGAAGAGGGAGAAACCTTCACATATTAGTCTCAGTCACCATGTTTCTGCACAGTGGTAAATATGACATAAATGTGGCTCCTACAGTGAATCCATAATAAAAGAAGGACTTTGCAACAAAACAACAAATCACATAACCCTCAGAGATGCATTTTCAGATGTTTGCCATTTCCGAAAACGTAGTCGTTTAGGTAGAAACCATGAGGACGGGCCACTTGTTTCAACCAGGGTGTTCGATTAGGTGGAGCAGCCTCCTAGAGATGTTCACCAAACAAACATTTACGTCTCTAATCCACCTCAGAGACAACAACACCGATCGACACAAAGAGGGTAATGTAATATTAATCTGAATACCTCTGGGGCCAAAGAAGGGTTTAAACTGCTTGTTCCGGGATGAAGTTTTTTTTTTGTCTATCTGTATAATTCATCTAACATAATAGAGAAGTAGTTTCTAAGCAACAAAAAAAAAAAAAATCGAGTTTATAGATGAGCATCATTTTCTCATACTTCCAACAAACCGATCCAGAAAATATATATATATGCAAATATTAATTTATGTCATTGTAAGAGCGCAATGACATACATGAAATTAGTAAATAAAGGCCTAACGTATGAAACCAATCGTTTCTATTCGGAGTAAATGTTGTGGTTAATTTGGAATTACGCATAATCTGCGGTGTGGAAACTTCATTCATGGATATGCACACACGTAAAAATATAATCCGCACACACGGGCGCCCCCCGCTCCCCACACCGCCGGAGCCCGTCCTGCCTCTCCACACCGCCGGAGCCCGTCCTGCCTCTCCACACCGCCGGAGCCCGTCCTGCCTCTCCACACCGCCGGAGCCCGTCCTGCCTCTCCACACCGCCGGTGTCCACCGTCAGCACAACACAAAGTTAAACCCACACGTCCGTGTTTGGGGACCTGGATGACACACACCGAGCTCCTTTGAGCGTCTTTCCAGGGGAGCCAGCCGCCGCACCGGAGCCTCCGCTCCACCGCCCGCGGGCCGGTCGGCTGGTCGTCCGGGCAGCCGAGCGGCCCGGGGACTCCCTCTCTCTCCCCGCCTCTCGTCCTTACCTCTGGTGCAGGAGAGCCGACGCCGTGAGCAGACGGGTGGATCAGCAGCAGAACGCATTCTTCTGCTGGCAAATCCGTACGGGGCCCTCCATTAGCCGCGGGCTGGTGCGAGGCGACGGGAGGAACATGAAAACTGTGGAAAGGTGGAGAGGAGGAGGTGGGGAAAGTTTTCAGACCCCGCGGAGCTGCGCAGGCTTCGGGGCCAAGGTGCGACAACTTCCCCTCTGGTCTAAATATGAGGTAATGCAGTTTTTTTGTTGTTGTTTTTTTTTCCCTTGGGAAGTTTGGAGTCCACCTGGAATAAAAGCGTCCCGGTGCGCTCAGAGTCGTGGTGCGTCTGACCCGTTATTGTAGCTTCTCCCCAGACCCGCGTCTGCCGCTGCCTCTTCCACACACACGCATCTTTGAAGCCAGTGTCGAATTGCTCAGCAAATCATGGCAGCGGCGTCAAACCAGGAATGTCCCAGCCCCACAGCTCCATACGGCTCCTGGAGAGGGGAGGGAGGGAGACAGGGGAGGGAGCGTCACCCATATAGACTGTGTTTTACAATCATCAAGAAAAAAAATCCCCTCCTTCCTCCTGAGCTCACTCACCTGTGTAACTAAATGTTGTGTAAACTTTAAAGTCACCTGGGCATTCTTCAGGAACAAAGTCATGTGGAACAAGAGTTTTCCCTCTAAATGTGAATTTGGATTTAGGGTAATGTATTTATTCAAATCAGCTACACTGTACACTTATTGGTAAACACAGCTAGACAAACAAATAAATAATGCTATCAACTATGTAAGTTATGCTGGAACAATAAGGATAAACTTTCATTCAATATTTTTTGAATATATTGAATATTTAAATGTTAAATAAATATTTTTTTCTTATGCATTAAACTGATCATGATGGGACACATCTTATGTGTCAAATATATTTTACATTGCGGTCTTTTTGCTCTTAGATCTAAATTTACTGATATGAACATAAGAAATATCAAGCGTTTAAACCAATTAAACTACATCAACATGTCGTAAACCTGTTTCTGTTTCCAGACTGGTGACACTTTCATCTACTGCACCTTCTGCCTCAAACCCAACACCACCACAACCCACAAAGGCTGTTCTCTTTCGTCTGTAGAATACACAGCTCCTTGTAGATAGAACCAGCTCTCACTGGACCCATTGAATTGAATTAACATTAGGTGGGAGGGGAATGTTTGAACAGCTAAAAGCTACAGGTCGCTTCTGGATCCCGACCTGCTGGATGGGCAAAATGTTGTTTGGCTACAGCTACTTCCTCATTACTGGGTGAAACGCCTCCACGGAGGAGGAGGAGGAGGCGCACAAGCTGAGAGTGTGAAACAGTCATCTGTTGTGCGTATGGGCATGAGTAAACAGCATAATAATCTTGGAGGCTGTAATTATGTGCAGCAGCATTAACTGGGCGGTGGTGGGTCCACCCTGCCTCAGACAGCAGGTGCAGCTCACCATGTGACAGCTGACTCCAGTGGAAGGTGTGACCCAATCCTCCTGAGGCTGAGCCGACCCAGTGCGGGCCCTCAGGCAGTCAGAGCCAAAGCCAACAAACCAGCAAACCTCTGACCAGGAGGAGAGTGAAAACAACATGGAGGAGGTGGTGGAGACAGGGCTGCGGAAGGACGGATGCTTCAACTCTGTTTTCACTTACAGGAGTTGGGCCGACCTGGAATCTGTTATCTTCTTTTCGGGGCCAGGTTCCGGTCATTGTCAACGATTGATCTTCTTTTGATGTTGTTCATCTCTCCTCAATGAATTAGGACATATTTATAATGGTTGTAGATATGCAATAAGCTGTTGTTTCTAGATTAGCAATATTTTACATGTCGTGATCTAGTTATGGATAATCATATTTAATGGACTGGGGCTTGTACCGAATTCATCTAGTTACTGCTTTACGCAGTGTTAATAGATGACTTATCGATGACAATAATCAGCTACAACCTATAAACTCTTTATAAACCATTTGTCATTCAACAGTCCAGGGCAAGCCACTTTTTAATAACCATTTCTCTCTCTCTCTCCATTAGGGTCAGGAGCTGGTTGGAGGTAGAGACGACGGCTCCGGGTTCAGAGGGGGGTTGAGGTGGGTGATTGGACACAGTCGCATGTGAAAGGCCAGAGAGTGGCGAGTCCACAGGGAGCAGGGTCCACATACAAAGGGCTAGGGTTGGGGGCTCAGAGGGGCAGGTGGGGCGACCAAGGAGGAGAGGCCTTGCTGGGAAACAAAGCTGACAGCACAGACACTTCTCATCCACTGAGAGTTGGGCTGTCTCTGGCCCCCTGGGGTATATCTGTGCGGAGCTGCCAACTCCACGCTGTTGAGCCACACCAGCTTCGCTAGTTTCTCACCGAGAGCAGAGGCAGCAAAAACACCGAGCGCACAAAGCAGCACTGACCTCTGGCCCACATTTAACCGATATGATGCTTGTTTCCTTCGTCATATCAGCTCTGATCAAACATCAACAGATAATTTATACCTTGTTCATGAACACCGAGGCTTTGATTGAAATAGACATGAAACTAGTAACGTTCCTCATCGGATTCTTTGATTGAGTGGAAATGAGGGGAAATAGCAGGAGACCTGCTAACAAGGCCTTTGTGTTCTCAATCTGAAGCCTGGGATTGTTTGGAGTCGATACCTCCAGCCCTCCGTCACTGGCTCTAAGGCTAATGAGCCTCCGACCACTGTCAACAAAGTGTTTATGACCTGCAAAGCAGCCCTTGGTTGTGTTGACTCTGTCAGCAGGGGCCTGAAGATGCCTGACTTCCAGTGCTATTAAGAGGTCAATGTTTTGGGATTTGTCAGCTGGACATTTCACCAAAGCTTAGGTGACAGGTCTGAAACTGGTCTGATGTCATATATTCAAAGTCTGATGTTCTGTTGGAGTAAAAAAAATGGCTAAAGTGTGATGATCAAGTATTTGCTGCCTTTATTTTGAGTTTCAACATGAACAAGGACAATTACTTTTTTTTTTTTTTAAAAACGTTTAACATTTATTTCTGACTTTTATGTGTTTTTATACGACAATGAGACAATGAAAACTTTGTGCAGGTGAAGAAATATATATACCACATAGACTGAATGGATTTCCCTCTGGTGGGTAGTATATCTCTCAGCTTAGACAGGTGCATGCACTGTGTGTGTGTGTGTGTGTGTGTGTGTGTGTGTGTGTGTGTGTGTGTGTGTGTGTGTGGGCGCGCGCGTACGTACGTGCGTGCGTATGTTTGTGCGTGTGTGTGTGTGTGAGAGAGAGAGAGTTCATGGTTGTGTAAAAGAAAAAGACATTCAAAGTCAGCCTCTCCATCTGTTTTCTGCATCATCACTGTGGGGGAATCATATTATGCATCGCAGGCTCTCTGGGAATTTCATCAGTAAGTAACATCTCACTTATTCACACTTCTCTCTGGGTTTTACCGTGTAGAGCGACGCTCTGCTGACACTGCAGTGACCCCGTACATCCTCTGGACGTCTTTAAAGCTTTTGACTAGCACTGGGTGTGTATGAGGATTGTACAGGCCCTTGAAATTGTCTAAACTTCAGTTTTCACACTCACATTTTTGCCTAAGTTGTCTCGAAAATATCTATTTGATTATATTTATTTAAATATTATATTTATTTTTCCTGCATGCATTACACTGGACACACTGAGGAAGCCTATATTTCATATTCACTAAATATGAGTATGACATATATGGACTGTCTTTCTTATCAGAAGGAGGACATAGAAATTGTAACAGTTTGGGACCCTGGTCAAAAAAACAGGTATTTCAATGAAAACAAAGTATTTTTAATGGAAAGACAGAGCAAATTCCAACCAAACATCCAACATTTGGGATGACACATCTGGAACTTTTGCAGCCATTTTCATCGTTTGAAGCCATGCGAGCAGTGAATAATAATTTCCTAACTCTGACTTGACCTTGAGCTCAATGTTTTTCAGAAAACAAAACTGAAAATTTAAATTAAAAGTGATGTGAAGTTTCAACATGCAGTTTAAAATTGATGATGTGGTTTTTCTTTTTCCTGTCACATCAGGTTAGTCATATGTAATAAATTGAAGTTTTTTTTAAAAACGCCGGGTCTGTGTTGTCGTGTGGACGCTGTATCCGCAACTTTTTCTATCCGGGGGGCGTCTCCCTGTGACGAAAACCGCTGTGACGTTAGTGTGTGTGACCTGTGTCTACATGTACACACAGAATGGACGGAGCTAAAACTGGCTATTTTCTCATGTATAACAGCTCCACGTCGAAGACACGTTGATAAACATGCTTGACAGTTGAATATTTGTCCGTCTGTTTCTTTCTTTATGAGTAATGAGTACTAAAGTTTATATATTTATTTATTCATTCATTCCTTGCCAAAGACACCGATGCAAATTTTTTTCTATGCGGGGAAAAAAAAAAAACGGCACTGTGTGGACATGGCCTAAAAACATCATATTAAGTCGTAAGCACAAACTTTTAGCGGAGTGGATCCACAGTTTTCCGATTGAAAAGACAAACATTTTGAAAGACGGATTAGTGATGAAGTCATGAAAACTGTTCTGCTACTCTGCATCATATCAGTTCCACTCGGCTCAATTAAAACAGCTTCACACACTCTCTGTGTTTTTCCGGTCTCATCTCCGACAACAGAATTGGTGCTGACATGAAGCTGTCATGATAAAGCACTCACAAGTAAGTTGCTGTGGGCGTCTGGGGAGCAGTACAGCAGGAAGAGGCTGAGGTAAAATACTGTTCCTGTTTAACACTGACGTTTCCTCTGGTCCCTCAGGCTCATGGTGACCTTGTGATTTATGGAGCAGCGCTGGAGTAGCAGATCAGAATAAATCTGCCCCAGTTGCACTCAAACACATGTATACCACATTCATGCATAACCCCATGCATAGTTAGTTCCTCAAAGGGCTTCTTTAAGTTCAATGCAGACTTGGGTTGAGTCTTTTTGCAGCTGTTAAATGTATGTATGAGTATTTAATTTGTGTTTCTGCCTGGGAATCCTGTCTGTACAAATGTGACACTTGCTGCAGCTTGTTTGGAATTAGCACAAATTCATGTAGAAAACGAGTTCAGTGAAGAGGATTACAACCGGAGACTACTAGTGCTTATCATCTCCCATAGCGCTGATGTGTAACCATGGAAACAGGAAGTGAGAGGCAAGCCTCCAAGATGGCCACCAGCTTGTGAATGGGTACATTCCTCAACGGCAGGGTGTCTGCTGGAGGGAGGAGGGGCGAGCGGGTGTGTTTACTCTGAAAAAGGGACTATATAAATAGTAACTGCTGCTGTTTTAAGGACTTCCTGTCACTAGGTATTCCATAAAACAGTAGTTAAATAAACAATCAGTTTCCCATTGGGGCTGCCTTGTCTATACTGACATGAGGGCTGCTGTGGGTTCAATCCAGGACCCCGGCATGTGGGTTTTAAAGCCCCAGACTGGAGTCATGAAGCTGTTACAGGTCACCACACTCTCTTTCACTTGCACACCGTCTGGCAATATAACCTCCGCAAACACAAACTAAGCCTGAATTCCACATTCAGTCTTTTTTTTTTTTCCTCTGCCAAGTCCCTACTATAGTGACTTTTCAATGAGCTCCCTTCATTGTTTTGTTTTGCATGCTGTGCATGCAGTGCTCTTCCTTTTCAGGGCACTATTATGATCTCATCTCTTCACTGGGATGTTTTTGTAGTATTTTTGCATGAATAAAAATACTAAAGGTTAAATGGCTGACTGTAATCTAAATTTTAGGACATTCCCTCCATTTATAGGATTTACAGTCATCCTCCAGAGGTCAAGTACTTCAAGCATTGAACCATTGAAGCACATTGAACCATTGAAGAATGCATTGTCACCTCAAAATAAGAGGATCCTGAGTCTGAGTGTTCTCTCTGCGTCTGTGAACATACACACACTGTGGCTGTTGGTGTGATGGTAATTGCTTTATGTGTTCGGACTGGTGTTCAGAAAACCTTGAAAAAAACCGAATGCAGAAGAGGGTCAGACTGGCAAAGCGTCAAATCAGCTTTAAATGATTAAACTTGCTTTATGACAGGTCTCTTGATGGAAAACAATCATTATGATATAAAAAAGTTATAACAGTCTGGTCGAATTAAACGGTGTGTGTATGTACATTGGTCAGACAAATAACAAATGTGGGTGTAATTTTAAAGTTTATGGTCAGAAACATACTATAAATGTTTAAAAAGCCTCTATTGCATCTTCATTACAATAAAGTATAATAAATAAAACAACAACAATAAAAAAATCATCTCTGGAGGTTTTCATTTCTTGGGAATGCGTCAAAAGTCTGTACTGCTCTGAGAAGAGGTCAAGGACAGTGTGGTAAGGAAATGGGATCCCTAGTAACTTTCCTAATACACACACACACACACACACAAACACACACTCACACGCACACACAGATATAGTCAGTACACAAACACACAAACATCTACCAGCTGGCATTAACATGATGATCACCATCCATCATGTCGGCTCTGTTTGAGACGAGGCCATGAAACTGTCGGCACACATTCCTGAACGCAGCCTTTGCAGCGCACATTTGCAAAGCTTAAGGAGAGAGCATGCCCAAAATGTTTGAATGTTTAAACTTATCTCACTATGACCTCTGAAAATGATTTTCATTCCTACCGGTGCAAAAATAATCCACAAAGAGAGAGCTCCAGTATTAGGAGAAGACTCAGGTTTTAGTTTGATCGTCAAGAGAATGATTCACAAGCCATCAGGCTTGTTTGTTTTCATGGTTATGAGATGCAGTGATTAGACAAAAACAACATCAGGACAATCTTCTGGCCTCATCTTTATTTTTTGCAACAAATGGAAAACAACAGCGGTCCGAGAGCACAAACCTCCGCCAAGGCCGTAACATTTTGGAAGGGTTTCTGGACGAGATCCATCAAACTATTTGATAGACATGTGCTTTGCATAGTTCTAAAGGTTATGAGCCAAAATGATGGAAATTGCCTATCTAACAGTTTTTTAAAAAACTATGTGAAATTCTCCCAGATCTAGATCCTTATCCAGATCGTTCCTAATATTTGATTCCCTCTAGAAAAAGCTAGTGTCCATCTTTGCTGAAAACTTCATACAAATCCATCCATTAATTTTTACATGATCCTGCTAACAATCAATCACATAACCTCCTCGGTGGATGTGTGAAGAAGTATGTTTTACATCAGTGTGTGTCACAGATCAAACCCACCAAATCCGTTTATCTTCTGCATTTTTCTGGAGCCTCTCATCCCCGATCATCACCATAAAAATGCACCTGGAGTAAATAAAGAAACTGTGTGTGTTTGTGTGTTCAACATGCACATCTTTTTTGTCTGGATTTAGATTTCATGGCACGGATGTCTCTCCAACCATATTGTAATGATGACTGGTATCCAGTTCAGGGGACAGATTTTCCTCTGGAACAGGATGAGCTGTCACTTCATGTCTCAGGCAGATGTTAAGTGAAGACACTGATGTCTTCATAATGATCTCCTGGGTATTTTTTTTTTTCTTGTATGTCATGTTATATTACCTGACCCTGCCCGTTGTGTCCTTTTTCTCCTCAGACAAGCGAGATCCGTGAACAATCTGCTCCATCCTGCAGGCTGTGCTTCCTTCCCTGCTCCATAAATCGTAGCTCCCCAGGGATGCCTGGGAAGACAGTACAAGTGGGATCCAGATAGAGCTATCCGTAAGGGCTCTTATTTCAAATTAGACTTGCTGGACAAAAGTACACTCAACCAAGACATCGAAGTCATCTCTACTTCCTGTCTCTGATGTCGTAAGGCAGCGCAAATGGACGCTGAAAGGGCTGATGAATCTGGTGTCACTGTGCCTGTGGTCTCCTCATCAGAGCCCTGAAAGGCAGTTTATAGCCCTGTTAAAGGCAAATAAAAAGCTCTCTCTAAAGAGGCATATATTTTAAGGCCTGTGCTCCCTCAGTTAATGTCCCAGCCCAGCATGAGTTCACTGGACATCCTCAATTGCTCAGCTCTGTGCCCTGATGGACGGTGGTCACTGAGGAGTTGGAGTGAGGTCAGTTTAAGACAAGTTGGTGTGTCTGCACAGGCTGGTTATAGCCTACAATCTTATTTCTAATTCAAATTTGAATCTACAGAAAATTAATGCATGTTATCTTTGTGTACAGTCATAAATACAGACTGGATTATACTTTAAGATGTAAACAGATAAACCTGGATGTTGCATACAGTAAAAAAAAAAATTAAAAAAAGGTCCGTGCAGATGCTGTGACAGAATCTGAAAGTATAAGAAATATGAGGATATAATTTGCTTTATTTCGAGTGAAAAACGAGCAACCAGGACAAATTGGTTGAGACAGACACGTGGGAGGTGAATCTCCAATTCTCATGGCAGAATAATTGCTCAACAGGGAACTCTCAAGCAGTTCAGGTTCACCTCTGTGATACTCGACTGTTTGAGGTCAAGGAGGAGGAATCAGCGCAGAGTGAGCAACACATGATGAGGACACAGGTACGACACCGGTAATTTGCTGCTTTGATTACAACTGATCTCACTCCAGGTGCTCATGGGTAGATCTGCACATGGAATGAGGGTCAGGAGCGTGGCTAACATGACCATGGCCTCTCTAAAAATCGCTCTCCCCATCACGACTGTCAAAACACGCTTCGTGTGAGGTCAGTTGTTAGACTGACTGACTCCTGATCCCAGCTCGTTTATTATTTTATTAAATCTTACTTAAAAAATATTCTGGCAGGTTGTTGCAAAGCAGCTCATCATGGTTTGTGGCTCCAGTCTGAGGACAAAGAAGAAAATTTTCTCTTCATAAAAATTTAGATAAGTAGCTGAGATGAAGTGAAATCTTTTGGAAAATGTCATATCTTTGAAAAGACCTAGACTCAGACATGGGATGGATTTTTATCTGCTGTCGCATGCATGTTGACTTCAATAAAGTTTATCCAGCAAAAAACCCATAATTTTAATTATTATATTTCATTTTTTTGCATATATCTAATTCCAGCTGTCCACTGAAATAATAGCAATAGGCAATAACTGGAGCACTTAAATCTGGAAGTGATATGAATATTGAAGAGTCAGTAGGAGGAATTTTTAATCTGTGGTCTTGTGCAGAATACAGAAGCCAACCTATGCTACTTCTTTCCTCTTGTGCAGTACAAATGTATTTACTTGAATTAAAGAGTAATCTGCCTCTGCAATGTACATTTGGAAAGCAGGGAGCTGTCAAGACAGAAAGATCTAGGCAGTAATTTGATAAATGTTCATTTTTTGGACATATTTTGTTCAGCTGCACAGGAAATTCATTTCGTGATTGCTTAGGTGTTTTTTGGGCATGTGAAGGTGAGAGAATAAAGACCCAACAACATCAGTCTCATCTGAGACACATTTTCCTTCTCTTTTCGTTGTTGTGATAAATCACGGCTCTGGAGATATGGGCACACACAGATCACTTGTCAGCTTGTGCTAGAATGAACATTTGGTTTTGAGGAAATCTCTCTGACTGCACACTAATGGAGTTAATCTCTCTTGTTTTAATCTGCCTCATGGATATTAGGACCAGGCTCTGTGGCCCGAGTCCCATCACCTCTGACCTGCTCTGTAATCCGCCTCGTCCATCAGCTCGTTAAACCCGGGGAGTTCACACCTCTCGACATGTTGGGCCCAGCTGTGTCTCCCTGGTACTCAGGCCAGCCCAGGGTGTCAGGAAAGGCTGCCGGCTTCATTGGCTCCCAACGGGCCCAGGCCTCTGATCTCCGCTCAAAATGCCATAAATCACACAGTGGAGGTGACGGTCCTAAGTACTCATTAAAGTACGTAGTAATATATGTGGAGAGAATGAAAGGCCCTCTCTTTACCTGTCACCCTGGGCTGGATAATGAGAGGAGTTTGTTGGAATAAGCTAACGGCTGATGAGGAGGAAAAGCGTAGATGGAGTGTTAACAAACACTTAACTGCAGGGAGACAGCCATAATTTTTTTCACAGTGAGAGTGGGCACCGCAGTCTTTCCTGTGACTATATGTCACATATTTTTTATGACTGCTCTGTTATTCATCCCACCACTTGTCAATGCCACCACATTTTATGTCAACCAGTTTATTCATGATATGGATTTAGAGACACTCAGATCATGGCTGTTGTCTTTACTCTGATTTTGACTCTAATTAGAAACTAAGTCTAAGTTAAAATTTAAAAAAAAGTCAGCAGCAACTGTTAAACATGATTGATGAGGAATAGTAAAAATCAAAAAGAAACAGCAACATCTTCCAGCCTTTCAAATGTTAACGTTTGCTACATTTTCTGCTCTAGTTTGTATCTGAATGTTGTTTGAGACACCCACCCAAAACTAGAATTTTGTGTTGAACTTGGCTCCTTTTTTGTAGACTTACCAATTGATTAGAATTGAATAGATAATAGATAATCAATAAATACTGAAAATAATGGGATCAGAATACACATCAGAGGTATGGGGAAATTTCCGCATGGTTTTTATGACCAGACCTGTACTAAAATAAAAATGTCATTGACAGAACCACTACACACGCACTGAAACAAACATGCTCATACTCATTACCTGGACTGGCAAGCTGCAGGAAAGCTAATATTGGGCTTGGTGGTTTGGGTGACGCGGTGGGGATTAGGAAGCAGTGTGGGTGTCAAAGAGCTCTCTTCAGAGTGTTATCACCCCACAGACCAAACCCCTTGCACCAGGCAACCTTTAGAGTCCATCCAAAGACCACGTTCACTTTGTAGCCAGGTGGGACACAACGCCACAGAGAAGTCATGCAGTCCCGAATCCCTCCATGACGCAAACACATGTCCGGTTCACCTCTGTTTACTGGAATGTGATTCTTTATGGGGATTTATCTTCAGACTGATAAAAGGAGAACATTTTTATGAAGGTTTACTTTGATATTTTGATTGCATTTTATTGATGATGTTGCTGATTGTCTAGTCACTAACATTTTGTAAGTTGTGCACATTTCAAATCACTTTCTTTTTATTTGCAAAACATCAGCTTGGTCTGAGAAGTCTTTCCATCTTGAAAGTGTATTAGGAAGTGAGAGATAGAGAGAGATAGAGAGAGCAACTAGATAGATGGGAAGAAAAAAAAAGCATGCAGGACCGACCATGTTAGGAAAGGACTTTTTTCTACTCTCCATGTCAATGCGCTCTTGCAACAGGACAGATAGATAGTGACGGCCTGCCAGTTGGTTTTCATTATGTCGTTTGCACTTCAGACCTACACAAAAAAAAGCATCTCAGCATCTCACCCTTCCTCCTACCCCCCTCAATCGAACATAGTTTCCCTTTGAAGGAAAGGTACAAAATTGTTCCTGAAAGTGAAAAAAAAAAAGTGCCGGAGGGGGACTATTTTCAATGTATTTTTCTAATATCCTCTTTAGACTTCAAGTCTCCCCCTGCATGCCTTTTTCTTTTAAGTAAAGCCCTGTCATCTACCCTGTGGGGGTTACACTGGAATGCTGCTTCGATATAAGATCTGTACCTTTGCATTCTCTATAATGCATGCCTATGTGTGTCCAAATGGATTTCCACGAGTGGGGAGAGAGGAAGGCAAAGGGGAGAGGCGAGGGAGTTTTCAGCCAAGGAACTGCTTTGTTTGTTGCCCTTTGTGCATACCGAAGTAAAACTGAACAGCAATAAAATAAGGCACAGATGTGCATTACTGGCTCAGACTTAAATTGTCCACAAAATGGGTCGAGGCCTGGTCACATTGAATTAAAGGTGGATGGTCTGACCCCCACCACCACCACCACCACCACCATCTTTTCACAAGGCCTGTTATCTCTCCAACATACTATCTGGATGCCAGCATAGCACACCGATAACCACGACCAGAACGTCTCCCCTCCTGGTTCTCCTCACCCTGTTCGGCTCAAGTCACGCCATGCTATACCTACGGGAGCGCCAGGCTTCAAAGAGAGCAAACCATCACACGCGAGAGAGCCACAGCTGGCTGATTCTTAGAGGATAAGATCATTCCTGTCTGTTCCTGGAGAAGAACTGACCTTTGACCTTTGCCTTTTACACCGACTAACTCAACTGTTAATTGTTCCAATCAATCATATATTCCCTCCCTCTTCTGGTCACTCAACATGAACAGTTTGTTCCTGCATCGTTTTGGAATAGTTTGGAGAGAAAATCAAAAGCAGGCGACACAATGTGGACAAAATTCATAATACATGTAAGTGGAGCAGCAAATATGCCATGCAGAATAATAATACTGGAAATAAACAGAATAATTTAAATCAACCTTCAACACACTGGCTCCAGAGCCAAAGGCCTCGGGTTGCTGTATATGGTTCTGATGAACACACCTATAATGAGAACTGCGCTGCCAAGCTGCGCCGCTGCTCTTCATTTCTGGTGGCAGTTGTCCAGGCCGGGGCTGAAACGGTTTCAGCTCGCAAGCTTTATTTGCAATAACAAAAAATTCTATCTGCTGCTATCAAGGTAGCATTCCATGTGGGGGTTTTTTTTCTGTAGAACAAAATTCAACACTCCAAATTGACCCATAAATCTTTGGACTTTCATTTACAGTTCCTGCTGGCTTTCCACACACTCTGATTTGTGTTGTGTGTGAACAATGAACACTTTTCCTTTCAACCTGCTGCCAAGACTGTAAATGCAGACCCCAGCTAGATGAATCCAAAAAATAAATCTCATTCTTTTGCTAGAAATTAGGAATGAAAATTGAAAAGGGCCTCGTGGAGATTTTTAGCCATGGCCTGATTTGACCTAAAACTGCCAAATGAAGCTTGTTCTTCTGCAGGTCTGCTCCATGAAATCATATTACAGAAGCAAATAAATTCCTCTTTCCTTATTTCCCCTATTTTTGATTTGATTTGTATTTTAATTTGTTTGTATTTCTGTTTGTTGTCATCTATTTAGAGGTAACACCAGAGTGTATTTTTACTGTTCAGCCCCAAGAAAGAAAAGTATGGGAACTGTTCCCAGCTCCAGATCCTGCAGAATTTTCCAGATAGCATATCTGCGTCTCTAACTCGGCCAGAAAGTCTGCATGGGACCCATGCCCTTCAGCGAGCATCAGGCCATTGACGCAAATGCAGAGCAATTGCTCTTCCTGCAAAATTGCAGAGCTCATTGGCTTCCAAGCTGAGACTTCATTAGGTTAGATCTGCATCACAGCACTAGTATGTACTTTTATCTGCTGTAGCACAGCAAAGAAACCAAAGATAGGGATAAAGTGCTGCAGAGATACCATGAAATGGGATTGTTCAAATGACACAGAGATTAGTAATTCCTGCACTAATCACACTAATTAGTTCACTCAAAGAGGGGTTTGGTCTGAATATGAGGCGTTTTTTTCCTTTTATCTTGGGATGTTAACGGTTACTGGGATGAAAGGGAAAGATATCTGAACTGAACTGGAAAGAATGACTTCAAGACACTGAACGTTACCTTAAGAGAACAACAAGTGCCACATCTGATTTCTGGGGATGATATAAATGTGCATTGACACTTCATCACTGCCCTATGGTGGAAATGTTTTTACTTACTTTTATGTTTGCTCTCAAGAAGACTTTTTTCCACTAAAGTGTTGTTTAGAAACATCTCCAAATGACAAATGTGAAGTGAATAATGCAAAAGATACAGGGTGGTCAGTAACATTTATTTATTCATAATTATTTAAAGGCGAATTACTTCAACATTCCAGCTCTTGCTGTAGTTTATAAAACACTGTTTTGACTATTACTAAGAATACTATGTGAATTCTGAGACCCCAAAATATGAAATAATGGATTCGATAACTTGACATGTAAACAGGAATCGAGATATTCTTCCAATTGCCAATAGAATGATGCACATAAAATGAATCAACTGAAAGTTATTAAAATTCATATTTATGATAATCAGTGTGAAGAAATTACCTTGGATCAAGACCTGCAGCTTGTGTGCAATTGTGTAATCTATTCTGAATAAAGCTGTGACCTCATGACGAGATGTTTAGTTTGTCGTTAGCATCTCGAAGTGGATTTAAATGTGGTGAATGAACACCCATAATGTTCTCTAGAAGCAAACACAGTTTAGGGGTAAGAACCGATGTTCGCCTTTGATGGTAGGAAGCAGTGCTAAGTGTGTGTCTTTGGGAGTCACCCAAGCGAGTGTTGTGTTGTGAGTCCATGGGCCCCTGCTTCAGCAGGTCGCCTCTGAGAGCTGTTGGTGCTCTGAGAATGTCCCGTGGTGTGAGACTGAGGAGCTGGAATCATCTGAACCCCCTGCTGCACCTCCAACATCTGCTCGTCGCCATAACCAATCATAGGGAATGGCTCGGAGCCGTGACCAATCGGCCTGCTCGGTGATCTTTTCAGGGGACCCTGGTGGAGGGGATGGAACAAAAGCCAACCCCCACCGCTCCTAAACCTTCCCGCTGCATCTACCCTCTCCATCCTTCCCATAAACTTCTGTCTTTGATATCTTAGATCCCTGGGTGGAGGAATAGCCTTCACTGTTCATACAACCCCACATTCACCCCACCTTCATACGAATAATCCCATGAATCATGACAGAATAATGACAAGGGTTTTAGTATTCTGAGCATGGTTGACATACATCTCCATTACTATTTGAAAGGCTGTTTGGGTCCTTTCTCTCCTCACCTCTCATAAATTGGGATATTTCCATGAAGTTAGTGAGATGCTCTCATCTGTAGCTCAGCGCTCCGTCTATCTCTTCACTCATCTCTTATCTCAGCCTTCTCCCACTAAACTGAGATAGACTCCCACAGGTTGAGGATACACAGGCATCATTGCATAGCAACAGGAGTTTTCCAGTGTGAGATAATCACAATGCTGAAACTGATGCATAAAAAACAGGATATTTTGTTTATTTTTTAAAAGCCAGTGTTACCATTTATTCATGAAAACAGACTGAAAGACTGAAGCATGTTGTTCTGTTAGAACAGTCCAGACGGAAAGTCTTCTGGCTGGTCCATCTTAACAAAGTAATGACACAACTCTCTGAACATCTGAGGAATTGGCAGATAGGCAAAGACAGGACTGGGTTCACTGAGTGAAGTGCAGAAGGTAATTATGGGATGGAATAATGGAGAGACGGACAGAAGAGACAGAGAGCACATCAAAGAATGTGGCAAAGGACTCGTTGACATGATGAGAGCCCGCACAGAGATGACATCCACTCCATCCAGACGATGGGCCGTGACCAGCTTGAATTACTCCGTGCTGATATATGTCTGCCCCTCCAGGAAGATACCATCCTGTGTTTTCCCAGATAGACTTCAAATAACTGAAAGCTGAGCTGACACCTTACAGCCGACAATTCATGCTCAATGAATATGTGATAGCTCCATTCTCTACTCCTGAATATCTTCTTCTCTTTGTAATACCCAGAGGGTTGGTGCCAGCTTCAGAAAGCCATGTGGAAATTGTGGCTGATGTACCCCAGAGGAAGGGCAACACTTATTTCAGATATAATGCTTATTTGATCTTTGCAAGCTGAGAAAATACCAGAAATCATCCTCACCTCATCATATCATCAGGTAAGATAGCCCAAGGTGTATGTTGTGAAGGGTATTGATGGACTGGTCATCAAACAGATAGAGTTCAACTGACTGATTTCTACTTCACTCTACTTGGTTTGATCTCTGGATGGGTTTCCCAGGATTATGCTGCAATTAAAGATGGAGCTCATGACAGAGCATGGCTCTGGTTTCAGAGCAGATGTGCCCGGGTATCGAGGATCACCTGGGGAAGCATCAGCCTCCTGGCAGGACCAGCTGCCCTCCTAAAACAGGTGCCTAATGGCTATAAAATCAGGTTCGGCCAGTTCATCATTACTACTTGAATTTACGCATTAGTCAATCCTCTCCCTTTCATCCTCCAGGCTGTCAGCTTTTATTTATCTAATTGGTGTTACTGGTGAAGAGGCACTGACCTGCCGCCCTTCACCCCTTCCAGCCTCCCTCCCCTCTCCTTCAGAAGGCCCTGCCCTGACTGTCTCGCTGGCCACTAGACCTCATGTCTCTGGCTCCATACATTCAAGCTTACTATGTTTATGCACCTCTGCACATTGAACTCTGCTTAACCCCTGATCTTAATGAGACTCTGACAGATCAAGCATGGTCGACCACCTCACTGCTGGGAGACTGTAGGGACCCATAGATCCGGACCAACCATATTTAGAATGAAAATTAAATAGAATCCAATGAAAAACAGCAAGTCTGGTTTGTCAGTTTCCAAAAGCAAGACACTGCAGCACTTAATGTTGCCTCCACACTGTGTTATACAACTTATTCCTTTATCTATCTTTATCATCATTTGGAAACAACAGGATTAACACAATGCTAAACAGGTATTCTGCCTGCGTTGTGCATCTGATTATCCATCCTTCTGCTAAATGACTTTTTAAACAAGTGCTTCCAAAGTTGAGCTCAAATTAGCCCCATAAGTGAACTCTGTGCATTCTTTCCAGCCTTAGGTGAAAGTGTATAATTTTAACCTTCAATCTTAAAGTGTGTCCAGAGCAAAAAATTGTCTTTATTTAATAGTTATTTCACGGGTTCTCAAGGACCCTGCGAGATTTATCTTTTGTACATGTATATTTATGAGCAATGTTCAACTCTGTATATAATTTCTTTCATTTCATCTACACAACACCTTCAGTCATGGAGGCAGAAATTCCATCCTATCTTCACAGTTTTATCTTCCATTCTGTAGAACAACAAAACTTTTGGAGCATCATTGGTATACCTCTGAGCAAACAGCAGAGGCAACAACATAGCCAAAGTTTGTTTGCCACTATATGAGCCAATGAAATTAATGAATACGTAAGTTTGAATTTACGTTAACAGATCTGAACGGATTATTGATAAACTGGACGCTATATCCGCTTGACACTACCAGAGACCATTCAGAGGATTTCACATCTACCCAGGAAAGAAAAAAAAAAAGGACCTGTTCGCATTTACGGGAAAACTGAGCGCAGTGAAAGTTTTTGTTGTGGCAGCTTGTTACCACATCACAAAGTAGCATATGCATACTGAGGTCACACATGGGCCAAAGTCAGGATCAGCTTTTTGCTGTTTCTTTTGTGGCAGCAATGAAATGGTCAAGAGAATACCTTTTTTTAATCTCTCTCTTTTTTTCTTTTCTTTTTTTTAAAGATTTACAATTACTTTAAACACAGCCTTACTCAGTTTGTCTTTGCATGAGCCACAGTGAAAGTGTAGGGGTGGGGAGGGAGGTATCCAAATGTCTGGAATCAGCAGATTCATACAGACCAGAGTACAGACAGGAAGTTTGGAAGGTTGACAGGAAGAAGGGCCTGGTTTTACTGCGCCAGTGCAAAGAGGGAGTTTCGAAATGGAGAAAGCAGAGAGGACAAGAGCAAAAGAGAGAAGGTGGGAGGAGTTGAGTCGACTGCCTAAAAAATGAAAGCTGGCTCACTGAAAGAGTTTCGGTCAGGAAGGCACAGTGGCTGGTGGGTAATTTATAGCACAGAAAGGCTTGTAGGGTGAAAAACATTATTTTAGCGGCCTCCGCATCCTAATAGAAGCCAGATGTGGAGGGATTAACAAAGACCATTCCCCTTTCTCCCTTAACTCTGCCTCCCCCTGTCTAACTTCTCCCTCCCCCCACGAGCTGGGGTCCCTTCTGTCTCGTTTTCTTCCACTTTCTCTTTCATACTGAATCTCAGGCTTTCTTTGCCTCCCCTGCATATTTTTACTTGAGAGTGTGAGATGCTCTGGGAATTCAAGAGCAGTCAACACTGGTTTTTGAGGTGAGACTTAGGAAAGTGTCACTAGGCCTTTTCAAACAGAGCCTCTGTTTGTTCCATCTCCTGCTCGTGTGCAAACAGAAGCTTTGTAGTTGCTGATGTCACTTTACCCCAGGATTTGGACAGGGTTGCCAGGCCACAAGAGCAAAACACTCAGGCATCTTTTTACCTGATGCTATCACAGCATGATTTGTTTCTTTTATGGCAAGCTCTCCAGGCCACTGAAAAGGTGTGATTTAACAGAAGGGAGATATCGCTGTAATGTGGCACCAGCATCTTCAGGCTCTTTTTACTGTGAGCTTGTGACGGCATCACAAAAGCTGAAGTGCTACAGCCTGGCCCGGGCATGAAAGCCAACCAGCAGACGCTCTGAAACCAATATCAGAGTGGGTAAGCTGACTGCAGCGCCAAAAGATGAGAGAGTAGGACAGATGTTTAAAGTCTGCTCGAGTATATTAATCAGGAAAATGTGTTGAGTGAGCTGCCAGTGAAAGGTCCTGCGTTTCTTCCAGCAGAATGGTATCACTTCCAAAGTCAACATATTATGTAAATTGAACAAGATTACCGCATTTTCACTCTTCCCTCAACAGTTACATCATCAGCTGGGAATAAGAACCTGTTACAACCCTTGTTGCAGCCTTACAAGACCTGCAGTGCACTGATGACGGCTGAGTGAAAAAGTTTCACTTTGCCCCGTGTGAACAAGTTGCTACAAGTTTGTTTTTTTCTGTGCGTGTGTTTGTTTTGTTCTGTGCAAGTTTGTATGTGTGTGTGTTTGTGTGTGTGTCTGCCTGGTTAAATGGCTGTGCAACAGACTGTGTGTACGCATAAGTGAAATAACTGTATATTCAACTAATGAGCTATTTGTACAATGTTCATATTTATGTACATATTTGGCTTTTGGTCTGTGTGTGTATGTGTGTGTGTGTGTGTGTGTGTGTGTGTGTGTGTGTGTGTGTGTGTGTGTGTGTGTGTGTGTGTGTGTGTGTGTGTGTGTGTGTGTGTGTGTGTGTTTGTGTGTGAAAGCAGCAGGGGCAGGAGCTTAGAGAATGACAGTGTGTCTGTGGCGGCAGAAACTCGAACTCTCTGATCTCCTTCTCAGAATCTCCTGCCTCCCAGCTGTCACTGGGCTTCTGGCATCCTACTCAGCTTCTTGCCCCCCATCCGTTCCCCTTTGAAGAAAGCTGCCCAGGAAATTGAAAGCTGTTTTCAAAGACAGGCAAAAGAGGAGAGACAGACACCGCAAAAAAGGCGTGTGTAGAAGTAGATGATAGGGATGCTTGAGGATAGAAAGTTAGAGATGGTCTTCAATGAAATGTATCAGTGGCGTGACATTGTCACTTCTGAACACATTTTTATTACACAGAAAACCCTTGGTTTTTTTCATGAAGGGTGTTAAAAAAATAAAGCAGTTAAAATATTTATTTGAAGTTAAGATTATAGGCTTCACTTTAAATGTAAATAGTGAAGTTTAATTGAATTTGAGGAAGATGGTTTCATGAAATCACATTTTCTCTGCTCTTCCAGTGTGCTGAGGACTTTGAACAACATCTACAGCAGATGCATAAGTGAGATTCAGCATATAGATATGCTGGG